>NW_028327183.1:32674500-32977530 GCF_987537825.1 Furipterus horrens
GCCGGCCCCAAGCTGTGCGCTCAGCATCAGCACTGCCCCCCATACACATGGAAGGTTTCATGCTCTTTCTGTGCCCCTCCATCCCTTCATCACCATCCCTGTCCCGACTGGAACGGAGCCTTAAGTGGACATGGGTGTCAAGTTGCACAGTGGGTGTGTAGCTGCCACCTGAGCCCTGGGTGTGCCCCCTCACCTTCCTCTCCTCTCTGTTCAGCCCCACCCTCTCCTCCATTAACCCAAAAACGAGGACAGACTGAATCTCACCTTCCTGAAAAGACACACACCATGGATCCACAAGATGGAAGGATCATTGTGACATATTGGAGCATGAGTCAGATTCAAGGAGAGAAGGGTAAGGCACCCGGGTTCAGTCACTGACTGAGCAGAGGTCCAAAAGTGCTGGCTGAAGGACCAGGGTGGGGCCAAACAGGACGGTGCAGGCAGCCAGCCTCAGAGCCATCAGGGATGCACCTGCCCAGGGCTCACCCAGGCAGGTGGCTCTTCAATGGCCACCCGCAGGCATTGACAGCAGGGCTTGGCCCTAGAGCCGCAGCAGCCAGTTAGTGCTCCCATTTTGTAGGGCACCACAGCAGGACAAGGGGGCTGGGCGGCCAGGCACAGCAGCCCACCTCACCCCAGGCTGGGATGTGCACATGTGGAGCACCTGGCCCACATGTAGGAGCAGTTTGCACAGTCAGGGGGCCTGGAGAAGTGACCCCACCAAGGCCCCTAACCCAGCTGGCCCCAGTGCCAGTCCTCATTCACAGCTTCCTGCCTTCCTGTACACACTCCCTATAGGCATGGCTCGGGAGGGGGCACAGCCACTGAGATCCTATCCATTGCATTTTTGGAGCCTAGGGGAGGGGGAACACCTGAGCTGGCCACTGGGAAGTCAGTGCCTGGGGTTCTCCATGGACTTTGAAAGGTTCTGGGGGATGCCCAGCATGACTAGAGCATGGCCGGTCCATTTCACTTGACATTTTGGAGCCCAATCTCCATGTACAGAGATGGCACATAGTAGGCTTTCAGCTGATACCGTATGGACAGATGAATGGATGCATAGATGGATGGATGGGTACCAGGTAACTGAAGTGTCAGTAAGAGTTTCTGGCCACCATACAGCAGGAGGGACTTTGGTAGGCTGTGGGTTAGGTCCTGTTGGTGTGAATTGGGGGCCATTGGAAGCTATGGATCCCTTTCTTGCTGGGCCGCACACCCCACACAGGGTGACCAAGGTTTGGAGAGGACAGGGTGGATGGGGATGGTAGGTGTCTGCTCATTCCCAGGACCCTCTTGGAGGTGTGGGAGCTGCAGAGGCTTTTCTGTGAAGAGGCAGAAAGGCTTCATGAATATTTCATTAGGGAAGCAATGTGGCGGTTGTGGAACATCTGGTGGGTCTCTCCAGGGAGCTGGGAGCCATGCAGGAAGCAGGACTGTGAAATTCAGAGGTGGTATGAGGGGTTGCTGGCCTCCGCTACTGCGGACAGCTCTCTCCCTGTCACCACACTGGCTCGGGTCATCCACCCCAGTTCTGGGGACAAAGACCTGTCAGTAGGGGAGGGGGGAGCTGTGGGCAAGGCTGTGGGGGTGGGTGGTCGTGGGTCAGCTCCCTGGTTCC
Organism: Furipterus horrens; assembly: GCF_987537825.1. Lineage (NCBI taxonomy): Eukaryota > Metazoa > Chordata > Mammalia > Chiroptera > Furipteridae > Furipterus > Furipterus horrens. Next base: position 32,676,119 of record NW_028327183.1, read on the forward strand.
CCTACACCATGGCTTCTTCTGCCTACTCTCCCCACCCAGACCCACGGCCAGGTCAGAGCTGCTGGGGGAAGAAGGCCTGGGGTCTGAATTTTCAGACAAGGCTACAGGCTGGGGCAAGACTGGGACCAGGGACAGCCTAGGGAGGCAGAGGAGCCCACCCGGACTTGATATGCATTGGCCTGTGGAAGAAGGCTGTGGTTGGCGGTTTCCTGCCTCCTATTGCTAGAAATACAGTGGACAGTCACCACTGCCCATGACCCTGATGTGTCTAAAATCCCCTGTTGGGTGCTCACCTGGAACAGGGCAGCACCTATCCTGCTAGTGGGTGTGTCGGAGCCAATGATGGCGAGGCCTAAGGGCTGGGCATGGAAGCAGCCCCCAACCTCAAAGACCTGTGCAAACCTGCACCAGTGCCAGGACACAATCCACAGGACCCTCCTGGTCCACACCAGCCTACACAATGAGGGGTGCCTGCCCACCTCACAGCCAACCAAGCCAAGGCTCTGAATCCTTAGGTTGCCCTCTTGTGTGCAGACCCCAAACTCAACTCCTGGCCAGCACCCAGAGCCATCACACTGGCTTCCAGGGGCTGTCCAGGCTGGGCCTGGGCACCGTCTTCAGAAGCCCCACTACCTGCTGGTCAGGGGGAACGGCCCATCACTGAGCCCCTGCTCTCTGCCCGAGCAGTCTTGCGCCTGGGCCTCTGCCATGGTCTGAGCCTTGCCTGAAGCTCCAAAGCACCTCTTGTTCCATCTCCGCCTACCTAATTCCAAATCCTGTGTTCCCCATGTCCCTCAGCACTGGATCACCCCCACAGTGCTCCCCTTCAGCCAGCCAAGACCTTGGAAGCTCCTCACTGGCCTCCTAGGGCTAGGCTCCTTGGTCTTCATGCTCTCATAGCCCAAACGCCTTCCTACCTGGCAGAGCTAGTACCGCCTACTGCCCAGGACACAGGCCCCATGGGCCCATGCCCGCATCCTTCCCTGCCCTGTGCCCCAGACCCCCTTGTGCGGTACCTTCTTTCTGAATCTACTCTGGCTGCCCTGAGCATCACACAGCACAGCATCAAGCCCAGAGTCCTCCAAGTGGCAATGGTGTCCCTCTGGTCCTGTGCCCCCAGCCTAAGGCATAAGTCCCTGTACTTTTTGCCCAATGTGCTTGGAGGCTCCCTCCCACCTTCACCATAGATCTTGCCGTGGGAAGGGTGGCTGGACACCGTGGCTGGCAGCACTCCACACGAACCCTCCTGCCACCACCTCCTGACAGGCAAAAAGCCCACACAGTCTCTCCCGCTGCCTTGGCCCTTTCTGCCCAGCAGGGCTTTGTCCTAGGAACAACCCCCACCACGACCACCGCCATGCACGGCCCCTCCCCACTCGGGCAGCTTGCCCCCATGCCCTCGGCAGCTGGGCTTCTTGGCACAGCCGCCTGAGCTCCCTCTGATGGCCATGTTTGGCTGTGGTCCCATTGGTCTGCACACAGGCACAGCGGTGCCAAGCCAGGCTGCAGGGCTCTGGGCAGATGGGAGGGAGGGAAGTAAGATGCTCCTCCTGGGATCTCCCAGCCCCTCCAGGTGTCACCCTCCAACCCTTTTCCCATCCCCACCTGAGACCCTGGGTTGGACTGCAAGAAGAAACAGACAGACATTCAAGGACGGTTTGGGGACACCATTCCAAAAATGGGGCAGGACGACCTTGCCCTAAGAGCCAGCAGGGATGGGGTAAAGGTGACACAGCCACAAGACCCTAGAAGGTGGGGGCCAAGCACCAGGGGCAGAGGCACTGCCGGGCCAGGGCTCCTGGATGTGGCTGCTGTCCCCTTAAATCCCGGTGCTGCCCACACCGAGCCAGCCAGCCCTGCTTTATTTCCTCTGTGCAGGAATGGTTCCGGTGCCACCTGAAGGACTTCTGGCCACCACACTTGGACAACACAGGCCCCAGGGCGGTGGACCATCTCCTGTGCCCATGGCAGTGTTCAGGGAGCCAGAGGGTGAGAGGGTTGAACCTACTGGCCCAGGACCCCGCTGGACACAGCCATCCCTTGCAGGCTGCTGTGCCATGTCACCCACACCCAGGCCGAGACCCAACCACCTGCCCGGTGAGTGCCAGTCAGTTGTTACCTGTGCCTCACTGGTCGCCATTGTCCACCTGCTCCCAGCCGGGTCCTGCATGCTTCTGCTGCCAGGCGGCTGCCACCTCCCTAGGATGGGCTGCCAGCGATTTTCTGTGGTTTTTGTTTGTGAGTTTTGGCCCCGTGAGTCCGCGGGCACCCAGGAGGCACCCAGCCCGCTGCTCGTCTATGGCAAGCGTCCATCTTCCCTTCGCAGCCGCTCTCACCTCTCCCTCCTCCTGTCCCCACGGTGCCAGCTCAGAGGCAACTGGCACGGACAGAGCCCGGCCAGCCTCTCGCAGCTGGGTGTAGCCACGCTTCTTCTTCTTCTTCTTTTTTTTTTTTGTATTTTAAACACACACACACACTCGCACATGCACACACACACACATGCCAAGCCCCCCGCCCCCGACAACATGCATCCCTTCTGTCAGGAGCAGCCCCAGCCAAGAAAGCCCAGAAGCGGGCGGCGGCAGAGCCAGGCTGCTGAGCGGTGGAAACCCCAGCCCCAAGCCCGTCCCTTCCGCTCCCATCACCCTCCTCTTACGTAAGAACTTCACATTCATGTCGTACTTCGGAGCCTCCTGATTGGGTCCACCTTATCACCGGCCTGGTGCTTCTGCCTGCCCTGGCCCCAGCCACCCTGGCCCCCTGCCCAGCTGCCAGCTTAAGCCTTGTTGTTCCCGCCCCTTCCCTAAGGTGTGTTTATTTATGGAGTGCCCACTGCTGGCCACGTGCTGCGTGGCCAACTAGGTGGACATGGGCTTGGCCTCCTGGAGCTGGCAGTCTAACTGGGGACGTGATTAAACACGCTAGCTGTGAGGAAACACCCTTGTGCTGTGATACACAGACTGGCTGTAGGGTAGCGGCAGAGTCTACCTGAGGGATCAGAGCAGGGTCCCAAGTGGACATGAGGGTCAAGGCCAACCTCAGGCCAAGACAGAGATGCAGGCAGAGGCCTTGGTCAGAGCTCCAGCTGGGAGGACATCAGGTGGATGGTGCCAGCTGTCTGCTCAAAGCCATTAGCACCCTCTCCCTTGCTTATACAATCCCGATGGGTGATCCCACCCCCTGCCAGGTCCCTGGAGCAGGGAGTGGCTGATTCCAAGGATGGAGGAAGATTGGGGGCAGATGCACTTGTCAAGTGGCCCCTCCCTTGCTCCTCTATGCTCTGAACAAAAGTAGTGTGCCTCAAGGTGGAGCCAGAAGGAGGGGCCTGGGTGACCCCAGGAGTGGCCATTCCACAGACTTCCCATTTTCTTCCTTCCCATCATCCAGGAAAAACAACCCTGCTTGCAGGTCCCCTTGCCAAATCTCCCATGAGCCTGGCAGGCAACCAACATCCTTTCAGATGCAGGTGGGAGGGAGGCAGGATGTGGACACAGCCAGAGGACAGGTGTAAGGGGTCCTCTCAGGGTCTGGCCTGGGCCATTTGGCTTGTGGTCCATTTGGAAACACCGAGGCCAGCTTGGCTCTGGGTTAAAGGCCACTCCAAGTCAACTCACCTGATCCAGATGGCCTCACCTGAACACCTCCCCTTAGCTGTGATAGGAAGGGGTGGCTGATGGACCGCTGAGCTCCGGCCGGTTGAAGCCTCTTGTGAGCCTCTGTCTTCAGCATCATTTTGCTTTTCTGGGTATTAATTTTTTTTCTTACCAATTACTCTAAGGACTTGACAACCTTAATTAGCTTCAAAACCCCTTGAAGTGCTCATGCTCCCATGGGGCTGAGGCCCAGTGACTTCAGGGGAAGTTCTAATTTTCAACCCAGAGTCAATGCCCACCCAAGCTCCAGCTGCTCCTGGTCATAACTGGCATTTAGGCTCTAGGGTGACCCCCCCAAGGACAACCTCTGACCTCTAGGCAACTAGACCTTCCTTTCTGTAGGGTTTGCCCAGGCTGGAGGAGGTTCTAGAAGGAATTGCCCCACCTGGGGCAAAGACCTCGCAGCCTTGCCTCCCTGAAGCCCCTTCCACCTACTGCCTCCCTGAACCCACTGGGCCCCCTTTCTCCACGCTGCCTCCTCGCTGCTTCTGGAACATTCTGGCAGCTCCTGCTGAGGTACCAGCTATTTCTAGATGCTCCTCCTTCAAAGGGCCCAATGTCCCTTCATTCCAGGTTCTCGCACATGCTTCTTTTTTTGGGGGGGGAGGGTGTCTTCCCTGACCATTCCTTTTTTGAAAAATTGTGGTAAAATACACACCATTGACACCATTTGAAAGTGCACAATTCAGTGTCATCTAGCACATTCAGTATTGGTCTCCCACCACCTCCTCATTCCACAGCACTTCTATCATCCCAAAAGGAGCTCCATCCCCAGCCCCCGTCACTCCCTCCAGAGCCCCGGCCACCACGGACCAGCTTGCTGTCTATGGATTTCCATGCTCTGGGTATCCATGTCCGTGGAATCATCCACATGCAGCTTCCCTCTCTGGCGTGGGGTTTTCGCAGCTCGTCCACGCTGCGGCCTGTGTCTGAGCTTTCTTCATTTTTTTTTTTGTGGCTGATGTGTCTCCTTTTTAAGTGGCCCAGGCACCTTATCCTTGTAGGCTCCTGTGCTCTCCTTCTGCACAGGTGAAGGGCTTGTCGTCTCGGGGTGCTGGGCCTGGCCCAGGCTCCATCCAGCTTAGCCACCCTCTGGACTAGCTGGGACGGGGCCAGACTCATCTGAATGAGAATAGAAGCATTTCTAGAAACAGAGGATGCTCAGTGCCCTGAGAAGGGCTCTGAGTGTGGCTTAAGGGATGGGAGGGCTTCACACTTCCCATGTGTGAATGCAGTTGGGGTTGGGATTGTCATCCCACGCCAGTCCACCCCCCATCACCGCCCTGCCCCCAGCTCTGCTTCCTGAATTCTGCAGGCACATGATGGTGCTGGAAACACTCCCGGGGCTGCAGCACCCAAGGCCAGGGCCGCAGCTGCACTCTACCGGGAGGGGACACCTGCTGTCTGGCTGTGGTAGTGGGGGCCAGGACTGGGGCAGGTCTCCCCTCTCCCTGCACCCCTTCCCATCCTCAATCCGTGTAGAAGCGAAGGATGGACGGCAGCAGAACATCCTGCTAAGATGAAAGAAAAGGAACCCACTGACCACGGAGCTGGGGAGAGCCAATGTGGGCATAGAGCAATAAAACACCAGGCATCCAGTGAACTTGGGCTGACCATGCTTAGGGCGGGGTTGGGGGAGGGCAGCCACGATCTGACCACAGAGCTACACCAAGTACGGAATGACCCCAAGCTCTGCCCCCTTGGGATGCCTGTGTGTGAGCCTGCTGGTGGTGCAGCCTCCCCCACACGTGCCCAGCCCCCAGTCCCCTTGGGATCCACCTGTCACCCTGACAGATGGGCTGAGACAGAGGACCACCAGCTGGGGTCAGCGCCCTGCTGCTGGAGAAGCTCGTGCCTCATCCATCACGGGGGCTGCCGGCAGGACTGGCCACAGCAGCTGTCTGAGCCAGCGGGTGCATGCCTTTAGAGGCTACCAAGTGGGTACCAAGTGCCTCTCACCCACAGCTCCTCCCCAGACAGGGGTGCCTCCTTTGGCCCTCAGAAACCTGGCCAGGTGCCACCTTGGCGGAGGGGATTCTTCCGGTAGTCGGACTGCACGAGAGGCATTCCCCAGGGCGCCCTGGCTGGCCTGCTGCTCACAGCTCTGCAGCCACCCTGGCCCTGGGGTTGTGCAGGCACAGAACTGGGAAGCAAGTGGGAAGGGGCCATCTGCACTCTGTCTGGTGACTGCACACACAGAGACATGCTGACCAACAGCCTCCATCCAGATCCAGCTTCTCTAAGCTGCAGCCTTGTGACATTGCACCTTTTGTAACCTTTAGTGCCTCGGTTTCTCCCAGCAGATAATGACAGTACTCCTCACAGGCTAGGTGAGGAGGACTCTGCGGTGAAAACCCTTGTTTCCACATCTAAGTGCTGGATGCGCTGGGAGGGGTGTGCCTGCCTGCCTGCCACGTGCTCTCGTGAGCATGCACAGGCATGCCTTGGAGTGTGTGCATCCGTGGGTGAGCAAGTGGACAGTGTGCCTGTGTCTTCCTTTTCATCCTTTGCCCCTTTTAACCATTGGGGTCCCAGACTTTCACCCTTTGCCCCTTTTCACCATTGGAGCCCCAGACATTGGAAGAGATCTCGGGGGTTGACTCGTCTAGCCCTGTGCTGGGTGTGAGCAGCAACGCATTGGGGTGAGGTGCTGCTCCCCAGGGTCTTGATGTGTGTTCCCATCTCTCTCACCCCAGACAGGGTGGGAGAACACCAGTCCACATAGCCTTTATGGCTTTGTGATCTTGTGTTTATTTCTGTCATGGTTTTTGTCAGGTAGCCTTGCTCTGAGAAATCACCTGGAGAACAGCCTAGGATTTTATAGCAGCTTTACTAAGGGAAGATGAAGAAGGGATTGGAGAAAAGAGAAAACTCCCAGACCAATTCAAGAACCAGCGGAAGAAGAAAAGGGGGAAGGGGAAAATGAAAAGAGAGAAGAGGGTAGGGGGAAAAGAAGAGGAGCGGAGATTCCTGGTCACTCACGCAGGCTCAGAGGAATCGCCTGCTAGTGCATCTGCAGGTACTGTCTCCACACCTTTCCGAACATACATTTTGGGTAGGGTGAGTTTACCCATCAACACATTCGGCAGGTTATTTACATCTCCCTGCTTTTCCCCCACCAGGTCAGTCAATATATCATGCTAGGTCCATCAACATTTCTTCTGAGAAGGAGCAAAGACAATTATCATTTCCTATGGGAGAGGCTAGGTCCAGGTTAATTTGCATATGGTTCATTTGCATACATCAAAATTCTGGGACTGACAGTTTTCCCTGAAAGACTTGAGGGAGTGCCAACTACAGTAGTGATCAAGACTAACTGCAGGCATTCCTTCCCCTGACCTGTCCTCTCTCCTGCAGCCACTTGGGTCTCCATGCTCTTCCTGGAAAGCACACTCCCAGCTCTTGCCTCATCCAGGGCCTTTGCTCATGTTCCAACTGCCTCAAAGAGTCCTCGTCCAGAAATCTGCATGGCTCCCCTTACTTGCTCCAGTTCTCTGCTAAAATGCCCGCTTTGCAGCAACACCTTCCCGGAGGAGCCTCCTATGTACATCACGCACGGTCAACCCCGCACCTCCACCCTGTTTGATTTTTTGCTGTACTTACTCATGTTCTTTGCTAACTGTCCCCCTCTAGAATGGCAGCTCTGTGAGTGGAAGGGCCTTAAGTTCTGCTCTAACTGTTCCCCAGGTGAACAGTGGGTGGCAGGTGGATATGGAATCAGTCAGAGGAGGGAGAGTTCCCAGACAGGGTGGACCGTCCCCATTCATGGAGCTCCCACCCCTCATAGACCCCAATCGAAGTAGCTATGGGGACAGAGTTGTCTGCTGACGGTGATCTCCCTGCCTTCTGGGAAGGCATCTCAATGTGGCTGCCCAGGGCTGGCCTGGGTGAGGCCTATAAGGTTCTCCTCAGGGCCTGTACTGAGACCTGCTTGGTGACACACAGGGTTGACAAGAGGCACAGGGTAGGCATGACAGCACTAGCTCCTGGAAGGATGACAGTTAACATCTGTGGGGCACTCACCATGGGCCAGCCATGCCACCCCCACCCCAGGTGGGCTTTACCTGCAGTCAGTGCTCCTAACATCCCTGAAAATTAGTGTGCTGTCTACAGATAAGCGAATGGAGGCTTAGAGACTCAGTGAGTGGCAGACATGCATTCCAAGCCCAGGCAGTCTGATTTTGACACACTCCCAGCACCCCGGCCCCCTGCTCCTACCTCCATGGGTAGGGCCACATGGGATCTCCCAGCTGGGTTTTAAGGTTGTATGTGCACATGTGTGCACTGGTTTCTGTGAGCTGGATTGCGGTAGCATGCTGGTAAGCAAGCCCTCCAAAACAAAAAACATCGAAACGCTGCTTGGCAGCATTTGCCAGTTCCTGGTGTGAGTCCTCTCACTGCGGCTGATTTCAACCCCCAACATGATGTCACTGAACTTGGAGACGGAAGAAATGGACTCCACCAGCTATCCCAAGCTGGTCTGAGCAGGCTCCAGGCGCCCAGGCTGTGCGTGCCTACCCAGGCATGCCTGTGCCGCACAGTGCAGGCGGCGGCAGCGAGGTCACCTCTTTTGCAGGTTGGGTGTGACTCTTCATTCAAGCCTTATTTTATGCCCGTCAAGAAAGTTTTGTACTTGCCTGTCATGTATTGGTTCTGCAATCACATCTATGCTGGAAGTTTACTAAGAAGGTCGTTACTTTTCCTTAAGAAAGGATGTTACATGGAAGTGTCTAGGGTTAAAGGAGCATCATGTCTGCAACTTACTCTCAATGTTCAAAAAAACATGATAATAAGTTTATGTTGAGAAAAACTGATAAAGAAACATAGTAAAATATTAACAATTGGGGAAACTGGGTGAAAGGTATGTAGACATTCTTCATACAATTCCTCTAAATTGTCTGTAAGTTTGAAATTACTTCAAAATAAAAAGTTACAAAATAATAAACAATCACATCCTCCTTCCCCCAAACCAAAAGAAGTAATGAACGATAATGTTATCTAATGTTATCTTTGGTGTGTTAATACAATGAATTATTTGCATTATTTAAATAGATTTCCTAATATTGAACTATGCTTGAATTTCTGAGTGAGCCATATTTGGTCACGCTACAGTGTTCTTTACTAGACTGCTAGATTCAGTTTCTAGTATTTATTTCCAGTTTGTTAGGTTTATATCCATAGTAAGAGCAGTCTGTGGTTTCCTCCTTTTTTGTTCGTTTGGTCTTGATATCAGGATTATGCTATCTTCGTAAAATAAATCAGGAATCGATTTTCCTTAATTAGAATTACTTGCCTGTGAAAGCTTCTGAGCCCAGTGCCCTCCTGTAGTAACTTCTGATTCTTTTTTCAGTTTCTTCATGGTGTGTTTGGACTTTCTACTTCTTTCTATATCTACAAAACTATGCAATTCAATAATATTTTAGAATATATTAAGATAGAATTATGCATATTCTCTTGTGATTTTTAACCTCTTAATTGGTAGTTATACCCTCTTTCTTATTCTGCACTTTGTGCCCCAGTTTCTTATTTTCTGGATTAGATTAAGTAAAAGTTAAACTATTTGATTGTTTGTTTGTTTAGTCAATTTCTCAATCAGACAGCTGCATCTATCAATATGACTTTCTGTCTCCTAATTTATTTTTTATGTTTTATTTATTTATTTCTTCTATTTTGCTTGGGTTTATTTTCTCTTTTCTAACTTTTAATTTAGATGCCTTTTGCCCCACATTTAATAATGAAAATGTTTTAAGCCACTACTATGTCTTTCAGTCTAACTTGAACTATATCCTATAAGTATAGAAATCTAGGCATTTCATTTTTTTCTAGATATTTTGTAATTAGTTTTCATTTTCTTTTTGTTAAGGTAGTCAATTAGGTTATGTTTTAAATTCCAGTCGGGAATTATAACAAACTTTTGATTATTAATTTACAATGTTCACTCTTGATGGGAATGCAGACTGGTGCAGCCACTGTGGAAAGTAGTAAGAAATTTCCTCAAAAAAAATTAAAAATGAAACTTCCTTTTGACCCAGTGATTCCACTGTTGAGACTATATCCTAAGAATCCCAAAACACCAATTCAAAAGAACTTACCCCTATGTTCATAGCAGCGCTGTTTATAGTAGTTGAGATATGGAAACAACCCGAATACCCGTCAACAGATGAGCAGATAAAAAAAAACTGTGGCACAATGGAATACTATGCAGCATTAAAAAAGAAGGAATTCTTATCTTTTGTGACAGCATGAATGGAAGTGGAGACTATTATGCTAAGTGAAATAAGTCAGTTAGTAAAAGACAAATGCCATATGATCTCACTTATAAGTGGAACCTAATAAACAAAATAAGCTAAGGAGCAAAACAGAACCAGAGGCATAGATCCATGGAACAGACTGACAGCTGTAAGAGGGGAGGTGGCAGGTGGGGACTGGTTGAAAGAAGGGGAAGGGATTAGTTAAAAAACATATATGCAAGACCCATAGACATGGACAATGATGTTGGGATTGACTGTGGGTGTGGGGGGAGTGCTGGGGGGAGGGGGACAAAGAGGGAAAATTGGGACTACTGTAACAGTATAAACAATAAAATATTTAAATTAAAAAAAAAGTGTTAATGTATTGTGGTCTCTGAATTCTGCCTGAACAATATCTGGTTTGTCCATCCAACCTGGTTTTCCTGGGACTGAGGAGCTTTTCAGGATGTAAGTTCTTTAGTGTCAGACAGACTGGAATGAGCTGGTCACCCTAAAAACCAGGGCCCTCTTTATTATCTAAAATGTGATTTGTTTTAGTACTTGCTACAAGAGAACTTGTAAAGAATGTGTTTCCTGATTGTAGGGTACAGAGTTTAAATTTAGATCTACTTAATTAACTTAATTAATAATATTTCTCAGTTCCTCTATATCTATTTTTTCGCTAATTTGATTAGTCAAAAATTGAGAAAAGTATATATACATCACTACTGCTATCCTATCCATCATTATTTTTTACATTTTTTTCAAACAAATTTTGCCTTATATATTTTAGCACTGTTATTTTCACATAAAAGTTTATTATTGTAAAATGGATAAAACTCTAGCAAGATTGACAAAACTGAATATGAAAGAATACTGAAATTGCCAATATCAGCAATGTACCAGGGAATACCACTACAGAACTGCAGCCATTAAAGAGATAACCAAGAAATAATACAAACAAGCCCTGGCCAAGTGGCTCAGTTGGTTGGAACATCATCCTATGCCAGTTAGATTCCTGGTCAGGGCATATACCAAGGTTGTTGGTTCAATCCCCAGTCGGGGCTTGTGTGGGAAGCAATTGATCAATGTTTCTCTCTCACATCCATGTCTGTCTGTCTGTCTATCTCCCTCCTCTCTCTCTCTCAATCTTTCTCACTCTAAAAATCAATAAACATATCCTCTGGTGGGTACTGAAAAAAAGAAACAATACAAAAACTTTACATTCAAACATTTGACAACATAGAAGAAATGGGCTAGTTCCTTGAAAAGCACACACTACCAAAACTCAACCAAGACGAAACAGACAATTTGAATAGCCATACAACCATGCAAAAAATCTAGTTCATAGCTTTAAAGCTCCTCCAAAATAAATTTCCGAGTCCCAGGTGCATTCACTGGAAAAGTCTATCAAGCATTTAAATCCTCTCAAACTCTTCCAGAAAACAGAAGAAGAAGGAATACTTTCCAATTAATATCTCTCATGAACTTAGATACAAAAATTTTCAACAAAATACTAGCCAATCAAATCCAACAACACATAAAAATAATTAAGCATCATAACCAAGCAGAACTCATTCCACCTATGCAAGGCTGGTTCAACATTCAAAAAATCAACAAGGGACTTCTGGCCAAGATGGAAGCCTAGTCTGACATGCTCCATCTCCCTCAACAACTAAGAAGGACTACAACTACCACAAAACCAGAAATAACCAGAAGTTCCAGAAAATAAAGCTACATGGAAGTTCAACATATGAAGTTATATAAAGGTGGTGCTCATCCAGACGGGTAGGAGGGGCGAAGCCAGGGCAGAAATATTCTACCTGATATTAAAGCCTAATTTGCAGCTACAGAATCAAGAGACCATGATGTTGGTGGACAGATAGATCATAAATCAATAGAACAGAATAGAGAACCCAGAAATAGACCCACACAAATATGCTCAACTGATTTTTGAAAAAGGTATAAGAGCAATTCAATGGAGGAAGAACAGCCTTTACAACAAATGGAGCTGGAGCAATTAGACACCCATATATATATATATATATATATATATATATATATACACACATTATATACACACATATATACATTGGCCTAACTTTTATATTTTACACTCAAAATATATTTAGAATAGGCAAATTCATAGGGGCAGATAGCATATCTGTGGCTGCCAGGGGCTGGGGTAGAAGGGAATTGGGGGGAATGTAACTGCTTAATAGACACGGAGTTTATACTTGAAATGATTTAAAAAAGTACTAGAACTGGTTCGTAGTGAAGATTGCAGAACATCATGAATGTGCTTAATGCCATTAAATTGTGTACTCTAAAATGATAAATTTTATGTTATCAGAATTTTAAAAATCTCAAAATGAAACACAGGCTTAAATGTAATATGTAAAACTATTCAATTTTTAGAAGAAACACAGGGGAAAAAATATCTTAGGGATTCCTGAGCATTTTCATTCTTAGAGATGACACTAGAAGTATGATCCATAGATGGGAAAAATGGATAAATTGAACCTCATCAAAATTAAAAGCTTTTTCTCTGTGGAATACTTTGGTAAGAGGATGGAAAGGCAAGCTACACACTGGACGGAACACTTGCAAACCACAAGTATATAGAATATATAGAAAACTCCCAAGACACGAAACTGTGAAACAAACTAATTAGAAAATGGGAAAAAAAGACATGAACAGACAAAAGAGGACAACCCAAATAAGCACATGAAAATGTGTTCAACATCATTAGCCTTAGGGAAATGAAAATTAAAACAAAAGTCACATTTCACTATACATATCTCAGGATGGTTGAAATAAAACATAACGAGCACACCAAATGTTGGTGAGAATGGGGAAAAGCTTGGATCTCTCAGACAATGCTACTGGGAATGTCAAATGGTACAGCCTCTCAGGAAAACGGTTTGGCAGTTTCTTATAAAACAAACATGCAACTTCCATATGAACCAGCATTGCACCCTCGGGGATTTATCCCAGAGAAATGAAAACTTATGTTCACACTAAAACCTGTGTTCATAGCAGCTTTCATAGTAGCTTTACTTGTAATCATCAAAAATGGGAACAACACATATGTCTTTCGATAGGTGAAAGGTTAAACCAACTGTGGTCTGTCTGCACCAGTGCAATAAAAGGAACCACCAATAGATGTACCCAACAACTCGAATGGACCACGAGAGAATTAAGCTGAGTGAAGAAGCGCTAGTCTTAAAAGGTCACATACTGCATGATTCCACTTGTATATCATTCTTGAAATGACAAAATTATGGAGAACAGACTAAGTGGCTGCCAGGGGTGAAGGAGAAGGTTGGAGTGAGAGGGAGGCTGAAGGGCAGCATGAGTTCTCCTGGGGTGGGAATGTTCTAGTCTTGACTGCATCAATGTCAATATCCCATTGTGACATCATACTACAGTTTTGCAACATGGAACCACTGGGAAAAACAATAAAGACCACATGGAGTCTCTCTGTATTATTTCTCACAGCTGCATGTGAATCTATAATGATCTCAAAATAAAAAGTTTCATTTAAGAAGTTGCCTTAAGGACTAGAAAATGTTGAAAACAGTTTATTTGTGATGGTTTGGGGACTCTGCCTTCTGGATTGTCAAACACTGGGTATGTGGTCTATGCAACTCATTGTTTAATAAATATTAATGAGTATCTTTAAATATTAATGAACACTGGTTTTAAGTGGTTATGATTTTACTATATTTTATACCCTTCACCAATAAGAATATATCTCTTTTACCTTATTTTAAACTTTGTGTGTATAATTCCGCTTTTAACACTGACTGAAACTTTCATTTCTTTCTGTTTGAATTTCCTGGCCTGCATTTCTAAGTTATACATTTTAATCTTTCTGATTTGCTTTCTTTTAGATATTTTCTTATAGATTTCAGGTAGGTTTTCACTTTTTACCAAATTTGAGAGGCTTTGTCTTTTTAAAAAATGAGTCAAACGTATTTATATTCATTGTCACACAAATCAGTGATGTATTTATTATTCCTGTCATCTTAGGGCTGTCGTTCCATGTTTGTTTTGTGTGTGTGTGTGTGTGTGTGTGTGTGTGAGAGAGAGAGAGAGAGAGAGAGTGTGTGTACATACACATGCATATGCCCACATGTTTGCTGCTTCCTTCATTTTCTAACTATTGGTAAATAGACTATACTTTATTTATTTTCATGAGTTTCTTCATAGACATTCTTCCTATTTTAAATTATCATGTAGTTACCTGACTTTTAAGAACATAGTGGACCTCCAATTATTTTTCTAAGTAGCTCTATCAGTTATGGATGCTCTTGCTGTGACCTGAGTCCACCCTTCCTTATCGTTATGAGCATATTAGGAAAAGGAAGGCTCAATTGATATTATTTGTTTTAATATATTCAATTTTCTTTTAAAATTACTTATGGCACTTGTATCCTGTTTTTTATCCACACTACAATGATTATTTGGATTTCCTTCTATTTTTAATTTCTTTTCCTCTCAGATGGTCTTCAATACTACCACTTCCTTATTCTTATGGAGTCCGCCTGCCCCAGTTCATTTTGTTTTTAGATTGTGGTTCACCTGTGGAATGATTTCTGATTTTTAGCATAATTAAGAACATCTTTGTGCTAACACCACACAGGATAACACCGTAGTTTTACATAAAATCTTGAATCAGAATCATTTTCTCTCAGAACTCTAATTGTATTGCTCTGATGTCTTCAGAATTTATTATTGTAAGAAAGTGATGAATTTAATGTAATATTTTAAAAGTTTTCAACCTGGAAGTTAACAGAATTATCTTTTTAAGCTCAACATTTAAAATATTCTTTTCCCTCTGAGAATCATCTAAGGTTTTGTTTTGTTTTTCCTTTCTTTCATTATTTCACAGATGCAAGGTGAGCCACCCCTTCTTTAGATGGGGAAAGTTTCCTTCTATCACATCACAGATCATTGCTTCTGTTTCACCTGCTCTTGACTGTTCCAGGAAGGTCAGCCACCCGTGCAGGAGCTGTGTGCTGCCCTGTGCATCCTCTGCCTCTCTCTTACAGTCATTCTTATGGCATTTAGCATATTCTTCAGGTCTGCTCTCCAGGACGCAAACACCATTCTTTAAACAGTGCTAGTGAGATATTATTGACATGTGATCAACCGCACATATTTAAAATGTACGATTTAAGTTTTCCTATATGCATTCAGTCACCAAACCATCACCACAGCCAGGGCACTGAACACGTTCATTTTCTTGTTTCCTTTTGCGCCCCTTTACAACCCGCCCTCCTGCCTCTCCCACCCAGACACAGGGCACAGAGCCTGGGCAACTGTAAGTAATGGGTTGGTGGGCTGTGGGGAGAGGAGGCTGTGACAGGACTCAGGAGGAGGCCCTGGAGTCCAGCGCATAGAAAGCCCCAGAGGTGGGCACGGTGGGGAGTTCCGTGGACACAGGTAGTCGGACAAGAAGGACAAAAGAGTCCCCTCTGTGTGGTCACTGAAGCCACAATGACAGAGCAACCTGAGTGGGTTTGGGCCAGTCCTGGTCTGCAGAGTCCAGGGAAGGAGTGGGCTTTTTGGGAGCTAAAGAGAGGAAGGGTCCCTGAGTACGTCCCTAGGGAGGCGGACCAATGCTCTGGAGAGAGGCTGAAAATACTGGGCTGTAGGTGTCCTCACAAGAAAAAGCCTGAGAGGAAGGGAGGGCATCACCCTACTCTGAGCTCATCTGAAGCTTCCTGAAGAGTGGCAGTCAGTTCTGGGTTTTAGCTTCAAAGGGGTGGACATTGAATGTGTCCAGGAAGGACTGTGGGTGGTGGCTGGGTCTCAAGGTTGGTCCTGGAGGAGGTGGGGACTCTGAGTCTGTAAGCATCTTCAGTGTAAGTGTGTCCCTGGCAGCTGTGCATTGACTCAAGCACAAAGCCAGGACACCTGGCCCTACAGGGTCATCTCCTGGGTCTTCTGGACCAGCCCCACTGGGTTAGGACCACTGGCCCAAGGGCTGGAGATGATGGTGGCTCTCTGGTTTCAGGAAGGAAGCCCAGCCAAGTAAGGGAAGGTGGGAAGCGGGGTTGGGAGGCTAGGCGGTGTGTGGTGGCCCAGTCCCTGTCTCACCTCCTCGACCTAGGCATCATTCTCCTCTCTGAGCAGCAGGTGCATGCGGCCTTACCCAGCAAGCATGACAGCCACTTCAGGCCCAACACTGTCTGAAGATGGGTCACTGTGGGGCTACTCGCTGGCTGCGTGGCTGGAGACAGGTGTTCCCCATGGTCTGGGTCTCCTTTCTCTACCTGGAGTGGTGCAGAGGTCTCAAGAGACCTTCACCCCACATCCCTTCCTTGTGGGAAGAGGCTGCTGGCTCTTGAGTCCTTGGAGTGCTGGGGTGTCCATAGAGCCCCTGGAGGGAGACCTGGGTGGGTGGACGCTGAGAGAAGGGAAGGCACAGGCAGCAAGCCATGGTCCCCAGGTGTGGTCCAGCTAGGTCAGACCAGAGGAAAGAGGAAGGGAGACTGGGCACGGGGAGGGCCCAGCTCACGGGAGTTTCCCAGCAGCATAGCCAGCTCTGTTAAACACACAGTGGGGCCCCGGAAACGTGGGCTGGCCTGCAATCAAGCTGAGCTCGTGACCCTACATGGCCTACCCACCCTGGATCATGAGACAGCAGGACAGCTGGCCACAGGCTGGGGCCAAGTGTCACCCAGGGGCACCTGGGGCCTGCTGGGAAAGGAGACCACCCAAAGGCCCTGACTCTGACCTAGGGTGCCCAGGTGGTCAGCTCAGTGAGGACTCTGGGGGTGGAGGAGTAGCACAGAGGAGCCCGGGGGACTCGGGCCAACCCCCAGCTCCCTCTGAGCCCCAGCAACTCTGCATCTTGCTGCTTCACTATAGGAGCCAAATCCCTGACTCCACCCCACCCCCAAGCCCAGAGCCCCATGAGCCACCACAGCTCAGTCCTGTCATCACTGCTTCCTGTAGGTGCGGGGGTGGGCAATGGCCAATAGCTGGGGTCTCAGGTGCTCTGCAGGAAAGCAAGAGCCCTTTGCCACCAAGGAGTCTAGCTGGCCCCACCGGGTCCCTAATTTGGCCTTGGGAAGATGACAATTGGAGTCCAAGACCTGCCACCCATTGACTGCCTGTGTTTACCTCTGAACTTCGGAATGGAGGTCCCTAACACAGCCGGTCCATCTGCGGTGCTCCCCATGCTAGCTCCTGTCCCTCCCCCGCCCTGCACAAGCATCAGTTCAGGGCTGCGGGAATCCTCTCTTTTCTTTTCTCCATGAGTGAACTCTCTTGGGGAGGCCATGTGGTGATTCAAGGAGAAAGTGTTTATTAAGCAAGTATCTTCTCTGTGTCCGTTACACCTGACCCTCTAAGCTTTACAAACCTTCAAGCATGAGCACCATACACTCTCACCACTATTATTCCTAAGACACCCACTCAAATATTTTCCAGTGGCTTCTTTTGCCTGCAGACCAGAGCCAAGACTCCACTGGCCTCCAGGGCCCAGGGCTCAGCCCCTCCCTTCAGCAGGGTCGAGGTCCCAAGGCCTGGGCAAGTTGACCTCTGGTTGGACGGATAGCCGAGACCCCAGAGGCTCTACCAATGTCCCCTAAACAGCCAGTCTGCAGGGAGCCAGTCCCCGGCCTTTGCTCCATGGTGATGAGCCAGAAGGGCTCCTGGTGACCCAGAGAGAGTGAGTGCTTGTCCATAGTCCCCTGACTAAGACCAGGCCTCACATCTCACAGAAGAGTTTTCTATCTGGACTATTGGCCCTCCTTCCAGTGCCTAGGAAGACCAGGGAGCTGCAGGAGTTTGTAGGATTATCCCGGAGAGTTCTAAGGATGGCCTGTGAAAGGGCTCAGCCTCAGGCAAGGTCATTGCTTCTTGGAGGTTCCATAAATTTGAAGGCATGTGCAGATGAGCCACTTGCTTTGCTAATCACATGTTCACTCTGTCCGGTGGCCTGAGGAGGGTGTCCCAGACCCAGGGCCTGGTTTGGAGCCCCTGGCGGGTCCTCCTCCAGCATGTCTCTTCTGTTGCTGTTAGCCCTGGGGAGGGACCACCCGCTCCTGTAACAGCCCAGGCCTATGAGAGCAGAGGGGCGGTCCCAGCCGACCCCATGTACTGGTAGCCAGCCCCATCTTGCTCGGTGGGCTCTTGGAGACTGGCCCAGTCCAGCTGCACCTGAACTGATGCATGCAGTGTGTGGGCGCAGGGATGTTCCACCTGTAGCGCCCCCACCCACCCAACCACCCACCCAGGACTGAGCAGTGAAATTGCTAGGCTTCTGGGTGAGGGCCAGTAAGGTCCACCAGGTGGATTTTCAAGGAAGACGTGGGGGCTGGTGTTCAGCCCAGGTAGCTGGTTGGACTCTGGATATCCTCAGCATAGGGTCTAAAAGGGCTGCACTTCAGGAGTATGGGAAAGGGGCCCCACTCTGCCCAGCCTGCTGACACATGGCTGACAACCAACCCACCTGCCAGAGGGAGAGGTGATTCTGCAGCCGGGTCAGCAGGGCACCTGTGCACATGCATGGCTTCCACGCCCCAGGCTTCCCCGTGAGCAGCGTGCTGCAGAGGGTCTATGTGGCAACGTGCCTGCACCGTGCCCTTTACCCAGTGCCCAGCACATGTCATTCAGCACAGCCCCCTTCTGCAGATGAGAAAACTGAGGCCTAGAGGCAGGACAAGCTACATCATCTGTGGGGCCCATTGAAAATGAAAGTTTGGGCCACTTGTTTAAAAAGTATGAAGCATTTCAAGATTTTGACAGCAGAATGTGAACCAAACTTGGACCTCTTGAGCTTTGCCAAGCACTCGGGGCTTGCTGCTGAGCAGCCCCCAGCCCCTGTGGGGAGCTTGGACCACGACACGTTCCCAGGCCAAACTGAGAGGGTCTGATGTGTGACCCAGTGTAAGCATTCCCAAACTGGGCTCCCTAGAGAATGAAGGTTCTGTGAGCCCCTCAAAGGCTGCCTTGAGGGTGACCAAGCAAAACCACTAGCCCTACCCCAGGTCCCTGGAATTCCAATTGTCCAGTTTACATATTTCTGGTCAATATTATTTGGAATAAGTGAATATTGAGCTTCTATGTAAAATATTTTTTGGAGGGAACATGGTTTGTAGAGAGAGATGTGCTAAAAATGTAAACGGTGGATTTCATCCAACCCCATGTTCCAGCATAAGGGAAACTGAGGCCCAAGAGAAGGCTATGGAGCCAGCACAGAATCCAGGTCCCCGCTTGGTCAGTTGGAGCTAACTGGTTACCTCCTGGTCTCTTGTAGCCTAGCTGGACAGGAGATCAGAGCTGGTCCCCCGAGTGGGGATTTGGAGAACTCCCTGCTAGTCTGAAGTCCTTTGGGATATCCCTCCTGCTCACAGCTGCAGCTCCCAACTCAACTCAGGCAGCCCTCACAGCTTGCTCTTGTGGCACTTGTATGTCTGCTTATGAGAAAGCTGGTTAAGGTCCCTTTCTACAGTGACTATGTCGCTGTGTCTCAAGATGCTGGTGTGTGAAATTGGCTAAGTCAGGGACGGGCAGATAACAGGAGGTTGCCCATCCCTCATACCTGGCCACTGTCCCCACACACACCAGCCACCTACCAGGAGCAGTGACAGTCAAAGGAGGGCACAGCCAGGTACAAACCAGTAGGTGAGTGGGGATGCGGGAAGTATGTCACACCCCACCCAAAGAAAATCACACTTTTAAGATGTAATCGTTGTGCTGATCAAATAAACTGCCTCCACAGCTGGGTTTGATCAGATTTGCAGCTCTGGCCTGACCCAGTGCCTTTGGAGGTCCTCTTTCCTCTGCACGTGGACATGGGCACACCCTACTCGCCTTATTGCCACCATCTGCAAATATTTGTAGAGCACATTAGGTGTCTGCTTCATGTTCTGAACATACCAGGAGCAGTGGCCAGACCTTCCCTGGGGTGTCTGAGCTTGATCCTGCTCTACTGTGGGCTTGCTGTGTGGCCTTGGGAAAGCTGCTAGAAGTCTCTGAGCCTGTGTCTGCATCTGTAAAATGGGGCAGCATGCTCATCGAGGATGGAGAGCTGGCCCAGAGGAGGCTCATTCAATGGGAGGCTTGTCTAGCTTTTTGGGGGGAGGATCTCCCCATGAATCTTGTAGCTAAAGCAGGGAGGGCACAGCCTCCAGAGAGGCCCATGGCCACCTATCCTGTTGCTTTCCTATCCAGAGGATCAATTAGGACAGGAGTGGGACACCTGTGTCATCTGCTCTAGGATGCTGGGAATCAGGTGGGCACTGCACCCCTGCTGGCTGGCTCCTTCCTGAACTTCTCCTTTCCAGTTGGCCTCCACTTGATAGAGATAAAGGAAAGACAGAAACAATGTCTATCAGGCCTCCCTCGCTCAGAGGTTCTCATCCAGTCTTCCCACCACTGGGCAACTGGTGCCACATTGGACCCATTTTACAGACCAGCAGACTGAGGCTCAATGAGGTATGAGCAGTGAGTGATGGAGCCAGGACCCAACACCCACATCTCTCCTTTGCTGCCCCTCCCTTGTCCAGGGGATGCTTCCATATCTTTTGATGCCTGAGGCCATCTGGTCCTTTATGCAGACACCTTCCCTCCACCCCCTTCCAGGGATAAGCCTGTCCTCCAGCCTTTGCTCATGGGGCTGGACTGGACTTTAATGCAATGGTACCCCTGTGTCACCTTTATGAGGAACGTCTGCCAGGCACTGGACTCTGCCAGTCTCTCAACTTTCCTCAACTGTAGAAGTCCCTTCTGTGGGTTTGAGAAGTTTGCACGGGTGGTTTTGTGAAATCACTTGGCCTGTGCAGACTTGGAATTAGAGGTTGATGTACTACCCTCGACACCTTTGTCACTCTTGTCATTATTGTCACTCTCATCATCATTGTCCCCCTACCTTGCCTGTCCTGTGTCTTCTCCAGTTCCCCAAGGGCCCTTCCCATATTGCCCTGGACAGTCAGTGGCCCAGCAGTCTCCGCACACAGCCTCCAAGTACTCCCCCACCCCATCTCCCTGGATGACTTTCTCCTGGGCCAAGAATCAACTTGACCCTGAGTCTGTGACAATAAAGGGTGCCCAGGGGCTAGCTGGCTCATGTGCTCTCTCCCTACTGCAGGTAACCCAAGGGCAGCAACTTTCATCTAGGGGGATAGGACAAGGTCCTCCACAGGAAGGGCCCTGGGAGGGCATGGGACCTTCTGGTTCCACCTCCTGTACTCCAGGAAGAGAGGCTGAGGCTCAGAGGAGCCCAGAGGGGTGACTGGAGGGGTACAAGGACAGGACAATTGTGCTACAGTCTGGCTGGCATGGAGCCCATCCCAGAAGGGCTCAAGGTAAAGGGCCGAGACTGCCCAGCTGTCATTCTGATTAAAGCCAGATGCCCTACTAGGTATGCAAATGTCTCTGGGAGCATGTAAATGAAAAGCACAAGGATAGAGAAGTGTTTCTGGAATGGCTTTGTAGGGAGCCTGCAGGGGGTGGGGGGTGGCTGCAAGAAGCAGGCTGTGGAAGTTCCAGGCCCAGTGCATAGCAGCCCCTCCACCCACTGCTCTCTGCCGGCTGCTTCCTGCCACTAGAACAGCCCACACCTGCTGTGGAGCCAGGAGCAGGCAGGTGCTGGGACTGGGCCTAGGGCCACCTTGTCCCCACCCCAAGGCTGCCTCTGGAGAAGCCTAAACAGAGCACGACCAGCTTCTTCCAAAGATTCTCTGCTGGGCCTGGAAATGCAGCATTGAGCCCAAAGTGACCTGACTTCAAAAATCATTCCGATAGAACAGTAGAGGAGACTGGACTAGAGGCTGAATCCAGTCCCCAGGATGCGGATGTGAGGGTAGGTCCCAGCAAGCGTGTTGAATGCAGTCTGGGCCAGTAGCTCTGTCAACAGGCCTCCTCATGGCCCGAGCCTTTGCAATGGGCGGCTGGGGTTGCCGAGGGGCCAGGCAGGCCTCTGTGCAAAGCTCCCCTCTGGTCCTACGCCCATGCTAAGCCTGGAATGTGCACCTAAGCCAAGCAGGACCCCCTCCAGAGCCTCCTGCTCGGTCCAGATTGTGGCAGAGCTGGGCCATGAAACCTTCTGGAATCTTCCCAAGCCTCTCATTTTCCTGACAGTAAGCACACTCTGGGGATTTGGGGTTAAACCCAGTGCTCAGGCAAGCTCTCCAGGCTCTTAGCCCCATGGCTCTGCCCTGGGCAACCTCAGGAATTCCTGGACCTGAAGCAGTGTGGCCTCATTGATGTACCCCTTGGCTGCTGTTCCCCTCCTGGAGCTCTCAGCTCATGTTTGATGGCAGGAGAAAGGGTTGTTCAGGTGTCCAGGTGCCCAGCTGTTCAGGTGATATGGTCTGGCTCACCTGCCAGGACAACTAAAGATCACACAGATTAGCCTTGCCTGCCCACAGGCCCCACACACTCCACCTCACTTCCCTGGACTCCTCGCCCACCCCCTTCTGCTGTGCCAAGACCTGCCAGAGGACGTCTGAGTGATCAGAGTGAGAGAGAAGGAAGAAGGAAAGGGATCTGCAGGGCTCTGTACAACCCCTCCCTTGGACCACAGCCCAGGGCGGGAGCCCACATTGACATGCACAGATCCATTTGGCAGTTGGCTCTGTATACACCCCCAGTTTCAGAGATTCCAGGAACCCTGGATGTAGGGAGAAACATGCCAAAAAAGAGAGGGAGCACCCCCTTCTGTTTCCCACCCCATTCTAAAGCAGCAGAGGCACTAGCCTCTTCCCGCGGCCCTGATTCCATTTTACTGGGGCCTCCCCACTCCTTCCTAGGATCATTTTTACTTTTTGATAACAGTTGTTCCATTTTATCTTCAAGGTTTCACCTCACTGGATTTAATGCACCTCTCCCTCCCTCGGTAGTTCATTCCCTTTGTCCCCAGCTCCTGACCGAGGGGCCCTGGGACACTCTGACCCAACTCTGGTGGGTGGGCACCCCTCAGCAGTTGGGCACAGGCATCCCGAAAGCATACTGTAGGTGAGATGGTTTCCCAGGGCCTGACCCACCTCTGGGCCTATCATCTATTCTACCCCCCAGGTTACCCCATTTCCATCTGAGGCAGAATAGTAAGAAGCCAGGAAAATTCCTTGGTGAATGGAATGGGGAAACTGAGATAGTGGATGATTGAAACCGGCCTCATCCAGCACATTGACTCTCCTGCCTCCCTCACTCATGCAGTCACTCCTTCCCTTAAGCCTTAAGCCTTCAGGACAGTGAGGTTCTGAAGGGTATCAAGTGATCTTAGGAACAAGGCCTTGACTCTGTTGACCACAGAGACAGAGTTTCAGTCAAACTAGAGATAACTTCTAGACCTCAGTTGTGTTTCAGCACCAGGCCCAGAAAATCAGCAAAACCAGATGCACCAACACCATGACTGACATTAGGACCAGATGCAATGACCAATGACCACCTACCCTAGCACCAACCAATCAGGAGAGATCACAGACCTGAAAGGACACACCTAGAAAGCTGATGAACATTCTATTAAGATCCCCCCCTGAGACCTCTCCTAAAATTCCTGCCTTTAGGAAACATAAAATTTCTTAAGACAAAGGGCCCAGTGTATGTGCTCCCTCCTCCCTCTAGAGCAGGTCTGGGCCACCCCACCCCCCACTCCCCGCTGCTTCGTTCCTAAGGCACAAATCTTTGCTTCCTTTCTCCAAGGGCCCTCCTTTTGCCTCCGTAACTCGTCTCCTGAGTCCATACAGCCCTGCTGGCTCACTTCTTCTGCCTCTGACTTTCCTTCCAAAGGGCCAAGGCAGCTCTGCCTAGGCTCACTCCTGTTGATATGATCTTGCCTCTTCTATCTTAAGCCCTTCCTTTGTGTCCCTGTCCCCAGCTTTAATAAACGTACTCTCAAAATTACCTGGACTCGTGTTGTGAAATCTTCCGTGCTCAAAGTCAAGAACAGAGAGCACACATAGCTGCCAACACATTTTCATCCTCCCTCCCTGCCCCCACATGCTGGTTGAGGGGAAGAATGAATGCATGATCACCTTACTTCTCAGGCACTCCACACTCAGCCAGACTTTGGCTCATAGGATCTGTGACCATGCCCAGGTAGACCCCACACCCCTTCCTGGCACACCCTTGGGAGCTGGCTGTAATTCTGAATGCTGTGACGATCGATTCAAGTGGCTCAGCATCTGGAAATGAGCTCTGTAAACTGGAAAGTGCCAAGTGAGGACACGTTCTCTTCATCTCTGGGGCTCAGGGGCCATCTGGTTCGCACACGCTGAGATTCACAGGAACTTCCTTCTGTTCACTGGCTCCATGTTTCCCCAGTAAAGTCCAGGTCTTCCTTGGTTCAGAAAGAGCTTTGCAACTTTCCAAGGTTTCCTTTCTCAAGACCCACTTCTGGATTCCTCGGGGGCCTCAGGTACCCTCCCCTGCGGCACCAACTGTCCCTTCTCTTGAGGGTAAAAAGTACTTAGGGACCCCAGCACCACGAGGAAGACAGGGCCTCAGCCGGGGGCCCTTGAAGAAGACACTATGTCTGCCTCAGTGGATACATATGGCCCTGTGCAGTGAGAGGCATGTGAGATGTGATGGGGGTGAGTGGGGACACTTGGGGGTGACAGCAGAGGAAGGATAGAGGGCCTGAGGAAGAGGAGAAGCACAGTAGGAGGAAGAAGGATTTGGAAACAAGTTCAGTTTTCAGTTGCCAGAAAACTAGCCACAAGTAGTTGCTGAAGTAGTACCTGCATTCCAATCAGCATGGCTGGCATGGGTTGGGACCACTCTTTTTTTTTTTAATCCTGACTGGAGGACATACTTATTGATTTTAGAAAGAGGGAAAGGGAAGGGGGATGGAGAAACATCGATGTGAGGGAGAAACATCGATGTGGGAGAGAAACATCAATTGGTTGCGTTTCTTGCATGCCCCCTCGTACATGCCCCAACCAGGGACCAAACCTGCAACCTAGTCGTGTGCCCTGGCTGGGAATCGAACCTGCAAAATTTCAGTTTATAGGACAACACTCCAACCAAGTGAGCCTCACCAGCCAGGGTGAGGGCCACTCTTCAAGCACTTCCAAAACTAGCTGCTGTGCCGTGTGCAAGAAGCCAGCGCTGTGTGGTCCGGAGACACTGGTACAGTTTCACCTCTCTGGGCTCCATGGAGGGAGGTGTTGCTAGCAGGGGGCTGGGGCCATAGCACGCCTGTGCACGGGGCTGCTGCATCCCTGTGGGCCTTGCCCTTGGCACCTGCATCTGCTGTGTCAGTCCTGAATGGTCAGCCTTTTTTATCACACCTCCAGGAGGGAGGTCAGCCCCAGGGCCTGGTTCCCATGGTTCGCGTGGCTCTAGGTAAAGACACGAAAATCTGGTGGTGCTCAGGCCCTTTGCAAGATGCCAACAGGGCTGAGCCTGGAAAGTACGGGGCAGGTATAGGACTTTCCCCCAGTCCAGGTGGGCAGATGCTCTGATCAGGTTCTATAATCCTGCCTTGATGTGGGCAGAAAAGGAAAAGGCAGTTGGAAAAAAATGGGGAGAGGCTCACAGCTGTCCCTGTTAAGTGTGTACTGGTACACATAAGTGCACCAACACATGCATGTGTGTGCATGTGTGCCCGTACACATGGGTGTCCTTACATGGTTGTGCATGGTCGTACATATGTGTGCATGCCGTACATACATTTATGGAAGCTGAGAAGTCTCACAATCTGCCACCTTCAACTTGGAGAACCAGGTAAGCCGGTGGTATAATTCAGTCCAAGTCTGAAGGCCCAACGATCAGGAGCTCTGATGTAAAGGGGGTAGGAGAGCATGGACAGCCCAGCTCGGAGGGCATTCGGCCTTCTGTCTATCGCTCTGTTCAGGGCCCCACTGGAAGGGATGAGGCCCACCCGCCTTGGCAAGGGCATATCTTCCTTACTCAGTCTACTGATTCAAATACTAATCTCTTCCTGAGAGACCCTCACAGAGGCCCTCACAGAGACCCTAGAAAAAAAGTTTACCACCCATCTGGGCATCCCTGGGCCCAGTCAGGTTGACATATAAAATTAACCACCAGAGCAAGTTTATGGGCACTTCCTATTTTGTCACAGAATATATTTTAAAAGGTGATTACTGAGGGTTGAGATTTAATGTAAATGGTCATTTAGCTGTCTCATCAAGGACTGTCTCAGGGGAAGCAGCATTTCTTTGTAAGTCTGAGTGTGAAAGACACAGTGACTGTGAGTACAGCTCAGGGCTGTGGCCTTGACTGAGCTCAGAGAGCTGCAGTTTTGTCATCTTTGCATCTGCACCATCAGAGCAAAGGCCAATTTGTGGACAATGCAAATGATGCCTTAGTGTTAACATGCAGCTGGTTTTGACCTCATGGACCCACAGAAAGAGCCCTGGGGTCCTTGGGGTGGCAGACAGTGAGGAACACTGGTGCAGAAGACCAAGTTCAGGCTCTCTGAGTACCTCCCATGTGCAGGGAAAAACCACAAGGACCAGTGTGGCCTTGCCATGAAGTGCCACACCTTGGGGTTCCCTCCAGCTTCCCATGGCTGACTTAGAACCCTCCAGTGGCTTTCCACTTCCTACAAAGAAAATTCTAGGCTTTTTAATTCCAGCACTCAAATACTCCAATCTGACGCCAACCAGCCTTTATAGTCTTGTCTCCCATCGTAACTCTTCAAGCCCCAAGTTTCCACTAAGCATGAACTGTCCACAGCGGGCCCTGCCTGCCCTCTCTTCCCCTCTTCCCATGTGCAAATCATGCTTATCCATCAAGGATCAATTCAAATGTTGTTTTGTCCACAAAACCTTCCTTGAACCTACCTGTCTGAACCTAGATCTTCCGGATCCTTTCCTATCTGATCACATAGATGTTTATATAGATGTTTTATTATAATAGCGATTATTTATTCAGCATTTGCTAGATCCCAGGTTACTATGCTGAGAACTTTAATCTCATTTTTTTTAAACATCCATCAGAGGTAGGCATCCTTCAGGTGAGAAACCAAGACTCAGAGAGATAAATTTGCCCCAAATGACACAGCTATAACTTTAGAAGCAATGTATTAGTTCTCTATTGCTATATTCAAATTACCTCAAAATTTAGTGGCTTAAAATAACAAATACTTATTATCTCACAGTTTCTGTGGGTCAGGACTTTGGGCACAACCTCACTCACCTGGGTGGTTCCAGCTCAGGCCCTCTTGAGGGGTTGCAGCTAGAATGTCAGCAGGAGCTGCGGTCTCATCTGAAGGCTCAGTTGGGGCTGCAGGAGCTGCTTCTAAGGTGGGCAGGAGACTTCAGTTCCTCCCAATGAGGGCTCTCCACTGTGCCTCTTGAGTGTCCTCACAAGGTGGCAGCTGGTCCCTCCAGAGCGTGTGGTCCTAGAGAGAGCCAAAAGGAAACTTAATGTCTTCTATACACTCACCCAGAAGCTACTCACCATTCCTCAAAACCCTGTTGTTGATACAATCAGTCGTATTCAGTTGTGATGGGACTACATGTGGGCACAGATACCAGGAGGCAGTATCCACTGTGGCCATCTTGGAGACTGGCAGTCACAGGTAGGGTCAGAACCCAGGTGTTGCCTGACTCCAGCACTGGGGTCTGTACTGCCACCCCAGGCAGCTGGTTAGAAAACCTTAAGTGCTTCCAGAGCTGACTCAGCGCCATCAAATCCCTCCTCCTTTAGCAGTGTGAGAGCCTGCAGCAGGAAGGTAACGTGTTCACAGTTTGCAGAAGCTCCCTTTGTGAGGAAACTGCTGCCAGCCAGATTTGTGTTTTGCTCTAATCAAGTGAAAAGGTGTGACCCAGGCACCCCCAGCAGTTTGGGCTCATTAAGCTGGAGGTGTAAATGGAATTGAGAGAAGGATGAGGGAATTCCTACCCTCCTCTGTGCCAGTTCCCAGGATGTTCCAGTTGCAAGAACTCCCTCTGGGAAAGGTTTTGGGTTGGTAGTATGCGTTGGGGGTCCGCAGGGTGAGGCTGAGCTGCACCGAAGCTCTGCCCAAGTTACAGGGGCAAGTGGGAGCCATCCAACCCATGCACAGGCTGCAGCCACTCTTGTCTACCTCCAGAGAAGCCATCCCTGTTCCTCAGTATCCATTTACCAATGGCTGCTCTGGATGCTCTGTTTGAGGGACTGGCCATAAGGATGTTGATTAATATGTCTGAACAGCTTTAAGTGTCCTGTCTCCTTAATCCTCACAGCAGGATTATGCTGGGACCTGAGGTGGGTGCTGTCATTATCCCCTTTAATCAATGAGATCAGTCAGCCACCAACAGCGCTCCTTCTATTTGGGGGGAGGGGGGGCTCCCAGCTGGAAGCAGCTGCAGAACTGTGAGGCCAGTGCCACACAGCAGTGCGGATGCCACACCCATGCAAGGCTCCCTCCCGAGGGCACTTCTCCTCCAAGGGTCAGATCCAAATGCAGCTCAGGTTCTGAACAGATGTGACCCTCTCTGGAGGGGTTCAGGGACAGTGAGGAGCTCAGCCCAGTGAGCCCCTCTCCTTCTGGATGACAAGGACCTCCTAGCTCTAAGCTGAAGAGGTGCAAGACAGCTTTCAGCACTTTACATGCAAGGCCAGCTCCCCACCAAGTTGAAGGGCCCCTGAGGCCATGCCAGCCCCTGACCACACATGTAGCTGGTGGGGAGAATACATAGATTTATGAGGCAGAGCTAGCAGAGATCTTGGAGTTTGTTCTTGGGAAGACAACTACTTCTATCTTTCATGCTATCCTTTTAGAACTTGTTCGAGTACATAGTGGGAAATCCTAGTGAACACAGAATTTTGCATCCTTATTTTTAAATTGCAGAATTTAGGAAATTATTTTATGCTATTTTTATTCAACCACAGAGAGCTATAAGCAATTCTAGTCTTTCTATATAACTTCACAATTATCTTTTTAATGACTATGTTTATCTCTCATATTCTGCTCTCTCCTAATTTACTAAGCCTACAGTAGGATATTTAGGTTGTTTCCTGGTTTGTGGCTGTAATAAATAAAACCGCCACAAACACCTCCAAGGCTACAGCTTGTGGAAATGATTCATTCTTTATGAAAGGGGTTGGTCTAGCATTGTGTGAGGACAGTTTAAATTTAAGCTCAGGGGCACTCGTTTCTGTTTGTTTGGCCTCACAGCCACGAAAAGGTGAGAGGCATGTAGCAGGAAGACAGTACATGGAGTTCTGGGGTCCAATCCCAGCTCTGAAACTTGGCAAGAGTGTGAGCATAGACATATGACATAATTTCTCTGAGCCTCAGTTTCCTCATTTGTGCAGTGGATACAATGCAGCCCTTCCCAAGGAGTGCCATGGGTCATGGCTTCGCTGCCCTCAGGTCCCTGCTCCAATGGATGCCCCTCCTCGGGTGGGCCCTGGGTCCTCTGTGCCTGAAAGCCTTCTCCATCACCTTGCCTGGCTTGATTTCCCTTCAGAGCACTTCTCCTCTCTCTTCATCAGCTAGGTGGCCAAAACAAAATGCCACGAACTGCTGGGCTTAAACAAAAGATACTTAATTCTCAGAGCCTTCGAGGCTGGAAATCTAAGAGGGAGGTGCCAGCAGATCTGGTGTCTGATGAGAGCCCACTTCCTGGCCTATAGATGTCATCTCCAAGCTGTGTCCTCACATGGTAGACAGAAGAGAGGAAACAAGCTCTCTCATGACTCTTATATGGCCACTCATCTCATCCTGAGGCTTCAACCCTCATGACCACATCCATTCCTAATTGCCTCCTAAAGACCATCCTGTTAAAGGGTTGAGTTTCAACATGTGAATTTGGAAGGACAGAAACATTCAGTCCATAACCTCATCACATGGCATATTACTTGTTTATTTGTCTATTTATTCACTTTTCTTCTCTCCCCCATGAGCATGTGAGCTACAGGAGGGCAAGGGCTCTGTCTAAATGCCTGTGCCTGGCATAGGCTTGGGGACACATTTCACCTGCACAGACAGCTGCCTGTCTGTCTCATGAACTTCTGGGAGGCCAAGAAGAGGCTGTATAAGTCCTATATTACTCAGTGGAAGTTGGAGGCATGATGATCGGATTTGCGTGTATACGGTAATCTGGTTTCTCTTCCCATTGTGAGTCCGGTGGAAAGCAAATCCTTGAAATTCTCTTAAAATGTTTGGGGAACCAGAGTGTAGCTGAGGGTGTGGTACCTGGCAGGGGCTGCCTGATGGCTGAGAGGAGCTACAGCTACATGGACATCCTTGAAGCACTCTTTTGTCCTGTCCCCCTTAAAATTTATTTCAAAGTCTAATCTAACTTTTATTTTTTTACACACAGCCATAGATCTACACAGTGTAAGAAACCACCCTCCCCTCCCAAATTGCCAGAGGCACCAACTTGGAAGCGATTCTTTTAATATTTGTCTCCATGGGCCTAAATAGCCTCTTTGGTCCTCCCTTTCAATTTGTTTGCTCCTGTGATGGACAATCCGGAACCACCCCACCACACCCTTCCTGTGTCCCCATCCCTCCTTCCCAGAGTCTATCATAAGTTGAGTTAGATCAACACCCATGTTTGCATGTTAATGTTTACATTATAAATGTTTACATTATTGTCATTCTATGAGCATTATTGGGAATGGAGCCCCTAAAACAACATGATTGCATTGCCTTTGCTGCACATCTTGTTTTCCCAGTATTTCATCATTGTCTCACTTTTTTCTTGATCTGTTTTCTATGTATATATTTATCTCTCTTCTATGTCTAAACTATCCCTCAATTTTTCAACCTTCCTCTCAGTACAGCAGACACACCAGATGTTCCACCAATGTTGCCTTCCTGAGGATGACTGTTCCTGTGTATAGGAGACAGGGTCAGTGAGCAAGCTAGAATTTGACCCAGGTTTTAACTGGACTACTCCAGCTGCTATGCTAGGAATAGACTGAGGAGGGTGGCAATTACAGAGACCAGGAGGAGGCTATTTTAGTAATCTGGGTGTGAAACAAAGGTTTTCCAGGGCCCCTTGGGGTGGTTCCAGTGGAGATGATGGGAAGTGGCTGGTTTGGAAAGATTTTGAAGAAAAGGCCAACAAGACTGAATCTGAGGCAGGAAGGAAGGAGAGGAATCTGTATGACTGAGCCCCATGGATGAATGGATGAGATGGGGAGGCTGTGAGCAACTGCTTAGGGAACTCTCTCAGTCCATTCAGTCTGCTGTAACACATACTACAGATGGGGTGGTTTATAAACAGCAGACTTTTTTTCTCACAGTTCTGGAGGCTGGAAGTCCAAGATCAAGGCACCAGCAGATTCACTGTCTGGTGAGAGCTGCTTCTTCCTAGATGGCCATCTTTTTCCTGTGTCATCCTCACACGGCAGAAGGGACATGGGAGTTCCCTGTGGTCTCTTTTATGAAGGCACTAGTCCCATTCATGGTATCTCTGCCCTCATGACTTAAGCTCCTCCTAACACCATTGCATTGAGGGTTAGATTTCATCATATGAATTTAGGGAGACACAAACTTTCAGTCCATAACAGGGAGGGTCCTGAGTTCAGGTAGGGCCACGTTAGGTATTAGACTCGTGTACATCAAGTGAGATGTTGGGCATGCAGTTTAAGATCTTCCATATCCTGGTGTTCTGAAATATTCTGATGCTATTTGCTCAGTTGCTGTGGGCTCACTTTTCCTCAGTGTACCAGACACTCTGTGGTCCTCAGCCCAGAAACTCATGTCCCTTAGTTCTGCTCATTTTCTTCAATTTGTTTGATGATTTCTCTCCCCTCTATCTTCTCTGCTCTCCCTTTTTAAAACTACTATATTTTTTGTATTGGATCTCCTGGACAGGCCCATTTGCTTTTCTTTCTTTCCCTGTTTTCCATCTTTTAGTATTTTTATTCTATTTCTAGGAGATTTTTCATCTCTTCTTTACTTGGACTATTGCATTCTTAGTCTCCAACAGTCCCTTTATGTCACCGGGAAGTTCTTTCTTAGAGCATCCTGTTGATTTATGACAGACAAACAGACTCATCTCTTGGGCATGACACCTAGCAGTTCAAGTTTGGGCCCATTTCAATGCCACAACCTTCCCTGAGATCCAGCTCTTTTTCTCCCAAGAAAACCATCCTTAGGCTCTTGAGGGATCTCTGGGGCTCTCCAAGGACAGGTCAGCTGCCTCCTCAACAATCATCACCAGGGAAGAAAAGGGGCACCGAGAAAAGATATTTGCTACAAACTCTGTGTATGCGCTTCTACAGGTAATTTGCCCTAGCTGTCAAAGCGTTATTTTTATTTTAGAAGAAAAATAACACGTTTCAGCCAACTGAATGAACTTTTGTGTCTGGCAGTAAACCTTTTCTTTTGCTGTACTGGAAGTTAAAACATCTGTCAACCTAGCTGAGAGTCAGTATCCAGGCTCCAAGTCCTCTAAAATACCCAGGGAGCCAGCTGACCCACAGGCTCTCCTAACCCCAGGGAGGGGTGGGGGCCAAGATGAATTTTAAGCAGCACGCTGTAAGTTGTAATTCTGAGACGCTTTGGTCTAGAGCTGCGCTGTCCAATCGGGATATTAAGTGAGATTAAAACCAAATACCCCCTCGCTCCCCCTGCCTCACTCCGGACGCACCTGGGTCGCACGCGGGGTACCAGGGGGAACGTTCACGCCCGGAACCCGTCGCCACGGCGCCGCACCGCGCCGGGGGATGAGCTTGAGGGCCGGACGTGGGGTACACGCGCAGCCGCGGTTCCGGTTCCGAGCCGGCGGGCGGAGGAGGAGCGAGAAATCGCACTTGCCGAGGTAGAGCTCGCGGCCCCGGCGCCTGGTCACGCTCCCCCAGCCCCACAGATGTCCGGCCGAGCCTGCGGCTGCTCCGGCTACTGGCTCCGAGTCCCAGCCCCACCCCCTTCCTGCTCCTTTGTGGCCGCAGGTGCCCTTGTCACATGGAGGGAACCTGCCCTTTGCCGGTGCTGCGGAGACGGGGCGGAGGGGAGCAGGTCCCTGTCCACGCAGTGGTCCCGGAAGGTTGTTGGAGTTAGTAGAGTCTATGTTTAGCTGTTGTTAGAGGAAAACTTGATCTTTTGTGTCTAAAATCCATTCCGTTCGCATTGGGCCTGCAGGAATCATCCTTGAACTACCTGCAGTCAGGTTCATCTGTAAACAAACATGGCAATATGTAAGTGCAGGTGTTTAGAAGGCCTTGTGAGCAGGCAGCTTTCCGGAGAGAGGGCAGACCTTAAAGAGGAGGTGATATTAAGCTGGGCTTTGAAGGATGATTTGGAGTTTGCCAAAAAGGGTGAGGATGAGAACTTATGATGAGGGAACAGGAGTCACGTGTTTGGGGAGTTGTTGATTACCCGCTGGGGAGGGGAGATATTTGTGGTTTGGGATTAGGTATGGACGTCCGGTGGTCAGGGGGCTACAAAACTGGGCCCAGGAGCAGAGGTTTACCAGTGGGCTTCAGGGTGGCCTAGGAAGTTCCTGCAATGAAACATGACAGTCTAATGATCTTTTGCAGTCCCTGCTGTGATTGTTGTAAAATGAGGCTTCCTTGCTCTCACCTCATATCCCAGAGCCCCTCTTTGGAGCAGATGGAATCAGTGGATTAAACTGTGGACCTGGGATAGTAAATTTTACCCCTCCAGGTGGCATTTTTAAAATAGTATTTTACTTGCTAATATGGATAGGGGTTTAAGTGTGTGTTTTTCCCTTTCGGTTATTTAATTTGAATGTAGTACTCATGAATGCAATGTGAATGTCTGTTACCTAAAAATATGACTTTGAGAACAACCTCCCCCAAACCGCAGGGAGAGTGCAATCCAAGTCCTTGGGGTCCGCTTTAAATTCAGGGTCAGGGGGATGTTAATCAGTCAGGTGCCATTTTATTCATTTTGAAACCAGCCACCTTCATTTGAATGCAAGTATCATTCTTATCAAGTATTATTTGTCATGAAGCTCCATTTGATTCCCCCTTGGTGTGTGCCAGATCATTCTCACAGAACTCTGTGTGCAGGTCTTGTTATTACTTTATCTGTAGATGGAGAATTGAAGGCTTAGACAAGTGAAGAAAACTAGAAAGAAAGGAGGATGTTCCCAGCCTGAGGCCGTGTTAGCTCTAAAATCTGACCTCTTAACCAAAAGATGTAAACTTCCTGGTGTTGGGTGAGGATTCTGAGAAGTCCTTGTTCCCTGGTGGTCTGACCCGAGAGTCTGGATGGTTATAACACCCGTGGTGTCTACCGTATTTCTGGATGGACTCCTGCTTCCCAGAGGAATCTGAGGACAGCATATCCACTAGGAAGAGGCTGTCCTGGCTCACCAGGATGCACGTTTCTGTGCTTTCACATCGATGCATGGTGACATTGGTTATCTCAGATTGGTTAGGGTGCTAAGAGCAGTTTTATGAAGTTTGTTAATTGAAACAGGGAAAACCCATGGTCAAATTGCATTTACATGGTGGCAGCTGTGTCTCTGGCAATGATGGGGAGCCTCGTGACCAAAGGAGGCCTTGTGGTTGGAAGGTGGGGGCTCTCTTCCTAAGGGAGCTGCTGGTCTTTCCGGACCTGGAGTGTTCATGACACAGTCATCTTCCCAAATCAATTTATTTTTTTTTACTTGTTCAAAGCGGGCCCTGATGCACAAGACTTTGAAGATTTTGGCTATATATTGAAAGAATTATGATGGAGTGTTTCAGTGTCACATACCTGAGGGACATAAAAACTATTTTGAAGAGGTGGCAGCCCCATGCTCCTATGTGCTTGGTGGGAGAGTAAATTAGCACAACCTCTCTAGAGGATACTCTGGCAATATTTCCCAAAAGTAAAAGTGACTTTTGTTGTGAGGCTCCATGGAGAGTACCGTGCAGGGCCGCTTCTCAGCATCTTTTCCACAAACACCCAGGTATGAGCACAGTCACAGCTGCCATCTGAGTCTCCTCTGCCCATTTGCTTGACTGGCTCCTTCTCACCCTGAGAAGCTATACTGCTTCTCCCAGGAGGGCCTGCCTTCAGGAGCACTCTGCTTCGAGGCCAGGACTGTGTCTGTCTGGCTCACGCCCAACCCAATGCAGAACCCAGCCAGGTATTGCCACCTCCCAGACACTCAGAGACTTAATGGCAGGAGATGCGGGGTGGGGGACACCCAGGTCTCTTGCTGCTGCAGATAAGTGACTTAATTGGTGTTAGGTGTTAGCACAGCATGTATTTGAGCCTCTTTTGTCAAAATTTACTTTTTCAATGTCTGGATAGTCCTTTTATGAACCAGTACTTTAATCAAAGGAAGAATGCTATTATATCATTTTTATTTACTTTATCATTTTGAGAAATTAAAAAGCTATAGGTACAAACACCCAATAGCTCCATCATGTCCAGAGCCCATGTTTTTGTGATTTTGTTTCTTTTTGTGTAAAAGAAAAAATTATTGCTGAAGTTGCAACATCTCCATTTTTAAAAAATAAATGACATTTAATAGATTTTTTAAATCTGATAGCAAAAGTCTTACATGCTCATTGCAGAAAAGTTGGAGAAAATTAAGAAGCGCTAAGAAGAAAACAAAAGTCACCTGCAGCCCTGTAACCTTGTGAACATCTGGGTGTTTACCTCGAATCTTCTTTTTAACTCTGACCATCGTTTTTCCATTGGCAGTATTATGGGAGCCTCTCCCAGTCAGCTCGTACCACCCACAGTTGGGCTGTAACCCCAACACCTCACGTGTATATGCCCTGATTTTCCCAGACCTCTTCTGGACCACTTGGTTTAGTTCTAGTTTTTCAATATTATAAATAACATTGCAGTGAACATATCATACCTGCATCTTAATGTTCATCTCTGATTTTTCTTAGGGTGCATTTTAAAGTACAACCATGGAACAAAGGGCCCTATCCATTCATTTCTAGCTCTCAGTGTAAGAGCCCCCCCCCCCCCCCCCCCCGCTGCCATCTTGGCCAATGAGGGAGACTCCTTGGTGCTCCCACTGACTGTCTCCGTAACACTCTCAGTGCAGCTCCCATCACTGATGCTTCTCCATCACTGAGGCTCCTCACCACTTAGGGTATGACAGACGTGTGGGACTAGCTGGGCCTGGGTTTGGATCACTGCTTCACCTGTTACTATGTGGCCTCTAAGTTCCCTTGGAGTTGTTGCTATGACTGCTCCCTGCAGCCACTCACAGCCCACAGTGCCTTTACACACACACACCTGACCTTAACCAAGGCCCCAGGCCCAGGAGGAAGAGTGGGTCAGCCCTGTTTTCCAGTTTTCCATCTTGTCCCGACTGGCCTGTTCCCCCAGCTTGGTGCAGCTCCTGGTACCCCAGGGGAATGAGGCAGAAATGGGAGGTGCCTGTTCTCTAAGACCCCAGAGAGGAGGCCTTGAGGAAAGGAGAGTCATGTTGATTTTGATGGCTGCAAGTGTGGCATTGCATCTAACACCTCTCTCAGGCCTCCTGGGGAGAGGCATGGGAGAAGCAGTCGCTTCCTAGCTCATTGGCCCACCCATCTACCTTGTGAGCAGCATCTGGCTGCCAGAGCGTCTGCTTTTAGCACCTCAGGAAGTACCGTCACTTCAAACAAGAACATCTCTTGTGCTCTCATCAGCAAGAAAGTGACCCAGAAATACTCCGTAGTATGTTTTCTGTTGGCAGATTTTCTTTGTTCTAGTCCCCCATCCCTGTCCCCATTCCACCCGACCCCCAAAGCAAATAGAGATGAGTATTCTAGAAGTCAAGAGAAAACATGTTAAAGGTGCCCTGGTATGCTTTTTGCTGCCTTGCTTTCTTTCTGAAACTGGCATATCTCATCTTTATTACACTTTTTGTTTTCTCTGGTCAAGCCTAGTTGTTCTCTTTAATATGTCAGGTTTTTTATAGTAACGGAAAGCTAGGGTGTAAAACCAGATGTGAACCCGCCTCTGAACCATGTGTGGAGGGAAGAGCACAGAGAAGCCCTAGAACACTCTTGGGCTTTTGATAAATGGCCTCTTTCATCTAGAAACAGGGTGGGCAAGTGTATTTGGAAATGAATTTTGTTAAAGGCTCTGGAGCCCTAAGGAATATTTGCACAGGACCTGGGAGCATCCAGCTGTGGATGGTGAGGGGTGTCTCTGGGGTGTCAGATCTCCCACCTGGCAGTGAGGCTCGAGCTGTTCCCTTCCTGGCCAGGCTGAGAGACTTAGCGGGAGTCCTTGGCTGCAGGAGAAGCCAGCCAAGGAGACTGACAGGCCATTCCACACACTGAGTGTGTCAGTATAAAGCATAGCTCAGCCCTGGCCGTTTTTATTGTTTTAGAGTTTGTGTTTTTAGGTAGTTATAAAGTGTTGTGTATAATCTGTTTTGTAAATTAAGAACAGAGAACAAAACTGTTTAGTACATACATATAATGAGCACATTTGTTTCCTCCCTGTAGCAAGTTAATAAAAGAGAAAAGTGAAGGTTTGTCAGGGAGACTGTGCTGAGCACAGGAGAGACGGGTCCCACAGAGCAGCAGTAGAACTCTGAGGGAGGCAGTGCCTGCCTTGGGGCAGCCTGGGCCTCCTGCTGCTGGGCAGGGCCAACTGCTGGGTGGCTCCTGGCCTTGCTTTTCAGGGTCTTTTGGAAAGGGCAATGAGATTTATAGCTTTTATTCTATAATGTTGCTGGGTGGCCCATTGGAAGGCATCCTGTCAGCCCCTGGCATTCAGAAGCACCCTCTGGGGTCCCTGTGCCTGCCACCACCCTTCAGGAACACCTCAGCTGGTCCACTCCTCAGCTCCCTGTCGTAGACACTACACTGCTCTGACCCCAAGTCACAGTGGAAGCCGAGAGGAGAGCAGAGGCCACAAGGCACTTGGGGAGGGAGGAATAGAGAGAGACTTTCCTTAGCTCCAGAGGCTCCAGTGGGGAGGAATGATTGCTGAAGGAGCTGTGAAGTTGGTGGTTTCAGACTAGAGCAAACGGCTATTGACCTTAACAGACTGCACTGGCACTGGGAGGGACCGGTTTCCAATTACACTGCTGGTAAGGAGTCCAGGGTAGCAGGCGGGCTCCTGACCTCTTGAAATGAGCCACCAGTGCAGAAGCAATTTGGAAAGTGTGAGCTCACTTACGGGACTGTCACTGTGGGGGAAGTGTCCCAGAGCGGAACGTGAGCCCAAAGTCAGGCTTGCTCTTGTAGGCAGGCGCTTTGAACTGATGGAGGTCCTTCCCAGGTCACTTTTCTCTCTGACTCCAAAGAATTCTAGTTGAAAGTCAGCTGGTCACAGCTTCTCCCAGCGAGTTCTCCTTTCTTGCTGATGATTTTGGTCATTAGAAGGAGGAATTTTCAGCTTAAAACAACAGACTGACATTCTTCAGACATGTGAACTTGCTTTAGGTAAGACCTTGTATGTCACCAAGTTTCCAGATATTCACCATTTGGGAAACATTTGAGAGCAGAATCAAGCCCTGAGTCTGTGGGATCCCTGGAGTCCCCCGGCCTTGCCTGCTGATGGAGAGAACATTTGCTTGATGGCCCTTAGTATTTATCCCTCTTAGTGAGTCTTTTTCCAGACTCAGATTTTTAAAAACTATTATTCAGAATTTGCCTTAAGTGGTATGTGGATTATTTTGAGCTAAAAGCAACTGAGACTCTGTGGACTCAAGAAAAACTATCACCCCAGCCCCACGCCTCTTAACTATCTGTAGAGGAATTTGAATTTGCTACTTGCCCATAAGAAGGGATTTTCAGATATAACCTTTTTGACCTACCTATATGGCAGGGTAAACTTCTAATTACTGACCCTCTGCTTTTCTTATCATCCTGCAATGACCTTCGCCTCCTCAGAAGCCCCAAGGACCCTTACCTTATCCTTAGCTCAGAATGTCATATGTGCCTCATTTTCCTTTTCTGTCTTTGAATCTCCTATGTATGTGGGGTCTCTGACTTTGTCATACTTGTGGGACTTGGGTGCACATGAGATTAAATTTGATTTTCTCTTCTCAGTCTATGTCTTGTTCATTTGATTATCCATCTAGCCAAAAGAATCAGAGGAGGGAAAGGGGAATTTTTCTCCTCCCCACAAATACATTGAATTCTATATGCTCCTCCTCAGTTTTACCTAGTTTAGTTCATTGTTTCAGACTCCTGTTTGTTTTTGAAATCCTTACACTAATGAGACTAAATGATGGACATTTAAATTCCAAAGGTGGTATGTTGTGAGAACCGGCATTGCTCACTTAGGGTATTATCTCGTGATGGGGAGTTAAGCCAGCTTGTTCTGGTTGGGAATTTTAAATCTTCTGTGGGGGAGTTAGGAGGGGGTGGGCCTCAGTAACACGTGATGCTCTCTTCCTCTTCCAGCCTTGCCCCAGGGAAACCAAGTGGATGTTTGTCCGATGCTATGCCGCCCCACGTGGTGATGTCCTTCCGGCGCCTGGTCTGTACAGTGGCCTCCCGCCAGCTGGCTCCCTTAAGACATGGAGGAAGCCGCCCTCTGCACGTGGCCCTGCCAGCCCGCTCTGATAAGAGCGCCCCAGTGTTCACCCGCGCACTGGCCTTTGGAGACAGAGTTGCCCTCATTGACCAGCACGGCTGCCACACATACAAGGACCTTTACTGCCGCAGCCTCTCCCTGTCCCAGGAGATCTGCAGGCTCCGCGAGTGTGCCAGCCAGGACCTCCAGGAGGAGAGGATCACCTTTCTGTGCTCCAATGACGTCTCCTACGTGGTTGCGCAGTGGGCCTCATGGATGAGCGGTGGCATTGCCGTTCCTCTCTACAGAAAGCACCCCCAGGCTGACCTGGAGTACTTCATCCAGGACTCCCGGAGCTCTGTGGTCCTTGCTGGCCAGGAGTACATAGAACTCCTGAGTCCAGTGGCCAGGAAGCTAGGGGTCCCACTTCTGCCTCTCCCATCTGCCGTCTACAGTGGTGCAACTGAGGAGCACAGAGAGGGGGAGGTGCCGGAGCGGGACTGGAGAGACCGGGGCGCCATGATCATCTACACCAGTGGGACCACAGGGAGACCCAAGGGCGTCCTGAGCACCCATCACAACATCAGGGCTGTGGTGAGTGCTTGCGAGGGCCACCACTGTTGGGAGGGGTCAGTTATAGCATGGCCACTGGGGCACGGCGGGGGCTGTGTGTTCATTTACTTTTCTGTAGGGCCATTCACCATCCTACCAACCCCACCTGAAGCATGCAGTATTAAAGGGTCACGGTGCCATGTCACCAGCAGTGCCACTAAACCATGTAGGACAGTGCCTGGGAAAGGGCCGGTGGGACGCAGCACTTAAGTACAGAGTACTTTACAGACCAGTCGAGGGGCTTCCCAGGGCTGTGTGGCATGGGAGGGACAGATCGGGCCACTAGACATGATATTAAGGTGGTCTTCAGAGATGAACCATAAAGCAGGTATCAGGGTGTGTGATCAACACCTAAAATGGGGGCTTATTTGTGAAACCTGAAAGCAGGAACTCATATGTGCCCATGTCTTGGGTATTATTTTTGTGTTCTGTAGCCTTAATTACCATCTTTGCAAAACTTCCCAGCCACGTTATTTATCTATAATTTTCTACCTTTCTTCCTTCCAAAAAAAACCTCTTCAATGCACAGCAAAGACTATTATATAGTAGGAGCAGTAAAATAAAACAGAAGCCCAAACTACAAGAGGAAGGACTTTTAGACCAACTCAGTCCCGTAAGTCAGTGGTAAACTGAAGCCAGGCCGGCTGCAAGGAAGTGCAATTGATAGATGACCTTTACCTCCTAGAGGAGACATACTTTTCATCTGGAGAGACCATCTCTTGACTACATGTATTTCTAAAGGGAGTGATTATCTTTCATGAGTTTGCACATAGTGGTCACTGAAGAATGCAGGACAGTGTGCTCAGTGGTGACTTCAGATGATTCAAACGGGTGAGTCTCACACTGCTCAGTGAAAGCTGAGGCTATGCCCAGAACACCCAGCTCTGGGCTGCTTCGCAGTTGAGCTGCAGTGAGGATGGCGCTGGAAGCAGCAGAGAGCTCAGACAGGCCTCAGAGGCTGTGCAGCTGGAGACACACTGGCCTCTGGTGAGGCCACAAGTCCCAGGGCCTGTCAGAGCTGAAATTGCACCTCTTACCGCCTGGGGGGAAGCAATGGGACATCAAATTGAAGACCCTTTTGAACTGACTAAAGCCCTTGACTGTGCAACTCTGTTCTCCAACATAGGGGCAGGCAGGGAAACCATAGACCCTCAGTCAGACCCTCATCATGTCATTATCATCTCCTGTAGATGCCATTAAGGATGGGGTGAAAAAGAATAAGGCTTCCTCTCCCTCCTCCTCCTCTCAGGTGGGGAGGTCCCCTCTGTTCCTCCATCTGTGTGGTGGCTTCCTTCCTGTCTAAGGCTCTTCTGTTGTCCTGCAGGTGACCGGGCTGGTCCACAAGTGGGCATGGACAAAAGACGATGTGATCCTTCATGTCCTACCACTGCACCACGTCCACGGTGTGGTCAACAAGCTGCTCTGTCCACTCTGGGTGGGAGCCACCTGTGTGATGCTACCGGAGTTCAGCGCCCAGCTGGTAAGTTGGGGATGAGCTCTGTGTGGCCAGATTGGTTGCCTGAGGACCAGGTACCTTCCTCTGGTGTAGACTTTGCCAGGAGTGCAAGTTTTCTGTTGCAGTGATAACAAATCATCCCAATCTGGGGGCTTAAACAGCCCAAATTTATTCTCTTACAGTCAGAGGTCCAAAATGAGTCTTACGGAGCTAAAATCAAGGGGTAGGCAGGCCGCTGATGCTGTCTGGAGGCTCAAATGGAGAATCTGTTCTTGTTTCTTCAATAAGGACCTCATGATCACACTGGGCCCACCCAGATATCTAGGGCAACCTCCTCATCTCAAGATTCTTAACTCTGCAAAGTCCCTTTTGCAACATGAGGTACCACATCCCTGAAGATGAGGACATTTTGGGACCATTCTTTAGTCAACTACCCTGGCTTTTAGCAGTTGTGCAACAGACAGTCCAGCTAGGGACCCTTTATTAGTTTCCCTGCTTATCCCCTTTCAGCACGTTGCTCTTTCCCAACATGCTGTGAGGCTGCAGAGGGCAGGTGGTTGTGGCCATGTGGAGAGGGATGCGGGAGTGAAGCACAGCCACAAAGAGCCATGGCACAGAGCACAGCAGAGCACAGTTTTAAAGGGGAAAGGGCCTGGGACCTGACCTTGCCACTTGACACTTGTGACCTGGCATGCAGCTTTCCCTTGGAGCCTTGCAAACCCTGTCCTAAGAGCCCAGGCACAGCTCTGGGATGGGGGCTAGCGGGCAGGGCTCTGGGACTTCCTTCCCTCCTCCTTCAGTCACCAAGCTCTGCCTTCATCTTTTTATGTTTTATGTTTCAGCTGCAGGACTCTTAATGTTTTTAGGTGAATAAAGAGTCTGAGGCTTAAAGATGCCTTTCAGGGCAGGGTGCTGAGGCACAGTCTGCTTTCAAGGATAAAGGCCTACACGTGGCCTACTGGCCCAGGGATCAAGCTGATTCCCCCACCCCATTTCCCTTGTGGGGCTCTGACTGAGGGCCCTTCCAAATCTGTGATTCTCAGCACTGCTTCCTCCTACCCCCAGATCTCTGCACCGAAGGGAGGAAGGGGCTGGCTGGATTGGGGGCTGTGGGGGCAGCATCTGAGGCTGCTGTGTGCTTAGCAGGGAGTGACTGCTAGGGCAAGTGGGTATAGCCACGGGGCGATGTGAGAAAAGACTCACCTCAGGCAGCTTGTGTAGAAGAATGCAGCAGTACTTTGGGCTCTTCAAGACCCCCTACTACTCCACTCACTCGGAGGGCCTCTCCCAACCGAGATGGCACGGGGAAGCCTCGTCCTGGTGTAAGTTACGGCCCATGGCTCTCGCAGCACAGCCCACTCTGCTCCACCCAGGTTTCTCAGGAGCCAGAGCTCTGCTTGTGGGTTTCTTCTGCCCACACTCCAGTGCTGGCTGATTGTAGGGGAAAAGGAGGGAGAGCTGAGTCTCTAGACTCCCTGTAAACAGGGAGAGCAGGTCCTCACCCTGACTCGGAGTCCCAGAAAGCCCGGATCAGGAACTCAGTGGCCGAGCCCCAGTCGGTGACGGACTTCTCAAGTAGACATTGCCAGGGTCCTCACTTCCTAGTCTGCTTGAAGAGTGACATAAATTCCCAGTAGACCTGGCAGGGATGTGTTGTGTGACCGGCACAGCAGGTCTTACCTTTCCCAAACACAGAGTCCCAGGGACGGGAAAGAAAAGCAGGGAAGAAGCGTGGCTGGTCTTCCTCCTGGCAAAGCCAGGCCTTGTCCCCTTCTCACCTCTCCGAAGCCCACCATTTTGCTCCAGCTGCACTGGCTGCCCTGCTTTCCACACACTCCACACGCCCACTTCATCAGCCCTCTATTCCTGCTGACCCTCGGCGGTCCTCGGTTTGTTCACCTCTGTTACTTTGCTCACTCAACACTGCCGCCGCCCCTCCCCTGCGCCATCCTTGCCCTGCCCCTGCCCTGTTTATCATAGCACTTACCAACCTTGAAGCCCTGCAGAATCATCTCCTCCCCTAGAAGGACACTGAGGACACAGGGTTCCCTTCAGTTCGCAGTGTGTCCCCAGCGCCTAGGGCACAGAGGGTGTGAGTGGTAGTGAATGATGGTGATCAGTGTGATGCATGGGCTCCTGGGCCTCTCGCTTCTCCACTGGCCGTGTGGACCCTGAGGACACGCTGGGGGGCGGCAGGTTCCTACCCCACTCTACAGACTGTCTTGCTTTATTTATCATGACAGGCTGGATTTGTGCAATGGGCACATGGAGACAAACTCCCTTAAATCACTTAGGGGAGAGGTTATTTGTTTAATCAAGTTTTACTGTATCAACTTCTCTGAAACAAAACATAAGTAGATACAATGTAACATGATTGTCAACTTAAAATTTATTACCATAGTCCCTTAAAGTGATAAACTTCTCTGCGAAGCTCTGGGTTCGTGCACATTTATAAAAGCCAGGACAGCAGGATCTGACCTCTTGTGCTCATGGCCTGTGGCAATGGATGGTGTGATGCATGGATAGGCTAGTCAGTGTCGTCGACTGTGGAGAGTTCACATGGAGACATGGCAGAAAGCCTCATTTGCGTGCGGGAGGCCCCATCTGTCGTCCCTGGAGTTCCACCCTCTGAAGAGCTCTTGCTGGTTTAAAGCTTGATGGAACTGACTTTGTTGAATATATATCTGTGTAGCTAAGGTGTTGTGAAAATGAGAATGCATTTGGGACAAGTAAGCACCCAACAGGGAAAAAACCTACAGGGGTTTCGTATCTGTCCCCAGAGCACCAGGTTTTGTGTATTCTTTGGCCTCTTGGGCATTCTCCCACCTCTCCACAGGGGCCCCACCTAGGGTCCTGGGAGCACATGGGTGCCTTAAACACAAGCCTGCCCCGCTCTAAGCAGGGACGGCTGTTGTCTGTCATTAGGATGCTCCTTTCTCCTGTGAAGGTTTTGGGGACAAGAAGCCAGCAGGGCAGTTCAGACCTTCAAGGTTCTTGGCACTGTGCAGCAGAGCTAAATATTGAAACAAATTTGATGTGGTGGTTGATAAAAGATTGTAATCCCAAGATTCAGAATTTTGTGAATTTAGAAACTTATGCTAGTATTATTAAATTTGGGGGTTTGTTTAAGCTTGTATTTAAGAAATTTGTGTAAAGCAGTGGTATGGGATGACCAGAAGCGTGCAGTGGTGCTTAAGTCGTAGATCCGAGGTCCTCAGGTCGTCCTGCTGAACAAAACGCATGCCAGCAGTGGGGTGACAGGCTGTCACATCCTGCGAGGCTGACTGATGAGGTGA
The DNA here is from genome assembly GCF_987537825.1 of Furipterus horrens. Classification (NCBI taxonomy): domain Eukaryota; kingdom Metazoa; phylum Chordata; class Mammalia; order Chiroptera; family Furipteridae; genus Furipterus; species Furipterus horrens. The sequence continues at coordinate 32,720,686 of NW_028327183.1, forward strand.
CAGTGACTCGGAGGAAAGACAGGAAGATGGATGGGTGAACTGCGTGTTGTCACCCCTGAGAAACAAAGTCTGACTGTTGATGAGCTGTCGAGAGTTTCGATCGATTTCTTGTCTCAGAAGACTGTGCTCTGGCCGACTTCCTTGGGATTCAGCAGCAGCAGCAGCAGCAGCACTAAATCAGAGCAGGACCGTGGGGCTGGTGCGCACTCCTCTGTTGACCTGCTGGGTACCTGCTCAAGGGCAGGGGCTCTGCCCACAGGCAGCTGGGGGAACCACCAGAGCGTTCTCTTGGGGCCAGCATACCCCTGCCCAGGACATCCTTTCCTGTGACCCCAGACAAAGTTCATTCTGGGATCTGAGAAACTGGATCTCATTTAAGTGGGTAGGTGGTGAGGGGTGATTTCAGGCAATGGGTGTATCAAGGTACAGGCAGAATTTGGGGAAGTGAAGCACAGCTCAAATCTGCTCCACAGTGTGAGGGTCACCAGGTCAGGAGGTGCTCACACCTCAGATCTGCTCCACAGTGTGGGGGTCACTAGGGCATGGGGTGCTCACACCTCAGATCTGCTCCACAGTGTGGGGGTCACTAGAGCATGGGGTGCTCACACCTCAGATCTGCTCCACAGTGTGGGGGTCACTAGGGCAGGAGGTGCTCACAGGCCTTAGGAGCCAGACCGGCAGCTGTTTTCCCATCTCTGGTCCTTCGTTATGGAGTATCCTTCCTTGTTGCCAGATTTTGACCAGACCACCTTAAAAACAACAAGAACCCCTTCCTGTGTGTTGTGTAGAATTACCAAGAAGTAGCTGGTGGTTTCATCTGTGGGGGTTCTTGCTTGAGGCAGGTTAAGTGTGTATTGCAGTCTCTCACCTGCAACCAGTCCTGTCCTTGCTTTTGCTTGGCCTGGCAGTACTGCTGGTTCAGATATGGCCCCGGGTTTTCAGTCCTGGCTGCACATCAGGGTCACACTGGGAAGATGTTAAGTAAAAGAGGTGCCTGGGCCCCTCACATCCGAGGTCTGGCAGGACTCCGACCGCCTGCAGCCTGATTTGGGAACTGCTGTTTGGTCTTGCTGTGACAGCTCACATCAGAGCAGGCAGAAGCGTTTTCACTAGTGAAATGCGGGGCCTAGAGAGGGAGCCCTCAGAGCTATGATTTTTCAGTTACTATGTGTTGCAACAGCTGGAGGAGGAGTGCTGCTGTTCTAACTATCTGCTTCAGTATAGAAGCTGCCCTCTTTGCTGATTTGGGTGAACCTAAGAATGGCGAGGCCTTTCCAGCTGCATGCAAGGCTCGGGTGGATGTCTCTGTGCCAGAGTCAGATGTCTGCATCGATGACCAAGGACCAGTTAACATCCTTCATTTGGCCGACTGTGCTCCATCCTTCCTTTAGCCCCCTGTGGGAAGTCTGGGTGGGACCACGTGTGTGGCTGGTGGAGGAGGCCTGGCCAGGACCACAGGTCCCCAGAGTGGATGGAGGGCTCACAAGGCCTGTCCTCCCTCCTCTCATGCCAGAGCACATGTCTCACCTGGGGCATGTGCAGTTCAATTCTCTACCATTTTGTGCCCTCTAGTCCAAGTGCTCATGGTAACAGCCGAGCCCTTGGTGATTGGAGTAAGGACCAGGCTAAGGTGTTGTTGCCCGGACTTGGTGGTGGCAAGGTCTACACATGGGTCAGCCACACTAAACACAACCCAGCTGCTCACCTCTGAAAGCCACAATGGGTGAGAAGGAGATGGGGGCCCCGAGGCTGCTCCTTCTCAACTAGATCAGGATATTGATACTCTCAGGAAGCCTGAGTGGTGTCTAGTATGTCCCCTTGGCCATTCTCCTCCCAGGACTCATGCCTTTCCTGGTGACAGGTGGCCGCTGATCTGCAATTCTTTATAAGTCAGTGGGAGATACAATAGGATGCCACACAGAATTTCCAGCAAATCTGCATTTCAGAGCTTGGAAGGGACCTGAGGGATTCAGTTCAAATTAATATCATGTGGTGAAAGGATGGAAGCTGAAAAGCTTGGTCAAGGTCACAGCCGCTCCTGGGGCAGTGAGGGCAGCCTGTCAGTGGATTTGCTAAGGCCTGGATTTCCAGCGCTTTGTTCTCACTGCTGGACCACTGCTTAGTATGCAGTGATTCTGAGCCATTAGGTTTTATTTCCTCTCTACTCAGCATAGGAAGAAGTATAATTGTAGGGAAGGGTACTCCATGACCACATTAAAAAGAAAAACTCCACTTCTCATTTCTTTACACACTGATTTCCTATCTACTCAGCAATGGAGAAATTGGATTGGTGTTAACATACATGAACTCCCTCAGTCATTCCATTTAACATGACTTGTTAATATTTTTTTTCATAAATAATATTAGCTCACTTCTTTGCCTGTAAAGAATTATAGAATATGAGTTTTAAGGGCCCTTAGAGAGATAACCCCATCTAACCCCTCTTTTCATTGTAGTCCTAAAACTGTTTAAGTTATGTGATGTTTCAGATATCTACAAGAGAAATGAACACCCATTTGCCATCACCCAGCTTCAAGAACAATTAATTCAGAGCCATTCTTGTTTCATCTAGAAACATCTTTTCTCAGCTTATGATTATTTTCAAACAAATCCCAGACATCATGTTTTAGCATCTCTAAAAGGTAGAGACACTTTTTTTCTTAGAGTTAACAGCATGATGAGGTAATGAGCAAGAATCACTTGATATCACATATTACCATCAATACTAACACTATCGATGACCCCTCAGTTTTTAAGTTTGTTAGAATTAGATCTAATTAATTCCTGCCTTGAGCATGGTTGATATATGCTGCTTCTGTTGCTTCACATGCAGGTTTCCCCTTGGTCTCTTCCTTGCATTTTCTGTTGGCGTAAGAAGTCAGGCTGGGTGTCCTGTAGACTCTCCCACAGTCTGGTTTTGTGGATTGCATCCCTGTGGTGTCATTTAACATGTGTTTTCTGAAAATCAGTAATTTGATCCGAAGGCATGATAAGATTTGGGGTTTTTGTTTTGTTTTGTTTTGATAGGAAGGAGACTTGAGAGGTCTAATGGGGACACATTTACCTCCTTGTCTCTTGTGATATCAGCACTAACTGGTGCTTACTACCTAGAGCCATTAATTTCACTGGGGCTTATAAAATGGGAAATGTTGTCATGGCTTCTTTTATTTTAATTGAGGTGTAATTTATGTAAGTAAATGTATATAAATTAAGAATACAGCTGATCCATTTATATCTGTGTATACATCTGTGTAGCAGTTACCACCCAGATAAAGATAGAGGACATTCACATCATCCCAGAATGTTCTTTCATGCTCTTCTTTCTCATCAGCACCCCACACCTCCATACACCCAGAGGTAGCACTAGTCTGGCTTATGTCACCAGAGGTTAGTTTTACAAGTTTTACATGTTCCTCATGTAAATGGACTTGACAGTATGTGTTCTTTTGTGCTTTGGAGCTCGTCATACTATTGTAAGATTTTTTTCTTACATCAGTTGTAATTGGTTCTTTTGTGTTGCTGTGTTGTATGAAAGGCCACAGTTTATCCATTCAGCTATTGAAGGACATTGCCTTGTTTCCAATTTGGGGATATTATGAATAAAGCTGCTATATACACTCTCATACAGCTCTTTCTGTGGACATTTGTCTTCGATCTATGCCTGCTTTGCTAGATACCATCTGGGCTGGACATATACTTAGTTTTGGCTGAACAGACGAACGATTCTCCAAAGTAGTTACGTGGTTTATACTTCCACGAGCAGAGTGTGAGTGCTATACTTAGCCACATCCTACCCGCAGGTAGTTTTGTCAGTTTTGGCCACTCAGGTGGGTGTGTTTTCATTTCCTTGTATTGAGGTGAAGTGAAATGCACAGATCTAAGTGTGTGGTTTAGTATGTTTTGATGAATACATCTGTGCAACACACACCCAGCTTTGGTTATAAGACATTCCCAAACCCCCGAAGTTTTCTCACAACTCCTTCCAGTCTTCCTCCCACCAGCGGCAGCCACCTCTTCTGATGTTTATTGCTCTAAGTTGGTTTATCTGCTCTTGAACTGCACCTGTAATAGAACCATAGCGTTTATCTCACTTCTTCCGCTGAGCATAATATTTTTGAGATTTATCCGTGTTGCATGTGTCAGCAATTTATTCCTTTTTATCATCAACTACCCACTGTTGTTCATCTATTCTCCTGTTGATGGATGTTTGGGTTGTTTACATTTTTGGCCTTATGAATAGAGCTGCTCGGAACATTCTCATGTAAGCCTTTTTGCAGGTGTTTGTTTTCATTTCTTTTGGGTAAATACCCAGGGGTAGCATCACTGGACCATAGAGTTGTGTGTGTAACTTTATAAGAAACTACTGAACCGTTTCCAAGGTGGCTGTCCATCCTGTCCTGCTGTCAGCATGTGAGCCTGTCGGTGCTCATGCCTTTGCTGGCACCAGGCAGTATCAGGATTTTTAAACTTCGGTCATCCTAGCGGGTGTGTAATGCTGCCTCCTTGTCATTAAAACTTGCATTTCTCTGATGACTAATGATGTTGAGCACTTTTCATGTAGTTATTGGTTGTTCATAGATTTTCTAATGTAAAATGCCTCTTTAAGTCTTTTATCCATTTATTAATTGGGCAGTGTTTCCTTTTATTATTAATCTGTAGGTGTTCTTTATATATTCTGGAGGAAAAAAGGTCAGAAATAGGTTTTGTGAATCTTTCCCCCAGTTTCTGGCTTATTGTTTTACTTTTTTAACCGTCCTTTGATAAAGAGAATTTTTAATTTTGATAAATCTAAATTGAGAATGGTAATGGTGGACATCATCGCTGACTTCTCAGTCTTTGGGAAAGCATTATATTTTACAATGAAGTCTGATATTAACTGTGGTATTTTGTAGATATTGTCTGTAGTGTGTTTTTATTGTAGAGTGGGTTGAATAGTATTAAATCATTTTTTAAAAAAAGATTTCTTTATTTATTTTTAGAGAGAGGGAAAAGGAAGGAGAAAGAGAGGGAGAGAAACATCAATGTGTGGTTTTGCCTCTCACATGTACCCCAACCAGGGACCCACCCCGCAACCCCAGCATGTGCCCTGACCAGGAATTGAACCAGTGACCCTTTGGTTCGCAGGCCGGTGCTTAATCCACTGAGCCACACCAGCCAGGGCAAATCATTTTTCTTTATCTGTGGAGGTGCTCATGTAGAGTTTTCCCCCTTCTGTTCATGTGGTTATAGTTATACTGGTTAAAGTTTTTAATGTTTCTAATTTCCTGATCTTGTGACCTTTCAATAAACCTTCTTTGTTATGATGTGTTATTCTTTTTATAGATTGCTTGGCTTGTTTTGCTAATATTTTTTATGGGTTTTGCATCTGTGTTTATGAGGAACATAGATCTGTTGTTTTCTTGTGGTGTCCTTGCTAGGCTTGTGTATGAGGATATGCTCACTTCTGAAAGGAGTTTGGCTGTGCTTCCCTTTTTCTGTCTCTGGGAGCGTGTGTGTAAAGCTGAAACTACCCTTTCCTTACATATTTGGTAGAATTCACTCTTGAAGCTATGTAGACTGAACTTCTCCAGGAAGGTTTTAAATTAAGAAGTCAGGTTCTTTTATAGGTATAGTACTTCTGTTATTTTATTTTTTGTTTCTTGTGCCAGTTTTCATTATTTTTGTTTTTAAAGGAAGTTGTTTATTTTGTCAAAATTGTCAGATTTATTTACATGCAGTAGTTTATAATTTCTCTCATCTTTTTAATGTATCTAGGATTTGTAGTGATGTCTCCTTTAAGTGTCTGATATTGTAGTTTGTGTTTCATTCCTTTTCTTGATCATTCTTGTTTTAGAGGTTTATCAATTTTATTAATCTCTCCAAAGAACCAACTTTGTTGATTTTCCCTAATGTACCTATGCTTTGTATTCCATTAACTTCTTTATTATTTCCTTCCTTTAGCTTCATGATACATTACCATTATTATTGCTTTAAACAGTCACAAGTCCTTAAATTATTTTAAAAATAGCCCATGTATTTCTTTTTCTGGTGCTTTTCATTTGTTCCTTCAGGTCTGTGCTTCCCTCTTGGGTCGTTTCCCTCCAGCTTGAAGAACTTCTTTTGCTAGTTCTTATAGTATAGCTCTACTAATGACAGATTCTCTCAGCTTGTTTCACTGAAATGTTCTTACTGCATTTTCCCTTTTCGGAGGATGTAGATTTCCAGATGTAATTCACATACCATAAAACTCATCTATCGTGAATGATTTAAATAGTTATGTAACCATTATCTCAAGTCCTACTCCCACACCCAGCCCCTGGCAGCCACCACTATCAGCCTTCTGTCTCTGTAGATTTTCCTTTTCTGGACCTTGTGTATAAATGGAATCATATAATATGTAGTCTTTTGTGTCTGGCTTCCTTCATTCTGCAAAACATCTTTGTATTTCATCCATATTGTACCGTGGGTATCAGTAGTTTGTTCCTTTTGTTCCCAAATAGCATCACATGTGTGGCTGTCCCACATTTTTTTCACCTATTTACCATTTGATGGGCATTTGGATTACTTCCAGTTTTTGTTTATTAAGAATATTGCTGCTCTGGACACTTGCATACAGATCCTTGTATGGACATGTTTTCATTTACCTTATATAGATGTGTAGGAGTACAGTTACTGGACTCTGTAGTCAAGTTATGCTTAATGTTTTAGGAAACTACCAAACTGTTTTCCAAAATGCTATATTGTTTACATTCTTGCCAGCAGTATATGAATGGTGCATTTTCTGTACGTCTTCACCAACACTTGTTTATTGGTTTTTAAAAAATTATTATTATACTGGATATAAAGTATCTCATTGTGGTTTTAATTTGAATTTCCCTAATGAATAATGATGTTGAGCATTTTCTCATGGTCTTGTTTGCATCCATAGATCTTCTTTGGTGAACTGTCTATTCAGATCTTGGCCCATTTATTTATTTATTTATTTATCTCACCTAAGAACTTTTTTTTTTTCATTGCTTTTAGAGAGAGAGGAAGGGAGAGAGGAAGGGAGAGAGGAAGACATTGATGTGACAGAGAAACATTGACTGGTTGCCTCCCATACATGCCCAGACTGGGAATCATATACACCCAGACTGGAGATTGCACACACCCGGACCAGGGATTGAACCTGAAACCTAGGTATGTGCCCTGACTGGGAATCGAACCCACAACCCTGGGTCACGGGATGACACTCCAACTAATTGAGCCACACTGGCCAGGACTGGTTATTTTTCTTCTTACTGTGAGTTTTAGGGGATCTTTACAGATTCTGGATATAAGTTCTTTATCAGATATATAGTTTGCAAATATTTTCTCCTAGTCTGGCTTGTCTTTTAATTTTCTTAATGGTATCTTTTGGAACACACATGTTTTTAATTTGATAAAATCTGTTCCATCAGTTTTTAAATTTCATAGATCATGCTGTTTGGTACCATATCTAAGAAATCTTTGCCTAACCAAAGTTTATGAAAAGTTTCTCGTATGTTTTTTCCTAGAAGTTTTGTAGTTTTTAGCCCATGCATTTAGGCCTCTGATCCTCTTTCGGTTAATTTTTTTGTATGGGGAGGTAAGAGTCTAAAATTCGTCTTTTTGCATGTGGATTTCAGTAGTCTCACCAGTTGGTTGAAAAGATTATTCTTTATCCCATTGAAGTGACTTGGCTCCATTGTCAAAAATGAATTGGCCATCAATGTATTGGTTGATTGCTGAACATTCATCTGTTCCATTGATCACTGTTGCTTTAGAGTAAGCTTTGGAGTGGGAAGTATGAATCCACCTTTATTCTTTCCACATTTGTTTTAACTCCTCTGGGTCCTTTGCCTTTCCATGTAAATTGTAGAGTCAGCTTGTCCATTTCTGCAAAGCAGCTTGCTGGGATTTGGGGAGGAATGCCTTCAAGCTGTAGCTCAGTTTATGGTGAATTGCCGTCTTAACAATATTGTGTCTTTCATTCCATGGACATGGAGTATCTCTCCATTTGTTTAGCTCTTCTCTCTTTTCCTCCTCTAGGACTATAGTTAGAGTATGTTAGATTGTTTCATGTTGTCCCACACATGGCTCACACTCTATTCTCTTTTTCTTTTCTTTCTTGTCTATTCTACAGTTTATAGACTCCTGTTTCCCTTGACTAATGTTTCACTTCTTCATTTTTAAAAAGAATCCTCACTGGAGGACATATTTATTGATTTTAGAGCATGAGGAAGTGTGGGGTGGGGGAAAACATAGATGTTAGAAATATCAATCGGTTACCTCCCATAGGTGCCTCAAAACTGGGGATCGAACCTAGGCTAGGTATGTGCTCTGACTGAGAATCAAACCCACAGCCTTTTGGTGTGTGGAACAATGCTCCAACCAACTGAACCACACAGGGCAGGGCTTTTTTTCTGCTGCATCTAGTCTGTTAAGTCTACCCAGTGAAGTCTTAATTTCAGATAATATATTTTTTAATATTATAAAGGTTCTTTTTTGAAATTCTACTTCTCTGGTGAAATCCTTGATTATCCCTCATATTGTGCATTTGTCTTCTAAATTCCTTAGCCTATTTATTGTAGTTATTTTAAATTCCTTGTCAGCTAATTCCAAAATCTGTATCTTCTGGAGGGTCTGCTTTTATTGACCCTTAATCATGGGTAATATTTTTCTGTTTCCTTATTACATGCTTTGTAATTTGGGGGTGGAGAGATGACAGTCATTGTCTTTAAAAGAATATTATTTTCCCCAGAGAAGCCTTTCCTTTGTGTAGCAGCTAAGGCAAAGAGCTAATTACTGCCATCCAGTTAGGAACTGGGATGGGTTGGGGTTGGACTGCAGCCTTAGTTTCCATTTATCCCAAGTTTCAGTGCCTTAGGGATGAGCTCTGTGTGCGTTCGGTGTACTGGGCTCCCAGCCTCATGAGCTCGCTGCTCTCCTCCCTGACTGTGGGCTTACACGGTGATGCTGTGGTGGAGAGAACTGCAGAATGAGCATAACATGCCAGCTTTTCTTGAAGATTAAGAGTAACACACAAGCGCTTAACCTGGTAAGAACTTGAAGCATCTTTATATTAAGACAAATATTTATTACAGATTAAAATACAAAATTCACTTAATTTAGACAATGAAACAATGTCATCTGTTCAACATGTAACATGCTTGTTTGTGCCAGGCACTGTGCTAACTTTCAGGCTCACCAGTGGCCACTTGGAGAAGTCTGAGGTGCCACATATCGCCTGATGGCAGATCCAAGGCCAGACCTTGTCTCTCTGCACTTCTCTCTCGACCATCTCCCTCCTCATGGTTCACTCCAAAGGCCAGACACAAGTGTCCCCAGCACAGGGTGATTTCTATGGGAATGGCCAGAGACATTGTCATTCCATAAAAGTGAGATGGCTTTTAAGACGAGAGCTACTTACAGACACTACTTCTTCCGAAAAGAAGAGGCCTCCATTGAGAGCACTGTTCCCGGAACTGGAGGTGTCCGTACATGTGTGCATGTCTTTTAATCTTTGCTATGCACTTCCTCTGTTCTTTCTAGGTTTGGGAAAAGTTCTTAAGTTCTGAGACTCCACGGATTAATGTGTTTATGGCAGTGCCTACAATATACACCAAGTTGATGGATTATTATGACAAGCATTTTACTCAGCCTCATGTCCAGGATTTTGTGCGTGCAGTTTGTGAAGAAAAGATCAGGTAAATGAAAGCATATATATCATCAAATATAACTTATTTCTAATAAATCAGTCCTGCTAAGCAGTATTTTCCATTTCCTTTAAAATATACATTTATACATTTTGCCCTGCCTGGTGTGGCTCAGTGGATTGAGTGTTGGCCTGCGAACCAAAGGGTTGCTGGTTTGATTCCTGGTCGGGGCACATGCCTGGATTCCAGGCCAGGTCCTCCATTGGGGGGTGCAAGAAGCAATCAATCAATGTATCTCTTGCACACCGATGTTTCTCTCCCTCCCTTTCTGTCTCCCTTCCCCTCTCTAAAAATAAATAAATAATTCCCCTCTCTAAAAGTAAATAAATAAAATCTTTAAAATATATATATACATTTACACATTTATATCAACATTGTCTATATATCTATGTGTATTCTATATCTGTCTCTCTGTCCTGTCTTTCTGTAGCTCGATCTGCATGTATACCTCTATCTGTATTCTATTCATCTTCCTCTCTCTGTCTATCTTTGTCTGTCTTGTGGCAGTTCAGAGAATGAGGGTGAGGACAGTGAACTGACTGTTTTGCTCCCATTCTTTCTGACCCCACGTTTACATGCCTTCCCCAGCTCCTGCTGTATCATTTCTCTCCACCAGTCTGTGGCTTTGGAGCCCTCCCTGCGGGGGGGCCCTGTCACATCTCTCCTGACAGAGGTGCGCCAAGTCTTTTGAGCTCTTCAGGGGCATGAAGCACGCTGCACTCTCTTACGAACTTGTAGTCACTGCCGGCTCCTCTCCCTGTTATACTGAAGCGTGACCCACTTAGAGGGCACACCTCAGTGGGTAGCTTGGTGAGTTTTCACAGGTCCAGTAGACACATGTCACCAGTAAGACACGACAAGCTATGTCTGTGGCAAGCACAACCTTTCAACACCACAGTGAGCGAGCTGCTAGACAGATTTGAATTTAAAATTCCAATGTGTATGTATGTGTGTTTCTGTGACCTCTGGCCCACTCCGTGCACCTGATTCCTAGTCCTTAAGAAACCAAGAAGGGCACCTTTGTTTCCCTAAGAGAATTCTAGATTTTCCAAGACAAATATTTGGTATTGTTATGATTTTGCTCCCACATTCCTTTGCTCCTCTTCTGTAAAGACGTTTTGGTGAAACTATAGCCCTTGTCTGATGTTACCTGCTACCCATCACCTAATGGCCCACCCTCTCCCAAGCCATTGTGGGGTTGGGCAGCTGTGATGGAGGTATCCAGGGCTCAGCCACCAATGCAAAAGTGGGATAGGAGCACATTGTACCCAACCCTACAGAACCTATGGCAGGAATATTATCAGAGAGAGAAAGTAAACCAGGGTGATTCCCAGGTAACAGAGGCTCTGAGACCTCCCCTGTTTAGGCTCGCAGTGGGGTGAGTCCTTGTGAGTCATATACCCTTGTGAGGGAACACAGCAGTTGGTTCTTCTCTAGTCCAAACTAGAACCAAAAACCTCTTTCTTTCTACACGTAATGCTTAAGTGACATGGTGTATACCAGAGTAGTTGGGAGCTCTCAGGTGTTACATAAATGTCATTGTCACCATCATGAGCCCCTTAAGCACAAGACAGTGTGAAGAACCTCTACATACATCCCTCAGCTATGAAATGTCTCCTGCCCCTTTACCCTTCAGACCTGGTAGCATTTTACCCATAATCTAAATTCTGTAGTAATTATCTTACTATTACTGTTATTTAGGATTGTTTATGAAGAGCATAAAATTTGCAAAGAGTGCCACCAAAGACCCTAAAATTAATTTTTTCTTTTACCTTGATTACTCATTCCTTTTGAAGACCTATTTATATTCTAAAGTATACCTAACAAATTCTTTTCAAAGAATAAAGTTAAATCTTATCCCCCAACTGTGGGTTTTTTTAATCATTAATTTTTAAATGATGATGTTTATTGTGTTGAACATTGGTGTCATCTCAGAAGCTAAGGTTGCCTCTGATTTGCCGGGTAGGTTGATGGTATCGGGATCAGCTGCCCTGCCGCTGCCTGTGCTAGAGAAGTGGAAGCAGATCACAGGCCACACTCTGCTGGAGAGGTACGGGATGACGGAGATCGGCATGGCCCTGTCCAACCCACTGACTGCAGCAGCTCGCTTGCCAGGTATACACAGGGGCTTCTCGGGGCATTGGCCAGGTGGCCACGGCCTGTTCCTTCTGAGCACTCACTTTATCCCAAGTGGCCAGGTAAGTGTAGGATGGAAAGGTGTTATTTATACCAGTGTCTTTTCCAAGTTATCTGGGGGACAGGTGGGTAGACTGGGAACTACCAGAACCCATGTGCTCATCAGAGTGCCTACTAGAGTGCGGTGCTGCTTATGTCCAGACCAAGATGGCCGCTGGTAAGAGCCTCCTATCCAGGTGCCCTGAGCACACAAGGCCAGTGGCAGCAGGAGATGTGACAGGTATGTGGGGAGAGGGGGAGAGGATCTACCACCTGTGCTGAGCGACCTGTACACATCTGGATGACCTGCTACTCTAGACAGAGATTCTTGTTTTTGGTCTTCCTGTCCAGCCTTCTCTAAGATGTTTTACTCTGACTTTCATTTAAATAGACCTGTACATCCTGGGTCTTGTACAGGGACTCTTCAAACAGAGCCCAAGGCCTGAGATGGGAACATGCTCTGTTCTGTTCTTGGCCCTTGTCTAGTCCTCAGGAGAACTCACCTTTCATGTGTCCAGAACACACTGATATCTCATTAGAAGTAAAAGTAAAATAAACCTACATTTATAATTATATCTTTACATCCATTTATCTTGTACATAGAGTGAATTTTCACCTCTCACGTTCAGTTGTGTGAGTAGTCATGTAGCTACCATCACACTCAAGACAGAGGGTTTAGTCACCTCACAGCCTTTCCCTTTCTTGTGTGGTCAGCACCTTCTCCATCCCTGGGCCAGGCAGGCACCTACCTGTTTTCACTTCCTGTAATTGTTGTTTCTAGAATGTCATATAAATGAATCCTATAGGACAAGGCTGTTTGGGTCTGGCTTTTCTCACTTAGCAGGATGTATCTGCGACTTGTCTGTGTCATCACATGTCCCTTTCCGTTGCCATATAGGGCTCGTTGTGGACAAGTCACTATTTATTAACCTGTTTACCAGCTGAAAGACATTGGGTTACGTCTGGTTCTGGATAGTTACCAGCAAAGTTGTTGTCAACGTGGGTGTGCAGATTTTTGTGTGAGCATCTGTCTTTATTTCTCATGGGTAAGAACCTTAGAGTGGGTCTGCTGGGTCAGAAGGCAGGTCTGTGCTCCACTTTATAAGAAGCTGCCAGGCTGTCTCCAGAACAGCCCCTTATATAGGGATGACCTTACCCACTGACAGTCGAGGAGACTGAGGCTTTGAGAAATCATGTAACCTGCCCAAGGTCACAGAGTGGGTATGTGACCGGTCAGACATTCACACCATTAGACAGGGATGCCCACTTTGCTGGAGCACAGCAGCACAGCAGATAGCCCAGGCTGAAGGAAGAGAGAAGGGGCAAAAAAATGGACAAGAGACTTCTGGGCCTTAATAACAAGAGCGGACACAGGCCAAGAAGCCAAGACCAGGAGCCAGGACAGGAGAGATAAGCAAAGGGCAGTCTGGGGACCATCTGTAGGAAGGAAATGTGGGAATTGTTTGCATGAAGGAGACGCAGAGACTCTGCAGACAGGTGTTAAAGTGCAGGTCAGAGGTTTAGAGGCCCAGCCGGAGGCTCACCCGCAGTGGTAGAGGAACCAGGGAAGCAGCTGCCCCAGACAGAGGTACACGGTACACCAAGAGGGTCCCCAGCTGCCTTGGCCTCCAGTTCCCCCTGGGAATGCAGAACCCAAAGCCTCTGAAACCCAAGGTTTACTGGGCAGAAATTCCTGAATCTAAATTACGGCTACAGCTCTTACTCAGGCCTCTAAGACAGCGTGTGCAACATCAGAACGTGGGCCGGCTGTAGTCTCTTCTCTGCACTGGAATCAAATATCTGTGGTTCTTTTCTCATCTGTAAAGCAAGCCTATAACAGCTGAGTGCAGTGCTGGTTTCTTGGTTTGCAAAAAAGTAAATAAAGTAGCCCTCAACCTTAAATTCAAAAGTGTTACATGAAAACCCCTAAAACATCATTTCTGAGCATCATTTCTGCAGCAATCCAGTTGGGGAAGTTTCCTTCGAGCCCTGTTAAGTCTTCTCTGTGTGCTGTGACTCCTGGGCGGGGGCTCATTCCAGCTGGAGGCTGTGAACTTGTGTTGGAGCCCTGGCCTGTGTGCCCTTCATACTTGGGACACAGCCGTGCTACCTCCCCTGGTTTTCCCATGCCTCCCAGTGTGAGGTTTGTTTCTGAAGGGCCCTTCCTTTCTGCTGCCTTCACAGCCTCTGAACATTGCTCCCATGGTCATTTGAATGACCACCAGGGCTTATTTAAAGGTGCTCCAAACCTGAGTGGGGCACAGAGGGGCAAGGTCAGCCTCAAAGGAGGGGCGTGCTGCATGAGGGTGAATGTTTGCCACGTGCTAAGCTCTGGGTCGGATCCTATTGTTCATTCCCTATGTCCCATGCGGTTACCATGAAAGAATATGAATAATTCATGGCTAAGTGCTGCTGGGCCTAATGACACTCTAATTGGAGGTTGAGATCAGAGGCGCTAATGGCCCCTGCAGTGGGACTCCTTGGAGCGTTGACAGGAGCACCAGGACCTTATCGGCCTGTTTCCATCCTCTTGGGACTCTCTGCAGAGCAGCCTCATGCCCCAGATGCTGGACTGAGCTGTAGGCCAATTAAAGTTATCTAGGAAGAGCAGACAACTGTTTTAAAGAGAGATGGCAGAATGACACCCCACTTCTGACTGTGGCCAGCGCTGCTGCCCAGATGGATGCATGGAGCACAGCACTGTCCACGTGGTGCTAGGAAGAGACCACGTGATGCTAGGAGGGGGCACTGTCCACGTGGTGCCAGGAGGGGGCATTATCCACGTGGTTCTAGGAGGGGGCGCTGTCCACGTGGTTCTAGGAGGGTGGCCATTGCCCGGTTGATCCTGCTGCTCCAGGGCTACCTCAGGGGTGGCATAGGGGTGTTTCCAGACCTTGAGGGGTACCCCACCCCTGTCTTCAGTCTCTTTTCTGTGTAGACCTCACTTTTACATGTCAACAGGGCTGTGATACTCAAGTCATTGTCTCTGCCTTGAGAGCTTAACTCTATTGTTGTGCTTGTGACACCATGGTTAATTAAGATTCTGTCAGCACTTTCATTATAGATCTTAATGTTACAGAACCCCTGGGCTGCTCCAGTTGAAAACAAACCCATGGGCTCTTTAGTTAGGGGCCCGATTGCCCGCCGCCAAAATTTTAACTCTCCATACCAGAGTTTAGTGAAAAGAAAAAGAATTGTTTATTTAACAGTTATATAGATTTAGTTATTTGCGGATTTCTGTTGTTAAGTCTTATGCTCTTTAAAACACCCACAAACACATATCCTGGCCTCCCCCCCTTCCAAACCAGGCTAGTTTTAGGAAAGTTAGAGAAACCATTTCCCTACTTTCCAAACACAGTTCAGCTTTACCAGCAGCTGCCAATCATTCAATCTGATTGGGGAGGTCCTTTCTGTGCTGTGGTGCCCTCCAGCTCTCAATGCAGAACCGCCTGGATTCTCAGCCTCCTTGCAAACTGCCTTCTTCCTGCAAACCGAATGGATCTGCTCTCCTTCTCAGAACTGCATGGCGAGAGCCTCTTAAAGCAGCCTGGAGACCCCTTCACCAAGCCACATGGAGAAGGCCCCTTCACCAAGCCACGTGGAGGGAGCACACAGAGAGCGAGAGAACGAGACCACGAGAGCAAGCGCGCGAGCGAGAGCCAAAATGTCCACAGCTGCTTATATATCCCTGACTGCGTCCTCTGCCGCAGTGGGCGTTGCAAACAGTTCTGACCATTCACAGAAACCCACGCAGGCTCTGTGTGCTTTATCCATACCATCCCCTGGTTCAAGACTCCTCCCATCTACCTGAGGCTTTGGATGCATTAAAGCCATTTTGCATAAGAAAGACATTGGCCACCAGCCTCAGGCATGTGGAGGCATTCTGAAAGCTGCTTCCTTCTCCCCATCCCCCAGCAGCAAACTCTGGGGATTTTTGGACTCCCCTGTTTCTGTAACATTAACAGTTTATAACATTCACTTTGAGAGGGAAGAGGAGGCCTTACTAAACAGAACAGAGAGGAACAGGAAGAGTGTGTATGGTGGGGGCTGGTTTCTTCCTTTTAAAAAATATTCAAAGAAGAAATTAGTAGATTGAAAGGTGGAGGGTTGTGGGTGGGGAGGCTAGTCTTTTTTGCATTTGAGAAGGAAGGCCATAGGTCCCTCTTCTGATAAGAAATCTAATATTTGGTCTCTGTTACCATTCCTGGCACAACCTAAAACCCTTGAATTTCCTAAGTCATAAGTGTCTTCTTTTTTATTTTTTAATTTATAACAAGCCTCTTTCAACCACACCTGAGTTTGTATTATTAGTGACTTTTGGAAAATCCCTAAGGATGGGGCCTGGTTGCCAGGGGAACCAACCAGGTGATTGGCGGGTTGGAATTCAGTCCCACCCTGACCACCTGGGAGGGCAGAGGGGCTGGAGGTTGAACTAATTACCAGTGGTCAATGATTTAATCAATCATGCCTGCACAGTGGAGTCTCTAATGAACACAAGGAGGTGCTGGGAGGCTGGTGTACCTGGAAGGCATGGAAGCCTGAAGCCCCTTGCCCCATGTCTGCCCTAGGCATCTCTTCCATCTGGCCACACAGAGGTTGTATCTTTTATAACAAACTGGTCTTTTAGTAAGTAAGCTGTTTCTCTGGGTTCTATGAACCACTCTAGCAAATTATTGAACTCCGGGAAAGAGATTGGGGGTATCTCCGATTTGTAATCAAGTTGGACAACAGCTGTGGGTAACACTACTTGCAACTGGCAGTCACTGAAGTGACCCACTGAAGGTGGGGGGCAGTCTTGTGGAACCAAGCCCTTAACCTTCTCCACATGATCCCCCAACAGCTACTGCAGATGATCAGGCATGGCATGGGGTGGCCATACACCTCCCCTGCCTGGGGGCCTCCTGGGCAGACCCAGGAGGACACCGTGTCCACACACATATCTCTGCGGTCCCAGGACTTGGATGGAGCCTCTGCTTCATTTCTTCTGGGGAGGTGAGCCCAGGCTCACACTTGAGCAGGTGTCACTGTGTGAGAGCGCTTGGTCCAACCTGAGCACGCGTCACACTGCTGCTGAGACGGGCTCCTCGAAAGGAAGGAAATGAGGAGCAGGCTTTTATTTCTGAGTGAGATGGTTGGTCCTGCTTCAGATTCTGTACTTCAGTTGATGAAGTGCCTCCTGATGAAATAATCACATTCTGCCTGATTACTTACAGTATGTTTGTGGAACTCTTTAGCTCTGGCAGGTACTTGAAGAAATCATATCTGACCAGTCTCAGAGGGTAATCAATCAATTTCCAGTATTTGATGTTTTCTTTTTATTCAGGCTAATCACCCTGCTCAGCACTACATCACCCTGTTCAAGCAGCAAGAAACATCTTATTTCAAGAGCATTGTCGACTCCACAGGGCCTGTGGCAGTGCCGGGGGCACCGGGCCAGTGTAGCCTGTCTGAGTGTCCTCCTGCCTGTGGCCTTAGCCCTGCCTCTCACACACGGCCTTTCTCTTCTGCACATCATCTGCCCAGTTTCTCCCTTGAAGCCTTTGTTCTGTGACTTTTACACACACACTTATCGTAAATTACGACCAACTCTCAAGTCACTAAGGGCTAAAACCAAGGTCAGCCTAGTGAAGTTTGACCATAAAACATGAGTAATTGGGAGCATCTGGAGACCTTGGACCCCTGGCCCAGGTGGGTGTCCCAGGTGTTAGGGCTGTAGCCTTGGCTGGTTGCTCTGCCAGCATCTCTGTCAGTCCTCATCAAACCGTGAGGTCCAGGGAGGAGCAGCATTAACGATAGAAGTTGAACTTGTCAGTGAAAAGAGAGGTCAACAAAGAAAGGGATTATTTAATCTAGAAAAGATAATGACCTTGAGGTGAACTGGAAATCGAATTTAGAGTGTGCAGAATGGCAGCTGGTCTTGACTGCACCCAGGGTCAGGCTGAGCCGTCAGCAGGAGAACCATCGTAAGGTCAGAGGGTGCTGGGCTTGGACCCACCTCCCATTCACAAACTAGTCCTTGTCTCTGGTCTCCAGTCTTATCTCCTCACTGGAGATGAAATGGCTCTGCTTCTGGCTCTCTTGAGTCTTGAGTGCCCTAATGGTTATGTGGCCACTGGCTCCAAGTATGTGTACCACCAAGAAGAGGTAGGAGGACATGTGTCTTATGATTCCTTTTATATGAAATGTCCAGTGCAGGCAAATCCATAGAGACGGAAAGTGGATCAGTGGTTACTGCGATGGGATGGGGGTGGGGTGGGGAGTGACAGCTCATGGGCACAGGCTTCCTGTGGGGTGATGAGAAGTTCTGGAACTAGATGATGAGGATGATTGCACAACACTGTGAATGTGCTAAATGCCACCAAATTGCCACTTTATAATGATCAATATATCTTATATGGACTTCACTTTAATTTGAAAAATTGTTGGAAGCAAAGGAAGAAAAAAGATGGGAGGATGCTGGTCTGTCTGCTTCCAGCTGGGACATGACACAGATTTCTAACCAGAGTTGAAGGACCAGGCCTCCAGGACACAGAGAGCTCACCAGAGTGATAGGGCCCAGACCTCACCCCAGGACCTCAGGCTGAGGACAAGGCGGTGCTGTTCTAGCAAACAAGACTGATGTCATAAGCCTTCTAAAGAGTTTGGGTGCAGGACACTAAGTAAATTGCAGAGGGTTTACTGATCTGGCTTCCAGGGACATTCATCTCCTGACAAATCCTCATTGATTCCAGCAATTACCATAAAGGCCTGAAACCTTAAGATGAATTCTCATAGCCCCTGGGAGTTTGGTCCTGGGGCCTCTGTCATGCCTTAGTCATTATTTGCAGTGGTGTGGGGCACGTTCAAGCCACCTCCCTCACCTTAGGAGGTTTAAAGTATGATTGTAAGCTGGCCCACCATGCTGGAGCCTTCAGGTGAGATGAAGACACTGAACAAACCATGGGTGCCTAATAAATGAACCAGAATGCCAGTGATATTATCCCCTGCTATGAGAATCCTTGCTCACCGCCCAGCTTTTAACATTGGTGCCTCTTGGGACCTTTTCTGGGCAGCTGCACTTCAGTGCCCTTACTGCTCAGCCAAGTGCTGGAGTTCAAGTGGAAGCCATCCCAGCATCCTGCTCTGGGTGTTGGGAGGCCTTCCTAAAATTAGTTGAAGGCTTTCTGGAACATTCGGAGCTGAGCCTCACACTGCTGTGGCAGAGTGGGCACCTGCTGCACCGGGTGGGGCCCCATGCTCTCAGGTCTTCTCTATGAGTGATGTCCAGGCAGGATCTGAGTGCCTCAGGTGTGCAGCCCTCTCCTTCCGAATCCCTCTTACCCCATCTTCTTTCTCTCATGTTTTTCCTCTCCTTGCAGGTTCTGTGGGGACCCCACTGCCAGGTGTTGAGGTGCGAATTGTCTCAGAAAACCCACAGAAGGAGGGCTGCCCCTATATCCTCCACGTGGAAGGAAATGAGAATGACACCAAGGTGAGTCACTTTTTCACTGGTGGCATGTGGATATTGCATGGTCATGACCACCCAGCAGGCCACTTAGAGGTTGGGGGTCCCCACTGTGCAGGGATGGCCCTCCTAGAGGATGGAGATGCTGGCTGGTGTTTACCAAGGGTACCCGCTGGTGTTTCCAGGCACTGCCCACCACGTGAACAGTGTAAGAAGGCAAACAAAGCCCAGCTATGCTCCAGCCTCTAGTGCTCCATCTGGCTTCTCCCTAGGCTCCCTGAGCACTGGTATTGCTTCAGTGTGGGTCATGACAACATTGGCTAAGGACAGCCCAAGTTGAAACAGAAGTCGTTGTAGGTGGGATCTGGTTAAAAATTCTGTGGTGGCAGGACCCTGGTGCCCACTCAGAGTTGTCACAAACTTCCAGGGACAGTGTGGCTACTCCAGCAGCCTCGCTAAGGCTCTTTGGGCAGATTCACAGAATCCTGTGAATTAAGGTTACCCACTAATACTGAAATCACTCATAGCTCTCTTAGTTTCTACATTATTCTAAAATTTACAAAGGTGAAGAAGAAAGGAATAGACAATTCTATTGTCTCATTTTAGTGAAGATTTTTTTTTTTGCCCGGGGCCGAGCAGCTGCCCGCCCCTCCCTCCCCCACCCACCCCCTCCCCCGTAGCGGCTCTCCCACCACCCCCGGCGGCGGCGGTGGCCAACTTGCCCCTCTACCCCGTGCCCATGGTACTGCCTCCGCAGCCGGTAGACACAAGACTCAGCCCCGGAGCCCCCTCTACTGCCCAGAGGCCGCCGCCGCCGCCGCCGCCACCCGCCCAGCCACCAGCCCGCCTGCCCAGTCAGCCCCCTCAGTGAAGATTTTAATAGCTACAGATGTGCTGGTCATAAGTGAAGGAGAGTCCAGAAAAGTTTAGGAGTTAGTGGGAAATGGAATTGTGATTTAAAAGGAAATGATCTTTTCTATTGCTGTTATCCATATCAGACATCACATGTGATTGATTTCTGTTACTCAGAGGTTTCAAAAGATGGCAGTGGTGGGTCCTTATTCTAGCTTTTCTTTCTTTATGAGCACCGTTGGGCTGGTCAGTTGCCCAGCTCTGCACCTCACCTGTGCAAGGAAGGGCTGGGTACAGGCCATGCTCTGTGGCCCCGGTTTCCACATCTGAAATGGGAGCATTGAGAAGATTGTTGTTGAACAAATAGGTGGAACTTGGATACTTTTAGTATACATGCTACTGAAACAAGCACCAACTTGGATGCTTTTAGATGTAATTTTATGAACATTTTCAGAATGACATCAAAAAGTAGGTATTCTGGACTTCTGGTCAAGACAGAGGCATAAGTAAACATGTTTCGCCTCCTTACACAACCACAGAAAGAATTACAGCTAGTTCTCAAAACAAAACTCAGAACCAACAGAAAATAGAGCTGTATGGAAGTCCGACAACCAAAGATTTAAAGAAGCCACATCCATCCAGACAGGTAGGAGGCGTGGAGATGTGGAGGTCGGTAGAAAGGTGAGAAGACACAGTGTGACATGGAGATGGGGCAGCGGCAGAACAGGTGGTCCCACATTCACATGTGGTGAATAAAAAGAGGGAGGGATACCTTGGGAACAAGCGATCTAGCCAAGGGTTCCAGCGCAAGGAATATAAATCCCCATAACTTCTAGCTGTAAAAACAAGTGGGGCTTGGGGCAGTGGAAGAAACTGCTGATTTTCAGGAGACTCAACTTAAAGGGCCCACACGGACTTAAAACATACACAGACTCACCCCCTCTGGGATTCAGCACCAGGGCAACAGGTGAAAGGGCCCCAGTTGCAAAGGGCACGTGACAGACAAATCTTCAGAAGCCAGGCAGTGGCATTGTCTCATCTTCGAGCGGGTTTCCCACACACAGGCACAAACCAGTGAAGCAGCTTGCCCCGCACTGACAATTACCTAAGCATCCACCCCACACAATTTACAGGTGCCTTTTCTACAATACTCCACGCTACTAAGACAGGGATTCAAAGTAGCTCTTCCTAATACACAGAAACAAACACAGGGAGGCTGCCAAGTTGAGGAGGCAAAGAAATAAGGCCCAAAATGGAAGAACAGAACAAAACCCCAGAAAAAGAACTAAACAAAATGGAGAT
Source organism: Furipterus horrens (assembly GCF_987537825.1). Taxonomy (NCBI): domain Eukaryota; kingdom Metazoa; phylum Chordata; class Mammalia; order Chiroptera; family Furipteridae; genus Furipterus; species Furipterus horrens. The sequence goes on from NW_028327183.1 coordinate 32,742,154, forward strand.
AGCCAACCTATCAGATGCAGAGTTCAAAATACTGGTGATCAGGATGCTCAAAGAACTCATTGAATATGGCAACAACATAAAGGAAGAAATGAAGGTTACACTAAGTGAGATAAAGAAAAATCTACAGGAAACCAACAATGGAAAGGATGAAGATGAGAATTAAATCAACAGTTTGGAACACAAGGAAGGAAAAAGCATTCAATCAGAACATGAAGAAGAAAAAAGAATTCAAAAAAAACAAGGACAGTATAAGGTGCCTCTGGGACATCTCAAAACATACCAGCATCCGAATCATAGGGATGCCAGAAGGAAAAGAATAAGAGAGTGAAACTGAAAACTTATTTGAAAAATAATGAAAGAAAACTTCTCTAATTTGGTAAAGGAAAGACATACAAGTCCAGGGAGCACAGAGAGCCCCAAACAAGTTGGACCCAAAGAGGACCACACCAAGACATATCATAATTAAAATGCCAAACGTGAAAGATAAAGAGAGAATCTTAAAAGCAGAGAGTTACCTGCAAGACTGTCAGGTGATTTCTCAAACGAAACTTTGCATGCAAGAAGGGACTGGCAAGAAATATTCAAAGTGATGAAAAGCGAAGACCTGAAATCAAGATTATTCTCTCTAACAAAGCTGTTATTTAGAATAGAAAGGCAAATAAAGTGTCTTCCAGACAAGGTAAATCTAAAGGAATTCATCATCACCAAGCCATTATTATATGAAATGTTAAAGGGACTTATTTAAGAAAAAAAGGAAGATCAAAACTATGAACATTAAAATGGCAAAAAGTTCACAACTATCAACAACTGAATCTAAAAAAACAAACTAAGCAAACAAGCAGAACAGGAACAGAATCATAGATATGGGGATCATTTGGAAGGTTATCAGCAGGGAGAGTGAGGGAAAAGGTGCTGGGATCAAGAAGCATAACTGGTAGGTACAAAGTAGACAGGGGGATGTTAAGAACAGTATAGGAAATGGAGAAGCCAAAGAACTTACGTGCACAACCCATGGACATGAACTCAGGGGAGTGGGATTGCTGGAGGGAGGGGGGGTACTGGGCAGTGGGGGGCAAAGGGAGATGAAAGTGGGACAACTGTAACAGCATAATCAATAAAATATATATATATTTTAAAGTAGGTATTCTGTTTATCCAAGAGAAACTTACCTGGGCCCTCACTAAGTTCTCACTCTCTCAGCCTCTGTTCCCAGATGTGATGACCTCTAGACACAGCCTTGCTCTTCCACTGCCACCCTAAGGGTCCTGAGCCATTGCTGTCGATCCCTAACCACCTTCTGACAAGGCTTTTGCCTCTGCCCTGCTGGTCCAGGGTGGTCAGCCACACCCACCCTGTGGATCCTTCTCTGGCTCTCAACCTGTGCCCTACGCCACTCCCCCCAACCCCTGCTTCCTCATGGTCTCGCACTTATTCCAGGTCACCAGCCCTCCCTGAATTTGATGGCTGCCTCTCCTGATGGATGCTCAGCCTGTGTGCCAGGTCAGGATGGCCGGTAGACAGTGCAGGCTGGGGTGCAGGTTCCAGGGATACTGCTCCATCAGGAGGTCCCAGCAGAGAGAGGAATGGTGGGGGTTTGTGAATTCATTAGCTGTTAGCGGCACAGGCAGCATCATCCATGACTGTGCCGCCTCCACCAGGTGCTGATCACCTGACGGCACGGCCTCCACTGCACCTGTTCTACCAGAAGTGGTAGAGATGCTGCTAGAGAGAAGGGGTGGGGGTGGGGAGCATCTCCCTCCTAAATTCCAATACAGTTTAACTAACTCGCACCTGTGGTGGCAAGCAGCCGGCCATCTGAAAGCTCCTCTCTCATTTTTAATGGTTTCAGTCTACAGAGAGCTGTGCACTGAAACTCGCTTAAAATAGAAAAAGGCAGCAGCCCATCCCAGAGCGCTCAACAATCAGGGAGAAGGAAGCACTCCTGGGCAGGGGCTCCAGGGTAGTAGAGGCTCTGAGGGGCCGTGGAGACAGGAGGGGAATAAGGGAGCCTCCGCTGCAGGCTCAGTCTGGGACAGGTATCTCCTCGGCCTGTCCTGAGGGCAAGTCTTGAACTTGGAAATGCCTCCTCCTTAGCCACATTGTCACCAGGCCCTTACACTTGGCTGATAGGCATGATGTCCGCACAGGTAGTGTTTATCAAAGAGAAAAGTGCCAACTGAACAGAAGTGCGCCGCCGGGTGATAATGAGTGTAGAACCTGGAGGTTCAGGGAGGACATCTTTGTTGAGAATCTCCCTGGAGCCAACCTGCTGTGGGCACTGTGGCCTCAGCTTCTATCCACTCCTTCCTTCTTTCATCCACATGAGGAGATCCCTCTGGGCCAGGCACCAAGCCCCATGTTGCTGCCAGGATCAGCAGACAGGTGTCAGCAGCAATGGCGCCCATCATGGCAAATGCAGTGCAGGGTGGGTGTCCCTCAGGCCTATGCAGCCTGGGAGCACCCAGTGCCTCTCTGGCTGGAAACTACCACTGAGAATCAGAAGTAAATGGCTGGGGCTCTTGGGCCTCTGCCCTGAAAAGGGGAGCCCCTGGGAGGATGGGAGCCCTGCCAGAGCAGAGGGGCAGCTGGGCCGTGCAGTACTTCCCAGACCACAGGAGGGTCCCTGTTGGCTCCTGCGGGCCCAGGGCAAGGGGTTCTCATGGGCCCACATCACCCAGTAGCTGTACATCCTGCGCTGGGGCAGGGTAGGGGTGGATATGGGAGGGTGACTCAGTTGTCCTTGGTGTGTGGTAAAGTCACTTGTGTGCTCCACAGAGCACAGTCTGGGCTCTCGCTGTGGGTTGTCATGCAGTGACACCATCGTGTCGCCATGTCCCCAAGTGTATGTGGCTGCCGTGGCCGTGACCAGCAGCAGCCTAGGGGGTTCAGTTGTCCCAGCTATCTGTGGCTCTGCTGCCAGCACTTCCTGAGTCTTGCAACTTCAGTGGGACTTCAGGCACTGGAAGAGCGGGTATCCTCCCCCTCCCCCACGGGAAGGTTCTCTGGCACCATTTGAAGTAGTTCCACCTTCACAGTTTCCTCTGGCTGCTATCTCCCTGCTGGGCTGGGTTAATGCGTGCACGGCTTTGTTTGCTACGATGCATCTTTCATGTGCTGCAGCCTCCAGCTGGCTCTCGCCTGTAAACTCTGCACATCGCACACTGTCTATTTATTTATTTATTTATTTATTTATTTATTAAATTTTTTGAAATTGCTGGCTTACATGAGCACCAAGCACCAGCCAGCAACAATGGTCCATCAGCAGATAAAGGGCTTCACAGTGTACTTAACACACAGGGTAGGCAGGCCTTTACACAGAATCATCTTCTCTCACTGAGGACGCAGAGACCCGTGTGAGTTATGCATGGGCTACAGCAGGACAGTGGCTATGAGCTCTGCTTCTTTTTATTCCTCTTTAAAAATTAATTATCTCATAGTTTATCCATATGCAGGCTGTCACTGGACAGTAGACTGCTCTGCTGCCTCTCCTTCCCACACCACCAGCATTTCCAGTCCTCTCCCCTGTCACTGCCATCTGTCACTGCCTGTGCCACCAACGGCTACATGTGACCCATGGTGGGGCCTGGACACACTCTGCCCCACGATGGTAACAGTGCTGCACGCCCAGGGGCACTTACTTCAGACAAACAGCAGACAGTTCCTTGCCTCTTGGGCTGTGGTGGGGTTGCCACCTCTATCAAGGGCCAGGTGGAAGGCAACAGGACCCTAAAGGGGGAACCTCACATGGAAAAGAGCATCTATTTGGCACTGTGATATGGCCGATGAATGCCTGTGAGCGCTCAGCTGCCCTCTTCTCCGGCTGTCAACCAGAGCTTGCCCCCAAATACCCTTTAAAAGCGTGCTCTGAAATGCAAGACAAGAAGTCCCACCTTCCTCCCATTGGCTCATCCCTACAGGGATGACCAGTTCTTTCTGGCCTAAGCACCGAGCAATGCTGGGCTGGGCGGCCCTCCATCAGGACACAGCAGAAGCCACAGTCAAGGAAGGGCCCTTGTGGACAGGCCCTCTGCCATGTGTCCTACCCCTGCTCCCCTGCCTGGATTCCAGCACCTTCTAGCATGCCCTCCACCAGAGATGGCAGCGCCATCTTCTCATGAATCAAACAGGTGTCAGGGGTTCCGCCTGAGGGCTTTCCAGCCACACTTGCCACTGACAGAGAAAAGGACAGTGCAGCTACCAGCAGGTCACTAGGCCAGTGGAGCGTGGTTCAGAGTTGGAGCAGACACTGCAGTCTTTGAAAGTGGGATTCTGGCTGCTTCAGATGAGGAAGTGTTGATTTTCTTGCCGGCAGCTCTCAGGTGTGGCCCTGCTCATAGTGAAGTGGAGAGGTACTTGTGTGCGGGCGTGTGGCCTTAGTCACATGCTGTTCCTACTGGCACAAAGATGGCGAATCCCCTGTGAACAGAGCCCAGACTTTCACTGCTCCGAGGAGGGCAGGTGTGGCATGAAGTCAAGTGAGACTGCCGGGCACCCAGGGTCTGGCGGTGTGCCCCATCCCACCTATACCCAAAAGCACCCTCAGGAACAGCTGGGATCCCCAGAGCATGGGGAGTGGGCCCCACTGACCACCCACCCAGCCCTGCTCCTCATCCTAGCGGTTGTGGGTGTCAGCTCTGAGTGGTTCTGAGGAATCCCAGCAGAAACCCCTGCAGGGGTCTGGCTCTGAGTGCGGCTCAGTGATGTGAGTGACAGATTTTAGTTAAAAACAGCATTTGTTTTTATATGCTAATTTGGTTTATTTCTCATTTCTCTGTGGTAGTATTCTCCCACTGTTCTCCTTCTCCTGGTTTATCTTCACTCTTGATATTCCATTATACCCTTGTCTCTAAAATTTATGTCAGCCACCGAAATTACACTGACCTTACTGTCAAGGTGTGTCCAGTGAGTTAGTATGACATAAGCAAATATTTATTGGGCACATGTAGCTCATTTTTCCCCTCTCCCCCAAGAAATGAAAATGCCTTGTGCTTTTTGGCATAAAGAAAATGATGACATATTTTAGTTTCTTGATATTTGTTTTCTATAGACGGAAGACTCCCTTGGCAAATCTATACAAAAGTTAGGATCAGAGAATCTGCCTGTCTTTATGGTATTTATGCCGTGGTAGATGCATCAGGTGAACGTAAGAAAGGACTCAGATTAAGTGTTGAATGGGATTGAATGGTATTTGAGGGACTCCAGTTGAAAGAGAGGTGGTTTCGGTTCCAGAGGACCCCAGCTTTGCTCTCTGCGTGTCTGTGGCCACAGAGCCTGGGTGCTGGCAGCTGGACTTGAGGGCTGGTCAGTGTCAGTGAAACGTCCACAGATAACAGTCATCCTCAGTCACCAAATCCAAGTCACCATTTATGGTGAGACACTGCCTGGTTTCAGAGATGCCAAGTGTAAAAAAATGCCCCTCAGAATTAATAGAATTAGTATCTCTTCATGTCATGCAACTTGCCTGGAATAAGATCATAAATATTTTTTCTTACTGTGTGTAATCAGAAATGGAGGACCAAATGCTGGGGTGTGGGCAGGAAGCCCTCCCTGACTTCATGAGCTCTACCCACCACACAGACCAGCTTGTATATGGTCAGTGTGCACGGGGCCATGGAGACAAGGGCAGGGCATGACTTTGCTGGGTCTGAACTTTGCGGTGCAACACAAATGGAGGAATATAGAGAGGGTCCAGAGACGGCAGGAGCTGGCGTGACCACAGCATGTAGTGGGACGGTTCTGTCTGTAAAGTAACACACAGTGGGTAGAATCTGGATCCAGTCATGAGACAAACCACACAGAGATCTAAACAGGTAACATTTAATACCAAGAATACTTAAACTGACAAAACAGTAACTGTGTGACATAAGAGGCCTCTGAAAGGCACCCAGGCTGGGGGAGACCCAGGGCAAGGTCTGAGGACTTTCTCCTCCAGTTACTGATTTCTAACTTAGAAAGGAATTTAGGTAGAATTGTCCATTGCTTCCTTCAATTCTGTCAATTTTTGCTTCATATATTTTGATGTGTAAATGTTTGTAATTATTATATCTTATTGTATTCAACCTTTTATTAATATATAACTTTCTTGTTTCTCATAACCTTTATTTTTTTATTTTATTGTTTTGATGTTAATTTTTTTAAGTATATTTTATTGATTATGTTGTTACAGTAGTTCCAATGTTTTTCCCCTTTGCTCCCCTCCGCCCAGTACCGCCCTTCCCTCCAGCAATCCCACCCCCCCCCTTAGTTCATGTCTATGTGTCGTGCATATAAGTTCTTTGGCTTCACACTTTCCTATATTATTCTTAACTTCCCCCTATCTATTTTGTACCTACCAATTATGCTTCTTAATCCCTGCATCATATCCCCATTTCTCCCCTGTCTCCCACCCAGCTGATAACCCTCCAAATGATCTCCATACCTATGATTTTGTTCCTATTCTGGTTTGCTTAGTTGGATTTTTTTTTTTTTTTTTAGATTCAGTTGTTGATAGTTGTGAGTTTGTTGTCATTTTAATGTTCATAGTTTTGATCTTCTTTTTCTTAAATAAGTCCCTTTGACATTTCATATAATAATGGCTTGGTGATGATGAACTCCTTTAGCTTTACCTTGTCTGGGAAGCACTTCATCTGCCCTTCCATTCCAAATGATAGCTTTGCTGGATAGAGTAGTCCTGGTTGCAGGTTGCCTTTCATCACATTGAATACTGCTTGCCAGTCCCTACCTGCCTGCAAAGTGTCCTCTGAGAAATCAGCTGATAGTCCTATAGGCAGCCCCCTGTTGGCAATTCTCCGCCTCTCTCTTGATGCCCCCAGGACTCTGTCTTTATCTTTCGCCTTTTGCATCTCAGTCATGATGCGTGTTGGTGCGGTCCCCTCTGGGTCCAGCTCACCTGGGACCCTTTGTGCTTCCTGGATCTGTATGTCCATCTCCTTCGCAAAATTTGGGAAGTTTTCCTCATTTTTTTCAATTCTTGCTTCCTCATTCTGCACTGGTTGACTGCTTCTTTTTTCCTTATGTTCCAAATCATTGATTTGAACACTGGTTTCCTTCCCTTCACCATTTGTTTTGTGTGGATTTTCCTTCGTTTCACTTGGCATAGCCTTCACTTCTTCTCTTATGTGTTTGCCATACTCAAGCATATCTTTCAAGCCTGTGAGCATCTTTATCACCAGTGTTTTGAATTCTGTGTCTGTTACGTTATCTGTCTCCTCATCTGTTAGGTTGGCTATCTCCTTGTCGCTTAGTTCTCCCAGTGAAACCTTGATCTGTTCCCCATTTTGGGCCATACTCTCTGTCTCCTCATTGTGACAGACTCCTATGTTTGTTTGCCTCCACATCCCAAATAGAGCTGTCGCTCCTGTTACATTGTAAGGGGTGGAGCCTTAGGGATTCATCAGTACAGGGCGACCTGTTTCACCACGTTGTGGCGCTGTATGTGGGGGAGGGGTCCGAGAGGAAACAATGACACCTGCCCAGCACTCGCCCCTTTTCCAGGCACCTCTCGCACTTCCGCACCGGACTGGCACCCCTCTATCTGCTTCCCTGGCCGTTGTCCCCAGAGTGGGTGGGTCTGCGGACATTCTAGGACCGTGAGGGCCCTTTAAACAAGTGGACTCTGCTAAGAAACCAGCAGCCTCCTCCTCCACCCCAACCCTCACTGGTCTGCACAGTCAGAAGCAATGAAGCTTGATTTTTCCCTGGTGCTGGGACCATGAGCTATGAGGTCCCGTGAGGGGCTGGGAGTGCTCCCCAGGTGTCCCTCCTGACTTTTTAAAACGTGTGACTGCACTTTCTGCCGGCCTGCTGCTGCCGCCACTGCTGCTGCCACCACACCGAGTCCTCTCCGCCCCTCCTACCTGTCTGGATGAGTATTTCTTCTTTATATCCTTGTTTGCTGGACTTCCATGCAGTTTGATTTTCTGGAATTTCTGGTTGTTTCTGGTTTTGAGGTAGTTGTATTCCTTCTTAGTTGTGGAGGGAGATGTAGCGTGTCTGTCTACACCTCCATCTTGGCCAGAAGTCTCTCATAACCTTTATTGATTTAAAATAATTTTGTTTGATATTAGTATAGCTACCCTATTCTGTTTGGTTACTATTTATATGGAATGTCTCTCTCCATCCTTTCACTTTGAATCCATCTATCTTTGGGTTCCAAGTGAGTCTCTTATAGATAGCATATCATTGGGTCATTTTTTAAAAAATTAAATCATTTAAAAAATTTTTAAATTACATTTGACATACATTATTATATCAGTTTCAGGTGTACACACCCGTGATTAGACATTACATAACTTACTAAATGGTCATTCAAACAAATCTTGCACCCATCTGACACCAGAGAAAGTTATTAGAATATTATCGAATATATTCTCTATGCTGTACTTTACATCCCATGACTATTCTGTAACAACCAATTTGTATTTCTTAATCCCTTCACCTTTTTCACCCATACCCTAAACACCCCTCCCATCTGGCAACCATTAAAATGTTCTCTGTTTCTGTTCTGCTTGTTTATTTTTTAAGATTCAGTATTTGATAACTATGTATTTCTTTCCATTTTATTGTTCATATTTTTTATTTTCTTCTTCTTCTTAAAGAAGACCTTTTAGCATTTCATGTCATACTGGTTTGGTGGTGATAAACTCCTTTAGCTTTTTCTTATCTAAATGGTAGCTTTGCTGGGTAGAGTAATCTTGGTTGTAGGTACTTGCCTTTCATCGCTTTGAATATTTCTTGTCAATCCCTCTGGCCTGCAAGATTTCTGTTGAGAAATCAACTGACAGCATTATGGGAGCTCCCTTGTAGGTAACTAATGGCTTTTCTCTTGCTGCTTTTAAGATTCTCTATATATCTTTAAGTTTTTGTGTTTTAATTATGATGTGTTTGGGTGTGGGCCTCTTTGTTGGATGTTTGTTTTTATCCACTCTGCCAATAGCTATATTTTGATTGGGGAGAGTTTAATCCATTTATATTTAAAGTAATTACTGATAAGGAGGGACTTTGTCATGTGCTTTTTGTTTCCTATATGCCTTATACCTTTTTATGTCCTGTATTTCCTGCATTACTGTCTTCTTTTGTGTTTAGTTGATTTCTTGTAGGAAATATTTAACTCCTTTCTCATTTCTTTTTGTGTACGTTTTATAATTTCTTTATGGTTATCACAAGGGTTACATTTAATATCCTAAAGTTATAACACTAATTTGAATTGATAACAGCTTAACTTCAATAACATACAAACATTCTGCTCCTTTACTGCTCCCACCTCACCTCTTTCAGTTGTTGATATCACAAAATTACATCTCTATACACCATGTGCCCCAAAACATAAACTAATTATTTAAAATGTACTAGTCTACTAAAATGATGTAGGCAACAAGATTTGGAGTTACAAACCAAAGTTTGTAATACTAGTTTTTAGAGTGGTAATTTATTTTTTCTTTAAAAGTGTTAGTCTCTTAAAATCATGTAAAACACAAAAAGTGCAATTACAAACCATTGTTATAATAATACTAGCTATTATAATTGCTCATGTGTTAACCTTTATTGAGATCTTAATGTCTCCATACAGCTTCAGGTTACTATCTAGTATCCTTTCTTTTCATCTGCAGGACTCCAGTGAACATTTGCTGCAGGGCAGGTCTAGTAGTCACCAACTCCCTCAGCTTTTGTTTATCTGGGAATGTCTTAATTTTTCCCTTGCTTTTGAAGGACAGTTTACTGGATATAGGATTCTTGGTTGACAGAGTTGGTTTTTTGTTTTGTTTTGTTTTCTTTTCTTTTCTTTTCTTTTCTTTTAGCATGTTGAATATATCAATGTACTGCCTTCTGGCTTCCAAAGTTTTCTGATGAGAAATCTGATGATTATCTTATTCACGATCCCTTGTATGTGATGATGCTTCTTTCTTGCTGTTTTCAAGATTCTCTCTTTGTCTTTTGAAATTTGATTATAAATGTGTCTTGTGTGGGACTTTTTTAGTTCATCTTATTTGGAATTTCTTGAACTTCTTGGATATTTATATTCATGTATTTCATCAAATATGGGAAGTTTTTAAGTAAGTCTCTATTTTTTTCAAATAAATCTCTCTCTTCTGGGACTCCCCCAGTGTATATGTCAGTCTGCTTGATGGTGTCCCACAGGTACCTTAAGCTCTGTTTGTTTTTCTTCAGTCTTATTTTCTTTTTATTCCTCAACTCAATAATTTCCATTGTCTTATGTTCAAATTTGCTGATTCTTTCTTCTGCCTACTCACATCTGCCTTTGAAACTGTCAAGTTAGTTTTTCATTTCACTTTTCAGCTTCAGAATTTTTTTTTTTTGAAGTTTTTTCTCAACTGATATTTCCATTTTGTTCATACATTGTTTTTTGACTTCCTCCACATTTTCCTTTAGGTCTTTCAGCATCATTAAGACAGCTGTTTTAAAGTCTCTGTCTAATATATCTATCTTCCAGTAAGTCTTTTTCAGCGACAGTTTCTGTTGATTATTTTTGCCTTTAAATGAGCCAGACTTCTCTGTTGCTTTGTATGCCTTGTGATTTTTGTTGAATATTGGGCATTTGGATCTAATAATGTGGTAACAAAGGAATCAGATTCTCCTCCTTCCCCAGGGTTTGCTGGGTTTTCTTATTGTTTTTGTTTATTATTTTTATATATTGATTGTTATAGGCTGTTTCTGTGCTGAGATGTAAAATTAGGTCTTCTTATGTCTTTTCTGAACCTCTCCTTCGTCATGTGCAGTCATTTTCTGATTACTCCCATAAATTCAGTTGTTGTTTTTTTAATTTGTTTTGTTTTGTTTATTTATTTTATTTTTAGAGAGAGGGGAAAGGAGAAAGAGAGGGAGAGAAACATCACTGTGTGGTTGCCTCTCACTCACGCCCCCAGCTGAGGACCTGACATGCAACCTATTCATGTGCCCTGACTGGGAATTGAACCAGCGACACTTGGCTCACAGGCCGACGCTCAATCCACTAAGCCACAGCAGCCAGGGCGGAATTCAGTTGTTTTTGAATGTGCTAATTTTAATGTCTGGCTCAAGTGAAAAATGAAGGGGGTGGGGCACCAGTCCTTTAAGTTCTGGAAAGGTCTCTTCATCTGGTGGGGGAGGAACTTGCAACAACACAGGGAGGTGCAACGGCATGGACGGCTGCCTCTGTGCCCACACCTCTGTGATCAGAGTCAGCGATCAGCATTTGGACATTTGGAGGACAGGGTCCTCTCTGCTCACTCTGGCTCCCCAGCTGTGTGTGTGCTGCTCCAGGGATACATGCACAGCTGCCTGGCCTGGGGTGCAGTAGAAGATGGATAGACACTACTGTACTAAGAACTGAAAATGACCAAAATTAACTGCAGTTTACCGTTGAAGCCTTCCCCTGGAAGTTGCCAGCCTTCAACAGACTCTGCAGTTCCAAAGTAGTTACATCAGACAGATTCTGCCCAAGTAGGGAGACAGATTCCTGTGCTCCTTGCCCTGCCGCCTTCCCCTCAGGTTGTATATTTTCTTACTGTTGAGTTTTGAGTCATCTCTGTTGGACATATTTGTAAATATTTTCTCCCAGTCCGTGGCTTGTCTTTTCATTTTCTTTTATTTCATAGAGCAATTTTTTTTAAATTTTGATGAAATCTAATTTATCTTTTTTCTCCGTTTATGGATCATACTTTTGTTGTTATCTCTAATAACTCCTTTTCTAACTTCAGGTCACAAAAGTTTTCTCCAAGCTTTCTTCTGAGTTTTATAGTTTTACAGTTTATATTTATATCCATGATGCAACTTGAGTTTTTCCATAATATGTAAGGTTTAAGTGGAGATTACTTTTTTGCATATGATTATCCAGTTGTTCAAATAATATTTAAGAAGACTACACTTTCTTTATTGAGTTGCTGTTGCAACTTTGTCACAATAGATTATACATATTTGAACAGGTCTATATATAGGTTATATATTCTCCCCCATTGATCTGTGTGCCTGTTCCTCTGCCAATACCACAGTCTTGACTGCTATAACTTTATAGTAAGTTACTAAATTGCAGTGTTATTCCACTAACTTCATTCTTGTTCATAGTTGTTTTTGTTATTCTAGTCCTTTTGCCTGCCCATACCAATTTTGTAAATAGTGTGTATCTATTTAAAAAAAATCCTAAGAGACTCCAGGACTTATGGCCAAGATGGAGACTTAGACTGCCATGTTCTGTCTCCCTCCACAACTAAGAAGGACTACAACTACTGCAAAACCAGAAATAACCAGAAGTTCCAGAAAATAAAACTACATGGAAGTCCAACATATGAAGTTATAAACAAGTGGTTCTTGTCCAGATGGGTAGGAGGGGCGAAACTGGGGCGGAGAGGTCAAGCTGTGCTGTTGGCGGCAGCAGCAGCAACAGTGGCGGAACTGCGAGAAAAGCTAGGGGAGCAGTCCCGGCTGCAGTCGAGACCTGTCATCTTATGATTCTAACGCTGGGGAAGGCAGACCCCCATTGCCTCAGATTGTGAGGCCCAGAGGGCATGGGGACGGAGGAAGAGGCTCCTGGTCTCTCAGCGGAGAGTAACAGCAGGAATCCATCTTGGATCCCCACCCCCACACAAAGTGCCACAGTGTGTTGAGAAGGGTCGCTGGGTTGTGATGAGCGCATGGGGCTCTGCACTTGATAGCATAGGAAGTATGACAGCCCCACCCAAGAAGGAAAGATTAACAAAAACAGTCAGGATGGCAGGAATAATGGTTGAAATACCAACCATGCTGCTAACCAAAAAGCAAATACGGGAATTAACCAATGAACAAATAGAAAATCTTTCTGAGGTTCAGTTCAGAGCTATAGTCATAAGGCAGCTTACAGAATTAACAAAAGATGTTGAATAAGACAGGGAAGGAATGAAAGCTAGTCCTGCTGAAATGAACGAAAACACATACGAGACAAGTGGTGAGGAAATGAAAACCAGGGATCAAATCAACAAATCGGAACATAGGGAAGGAACAAACAGTCAACCAGCGCAGAAAGAGGAAACAAAAAGTGAGGAATACGAGGAGAGTCTCAGAAACCTCTGGGACAGCTATAAGTGAACAAACATTAGAATTATAGGGTTGCCAGAAGGTGAAGAAGAAGATCTAGAAATTGAAAAATTATGTCAAAAAATAATGAAGCACAACTTCCAGAACTTGGGGAAGGAAGTAGACTTACATGTCCAGGAAGCACAGAGAGTTCTAAAACAACTGGACCCAGGGAGAACGACTCCAAGACACATTATAATCAAAATGTCAAAAATTAAAGAGAGAATCTTAAAAACAGCAAGAGAAAAGAAAAGGATTATGTACAAAGGGATCCCAATTAGACTGTCAACTGATTTCTCAAAGGAGACTCCGCAGGCAGGAGGGGACTGGCAAGAAATATTCAAAGCAATGAAAATCAAAAACCTACAACTACGATTATTCTATCCAGTGAAGCTGTCATTCAGAATAGAAGGGCAGAGAAAGTGCTTCCAGGATAAAGTAAAACTGAAGGAGTTCATCAGATTCAAACCACTGTTATTATATGAGATGTTAAAGGGAGTTGTTTAGAAGAAGGGGGATCAAAACTATGAACATTAAAATGAAAACTATCACAACAACCAACAACAGAAGCGAGGGAACTGAAACAAAGGCAAACTAAGTAGGCAACGAGAATGGGAAAAGAATTATAGGTATGGGGAACATATTGGGGGGAAGTCAGCGGAGATGGGGAAGCAGGAAAGGGAGGGAGATGATGCAGGAATTAAGAAGCATAGTAGGAGGGAATGGAGTAGACAGGAAGAGGTTGAGAAGAACTGTATGTACAACCAATGGACATGGACTAAAAGGAGGGGACAACTGGAAGGAGGGGGGTCATTGGGTGGAGGGGGGCCGGGGGAAAAGAAATTGGGAAAACTGTAGCAGCATAATCAATAAAACATTTTTAAAAAATCCTTTTGGAATCTTGATCAAAATTGCATTAAATATATAAATCAACTTGGAGAGAATTAATATCTTTAGTATGATGAGTCTTCCAATCCATGAACACAGTATGTCTCTCCATTTCTTATGTCTGTGTTGGGCCATATGTGTTTGGGGGTTGGCATAGAGAACCTACACATGTTCTTTTAGATTTATACCTAAGTATTTTCTCTTATCTCCTCCTTCTTTCTTCCTCCCTTGCCTCCTCTTTTTCAACTTTTGTAAGTGTAGAGTTTTTGTTTATTTCTAATTGTTCGTTGCTAATATATAAAAATATAATTGATTATAGTGTTTGACTTCATGTCCTTTAGTAACCCTGTTCAGAAATTCACTTACTAGTTTTATGAGATTTTGTAGATTTCTTGGATTCTCTACATACATCAATGTTTTTTGCAAATAGAAACAGCTTTAGTTCTTCCTTTCTAGTCTGCATGCCTTTTATTTCTTTTTCTTGCCTTATAGCCCTGACTAGCATTTCCAGTATGATGACAAATAGTAACATGTCTGGTTTGGGATCTTATGGAGAAAGTATTTGGTCTTTCACTCTTAAGCATGACATTAGCTGTAGGTTTTTGTAGATTTTATTCTATTTATGATATGCTGAGAGTTTTTATCATGAATGGGTGTTGTACATTTTTATTTTTTTCACTCTACTTTTTAAATCATTTTTTATTTTCAATTACAGTCGACATACATTATTATATTAGTTTTAGGTATACACCCCAGTGATTAGACATTACATAATAAGTGATCATCACGATAAGGCTCGCACCCATCTGACACTATACATAGTTATGAGACTCTTATTGACTATATTCCTTATGCTGTACTTCACATCTCCATGACTCTTCTGCAACAACCAATTAGTACTTCTTAATCTTTTTACCCTTTTCACCCATCCCTAAATGCCCTTCCCATCTGTCAACGTCCTCTGTATCTGTGATTTTGTTTCTGTACTGTCTGTTCATTTATTTTGTTTTTTAGATTCAATTGTTGATAGATATGTATTTATTACCATTTTATTATTCATATTTTTTATCTTCTAAAGAAGACCCTTTAACATTTCATAATACTGGTTTGGTAGTGATGAACTCCTTTAGCTTTTTATCTGTCCTTCAATTCTAACTGATAACTCTGCTGGGTGGGCTAATCTTGGTTGTAAGTTCTTGCTTTTCATCACTTTGAATATTTCTTGCCAATCCTTTCTGGCCTATAAAGTTTCTTTTGATAAATCAGCTGACAGTATTATGGGAATTCCCTTGTAGGTAACTAACTGCTTTTCTCTTGCTGCTTTTAAGATTCTCTCTTTGTCTTTAACATTTTGCATTTTAATTATGATGTGTTTGGGTGTGGGCCTCTTTGGGTTCATCTTGTTTGGGACTCTGGTTCCTGGACTTTTATGTCTATTCTCTCACCAAGTTAGGGAAGTTTTCTCTCATTATTTTTTCAGATAGGTTTTCAATATCCTGCTCTCTCTTGTCTCCTTCCAACATCTCCGTAATGCAAATGTAGGTATGCTTGAAATTGTCCTAGAAGCTCCTTACACTCTCCTCAGAATTTTTGGATTATTTTTGCTTTTTGCTTTTCTGATTGGGTATTTTTTGCTTCCTTATATTCCAAATCACTGACTTGATTCTTGGCTACATCCACTCTACTGTTAATTCCCTGTAAATTATTCTTCATTTCAATTACTGTACCCATCATTTCTGACTAGTTCTTTTTTATACTGTTGAGGCTCTCACTAAGTTCATTGAGCATCCTATAACCAGTGTTTTGAATTCTGCATCTAGTAGATTGCTTGACTCCATTTTGTTTAGATCTTTTTTTTTCAGAGTTTTGTTCTGTTCTTTAATTTGGGCCGTATTTCTTTGTCTCCTCATTTTGGCAGCCTCCTGGTGTTTGTTTCTCTGTACGAGGGCAGGCCGCTTGTAGTATAGGCTTTCTCCACTAGGTGAGTGTTCTAGGAACCCATCTGTATCCATGTACCAGTTGGTGTTGTGAGAGGCTGTGTTTGGCTTCAGCCAAACAAGGTACCAGGCCTTTTTTCTCGTGGGCTTTTATTACCTTTGAAAGTCAATCCCAGTTCCTCAGGGCCTTTTGGTAACAACCAGAGCCCAAGCATGCCTTCTTTAGGCATGACATTCCAGTCAAAGTCTTGGTTAACAAAACCTTTATTAACAAGGAAAATCCTTGTCCTTCTAATATTCGCCAAAATTGCATTTCCACGCTTTATACTTTCTTTTGTTCACTTTCCTACATGTGAAGTTTTTTGGGGGGGGCGGGGGGTGCTGGCTCATTTATTTATTTATTTATTTGCTTTTATTTTTTTTTTCCACTAAAAATTTTGTTTGTTTGTTTTTCTATTACGGTTGTCCCACTTTTTTCCCCATTGCTCCCCCCACCCTGCCCACCCCTTCTCCCACAGCCAATCCCCACCCTGTTGTTGTCCATGTCCATGGGTCATTTATACATGTTCTTTGACTGTACCCCACCCTCCCTATTCACCCAATCTCGTCTCAAGCAACTTTTTTTATGTTTCCCCAGATGAAAAAGTCCTCCAAGGGAAATGTTTAGCCAATGTAGAAGGAGGTGAAACTAAAAATGGCAGAAGCAATAAAAGGCATCAAAATTCATGAGTTCAAAAACTATTTTGAGCAATGGAAAAAATGTCTCAATAGGTGTATTGCACCAAATGGAGAGTACTTTGAGGGTGATGACTGAAGTTTAAACCTGTAAGAATAATATACATTTTTTAATAAATTCCGCTTTTGGGGGGGTCCCCCCTCTTATTAGGTAGAGCAGCTACCTCTCCCAAGCTTGGCAGAGTGGCCTAATATGTACTGTCCTATAGGGTCCAATGACAGCCTTCCCTGTCACCCAAGCTGGTACTCAAGATATGCCCACTGCACTGTGTGAGCTGTGTGCACCCTCCTCTTATAGTTGAGCCTTGATTGCTGTTAGCAGGTTAATAGGAGGGATTTACCTAGGCTGATCTGCTGCAAGTAGTGGCTGTGAACACTGACTGCTGTTCTCTGACTATTTTGGAGGATCAGCTGTGCAGAGGTCCACCCCACAGCACAGGACGTAACTTCAGCAGGGCTCTGGTGCCTGCTGAGTCCATCCCTTAAGTGTGTTGCTTGAGGTGGTTGGATGGTGGTACTTCAACGTGTCTGAAGCTTTCCACTGGATGCACAGGCTCTGAGGCTTCGCGGGAGGTTCAGGCCAAGGTCTGCTATCATCTGTGTTTTCCCATGGCCACCTGGCATTAGCTGCAAAGCAATCTGCAGATGGTTGCTATTTGTGCTGGGGTTGGAGATACTTAGGCAAGGCCAAGCTGTGAACTGAGGCCTGCTGCTGCAAGTGCCTGGCCTGGGGCCACTTAGTAAGAGGTATGGGGCATGCTGAGGCTAGATGCTGCTTGTTTGAGAGAACTTAGGACTGAAGCATGACCCAAGACCAGCCATTCATACGGAAAAGCCACTGATAAAAGCCTGAAAGTTGGATGAGGTGGAGCCTCAGGGAATCACCAGGCTGGGGCAAACAGTGTGAGCCACGTTGATGGAGTCTCAGATATGGTGCCTGCCTGCTGGCTCTGAGGGCTCATCAAAGGAACAATGGCTTCCACCAGCACTTCTGTCTGGGATAAAGTTTCCCCTCCAGCTCTCACCCTGATGCCAAATTATTCCCGTCCTCCCCATTTATCTCTGATGCCTTTCAAGCTGCTGCCCCAACACTAGAGCTCAGAGGGAGTGAATCTGAGTAAGTGGAGATCAGGCCCTTTAAGAGGAATGGCCTGGGACTCCAGAAGCCATCGTCTTCCTCGGCCTCAATCCCTGCGGCTCTCACAGCCAGAAGTTATGGGTACTTCTCTTCCTGGCACTGGAACCCTGGGCTGGGGCTGGGACCCCTCACTCCTCAGGGGGGACCTCTGCCGCTGAGATATCCCTCCCAATTTTTATGCACCACACGTGAGTGTGAAACCAGCCTTTTCTGTGTCCTTGCCCCTCCGACTAGTCTCAATGTGGTTTCTTCTTTAACTCCATAGTTGTAGGACTTTCATTCCAGCTTGATTTCAGGCAGTTCTGAATGATGGTTATTTTGTAGCTCAGGTGTAATGTTGATGTGGTTGTGAGAGAAGGCAAGTACTGTGTTTACCTACACCACCATCTTGACTGGAAAGCCTGTTGTATGTTTTTTAATGCTTTTTTCTGCATCAATTGATTTTTCTTCATTAGGCTAATTTGGGATTATATTGATTGATTTCTAATATTGAACCAGCCTTGCATTCCCAGGACAAACCCAACTTGTTTGTGGTGTATCAATTAATTTATATAGTGCTAGATTTGATTAGTTAACATTTTGTTAAGGATTTTTGCATCGATATTCACGTGGGATTTTGATCTGTAGTTTCCTTGTACTTTTTTGTCTGATTTGGGTATCAGTAATGCTGGCATCATAAAATGAGTTGGGACGTATTCCCTCTTCTTCTATTTTTGGAAGAATCTGTACATAATTAGACTTAATGTATATATTTTTTAATGTTTGATAGAATTGCCAAATTACTCAAATTACTATTTGAGTCTAGAAGGGTTTTCTTCTTCTTTAAGATTTTAACTGAATTCAACTTTTTTAATCATTACAGGACTATTCAAGTCATTTACGTATTTCAGGTAAGTTTTGTTAGATTGTGATTTTTTAAAGGAATTGGCCCATTTAAGTTGCTGAATTTATGTGCGTAGTTTTTCATAGAATTCCCTTGTTAACCTTTTAATATATGTAGAATCTGAAGTGACACCTTCCTGTTGATCATACTGATCATATGTATCTTCTATTTCTTTTTTCTTTGTTATTCTTGCCAGAAGTTTGCCTTTTTTTTCTTCCCATCTTTCTTCAAAAACTAGCTTTCGGATTTATTAAATTTCCTTTACTGCTTTTCTCATTTCAATCTTAGTTTCTGTCTTATCTTTATTGGTTTTTTTTTTCTGTTTGCTTAACATTTTTTCTCTTTTCCTAGTTTCTTTTCTTTTTCTTTTTTTTTACACACAGACAATTATTTAAGACCTTTATTAACAAGTGCTTGGAGTTTGTTGACTTATTTGAAAATATGAAGTTGTAAACTCTTATTAAAAATTAAAAATGAGACACAAGGAGACTTCCACCCAATATGGAGGCCTAGACTGACATACTCCATCTCCCTCTACAACTAAGAAGGAATACACCTACCACAAATCCAGAAATAACCAGGAGTTCCAGAAAATAAATGGAAGTCCAACATGTAAAGTTATAAAGCAGTGGTGCTCGTACAGATAGGTAGGAGGGGTGAAACCGGGGCGGAGAGGTCAAGCTGTGCTGGTGGTGGCAGCAGCGGCGACAGCGGTGGGATAGCGGTAAGCACAGACACTCATATTTAAGGGAAGGCAAGAAGTACCTGGGGAGCACCCCTGGCTGCAGACCAGACCTATCAGCTTGTGATTCCAACACTGGGGAAGGCAGACCCCCATTGCCTTGGACTGTGAGGCCCAGAGAGTGTGGGGACAGAGGAGGAGGCTCCCTGTCTCTCAGCGGAGAGTGAACATCAGGAATTCATTTTGGACCCCCACCCCCACAGAAAACACCACAACGTGGTGGGAAGGGTCACCCAGTTGTGACGAGTGCACAGGGCTCTGCCCCCTATAGCATAGGAGGTATGACAGCCCTGCCCAGGAAGCAAAGGTAGACAAAAAACTGTCAGGATGGCACAGATTATGATAGAGATCCCGGTGATGCAGCTGACCAGACAGCAAATATCTAATCTAACAAAGCAACAGATAGGAAATCTTTCTGAGGCACAGTTCAGAGCTTTGGTTATAACAATGCTAACAGACCTAACAGCAGATCTTAAACAAGCTAGTCCTGCTGAAATGAACAAAAACACATACGAAACAAGTGGTGAGGGAAAGAAAACCAGGGGTCAAATCAACAAATCGGAACATAGGGAAGGAACAAATAGTCAACCAGTGCTGAAAGAGGAAACAAAAAGTGAGGAATATGAGCAGAGGCTCAGAAACCTCTGGGACAGCTATAAGTGAACAAACATTAGAATTATAGGGTTGCCAGAAGGTGAAGAAGAAGATCTAGAAATTGAAAAATTATGTCAAAAAATAATGAAGCACAACTTCCAGAACTTGGGGAAGGAAATAGACTTACATGTTCAGGAAGCACAGAGAGTTCCAAAACAACTGGACCCAGGAAGAACGACTCCAAGACACATTATAATCAAAATGTCAAAAATTAAGGATAAAGAGAGAATCTTAAAAGCAGCAAGAGAAAAGAAGAGAATTATGTACAAAGGCGTCCCAATAAGACTATCAGCTGATTTCTCTAAAGAAACTCTGCAGGCAAGAAGGGACTGGCAAGAAATATTCAAAGCAATGAAAAGCAAAAACCTACAACTACGATTATTCTATCCAGCGAAGCTGTCATTCAGAATAGAAGGGCAGAGAAAGTGCTTCCAGGACAAAGTAACACTGAAGGAGTTCATCAGATCCAAACCACTGTTATATGAAATGTTAAAGGGACTTGTTTAGAAGAAGGGGGATCAAAACTATGAGCATTAAAATGAAAACTGTATCACAACAACCAACAACAGAAGCGAGGGAACTGAAACAAAGGCAAACTAAGTAGGCAACGAGAGTGGAAAAAGAACTGTAGGTATGGGGAACATATTGGGGGGAGGTCAGCAGGGAGGGGGAAGGGGGGAAAGGGAGGGAGATGATGCAGGAATTAAGAAACATAGTAGGAGGGAGTGGAGTAGAGAGGAAGATGTTGAGAAGGACTATATGCACAACCAATGGGCATGGACTAAAACGGGGACAGCTGGAGGGAGGAGGGTCACTGGGTGGAGGAGAGCAAAGGGAAAAGAAATTGGGACAACTGTAACAGCATAATCAATGAGACATATTTAAAAAAAATTAAAAATGAGGTCTTTAAAAATCTCAGCTTGACCAGATATGAAGCAATTTAAAAACCTTTAAAGGTGTATTGAGAAAAAAACAGGCTTCCAAAAAAATTGTCATTATCAAAAAGAGACATCTTTAGATAAAAGTAATAAAAAACCCTGTGCTGCTTAGATAATTCAGATGGTTCTAGTTGTCTGGTCATCAGGCACAAAGCAAGCACTTAAGGTCTTCAGCTACAAACTTTTGTTCATTTCTTAATGCTGGGATTTGATATTCATTTCTTCTGTTGGAGGACAAAACCGGATGATGATAGAGATGGTAAGCCAGAATTTCCTCAGGCCCCACCTGGCTCAGCCTTGGGAGTGGACAAATTCTTGCTAGTGGATCGGCTGCTTTTGACTCTTTGCCATCTTGTGGTTTTGGGGGCATCTGCATCAGTAATTGAACTTGTAGGGGTACAGATGTTGAGGTGACTACTGACCTTGGGTCTCACACCTCCTTGATTTTCCTTATCTTCTACTTTGCCGTCCTCTCTAGGCTGTCTTTGGTGAGGAGGCCCCCTTTGAAATTGTGGAGTATAGCCCCAATACAGATTCTGTCTCACTGTCTACCTTGTTCTCCTGCACCCTGGTTGTCAGCACCCTCCATCACTTCTCCCTGACCAGGAGAGGTGAACCACTATGGCCGGTGCTCACAGGGTCTCCACATGTAGTAAGGTGGGAGCTGTCGCCTGCAGCAGGATTGGTGCTGTTGGGCCTGGCCTTCGGGAGCGCTCTACGATCCCTCATTTTTTGCCCACTCTCACTGTTCTGGTAATTCTGCTGGTAATTGCGTGGAGGATCCATGTGCTGTGGGTAACATCTATAATGGTTATGGTCTGCTGCATATTTACTGCCACAGGGGCCTGTAACATTTGCTGCCTTCACACCCTGCTTCCTTCAACATCAAATTCCAGTCTCCCCATCTCCTACACTACAAAGGTACTTTCTGGGTTATTCTTTGTGTGTGTGTGTGTGCGTGTGTGTGTGATTAAAGCAAGATTAAGGTTTATTTGTTTCACACATTAAATGCTAGGAAGGCAGACCAGGTTGCAGTTGTGGCTCCGTAATTATAAGGGACCAGGCAGACTCCTATACCACTTCTCTGCCATCTTCAATATGCAGTTTCTATGTTGTGGTTCAAGATTGCGGCTTTACCTTTGGTCTTTACATCTGCATTTGATTTTGGTGCCTTTTAGTGCTTCTGCCACTTTTTGTTTCACCTCTTCCACATCAGCAAAGTAGTTCCCTTTGAGGACATTTTTTCATCTGTCTGGATGAGTATTTCTTCTATATATCTTTGTTTGCTGGACTTCCATGCAGTTTGAATTTCTGGAACTTCTGGTTGTTTCTAGTTTTGAAGTAGTTGTATTCCTTCTTAGTTGTGGAGGGAGACACAGCGTGTCTGTCTACGCCTCCATCTTGGTCGGAAGTCCCTCCTGGGTTATTCTTTATGGCAGTCTGATAAACAAATACATCTTCCTTGGTGTCATTTCTGTTGTTGAAACCATATGTATTTTTTACATTGAACCATTTTACTGTTTCCAAAACCTTCGCTGTTGTGATCTTTTTGTCCCCACCAGAAGGTGCTGCCGATGTGAGGCCACCAGGACCATTGCTCCCTGCCTTGGTGCTCATGGGCCAGGCTTGGTGTCAGCAGCGCTGAGGGTGGGGGCAGCGGGCAGCTGCTGGATCTTGGCCTCGCTGCTCATGGTTGCGGTGATGGTGACTGGGCTGGCCGCAGCAGCTGTGGCTCCTCCGGTTGTGGTGGTAACCAGGCCAGCAGCAGCGGTGGGACTGCTCAGGGCTCCGGGGTCTGCTCTCTGCTCCCACTACCAATTGAACTTCTTGTTTCTTAAAGTGAAACTTTTACGTTATTGGTTTGAGGCCTTTTCTCTCTTCTAATATGTGCATTTAATGATACAAATTTTCCTCTAAGCATTGCTTTTGCTGTGTCTCCCCCAATGTTGATATGTTGTACTATATTTTCATTTTCATTCAGTTCAAAATATTTTCTAATTTTCCCTAAGACTCCCTCTTTGACTCATGGATTATTTATAAGTGTGGTATTTATTTTCCAAGTGTTTAGCATTTTTTCTGTTATTGATTTCTGGCTTATAGTCAGAAAACATGCTTGATGTGATTTCAGTTTTTGTAAATTTGTTAAGATATGTTATATGGCACTAAATATATGGTCTTGCTTGGCGAATGTTCTGCTGGTTTGGGTTGGAGTGCAAATGTCAATCAGATGCAGATGGTCAATGGTGTAGTTGAGTTCTTCCACAGCCTTGCTGGTTTTCTGGCTACTAGGTCTGTTACTAAGTGTGAGGAGTGTTGAGTTCTCCAACTAAGCCAGCAGTGACTTACCACCGAAATGCACCTGTGACCTCACAGGGGCCTCCTCTGCACCTGGTCTGCCTGGCACCACAGAAGCCCCTGCTCAGCTCCTTATAAAACCCAGCCTCGCTCCTGCCCTTCACTGCGATCACATTGGAGAAACACCAAAATTCCCAGCTTTCCACAACCACTGGAATTCCAGTGCCACTCCCTCCTGGCACCCAGGTCTTCCTCCTGGAGCTGCCCTTGCTCTGTTGACTGCTCTGTCAGCTTCCTTCTCACCAAGCAAAGTAACGCCCTCCAGAGGGCTCTCCAGCAGGTGCTACAACTTGGAGCCCCTCCATAGCTGCAGGCAGGGTGCAGGCAGCTGCTTGCTTTTCCTGCCCGTGGTTTGTCCTAGAAATGCCTTGAACACAGGATTCCATGGGAAGCCAGGAGCATGGCTTTTAGAAGTGGACAGGCAGCTAATCCAGCCAGGCTCATGTTCTGAGACCTGGCCACTTGCTCACACCTTCTAATCTATAGGATGAAGCTGTTTCAGGGGAAGAGCTGGCCCACAGCCCTGCCCCAGGCAAGGCGAGCTCAGCAAGCAGCCTGGCATGATTAAGTTTGCATTGAAAGCTGTGCTTCTCAACCATTTCCACAAAGTGTTTGATTTCAGAAAAGCGTTGGTCCTCAGGTTGGGCAGGACGCAGGGAAGGCAGGTGGAGACCCCATCCTGGGAGGTGTTGCTCTGATGCACATGTTTCTCACCTGCACCACAGGTGACCCCAGGCTTGAAGGAGAAGGAAGGGGAGCTCTTGGTCAGGGGACCCTCTGTTTTCCGGGAATATTGGGACAAACCAGAAGAAACAAAGAAAGCGTTCACCTCCGATGGCTGGTTTAAAACAGGTAAGGGGGCAGAGAAGGAAGAGGCACTGGAGGAGGGGGTGCTGAGGGGAAGGGAAGGGAGCGTAACTTGGCTGCTCCAGGTTGTGACCACACCTGGACACCCCAGAATCTTCTGTCAAGGGCAGAGTCAGGGCCTGGGGGGTGTTCTTTGTGTCTCTTATGCTCCTGGCTGCATCCCCCACCCAGCACCTCTGCCCCCTGCCAGCCTCTAGAAGGAGGCTCCTGAGGCCACAACCCTCAGGAGGGCTAGCAGCCCCTGCCTGGTGGTCCTGTTGCCCCTCTTGGGTCAGGACGCCCCCCTTCCCGTCACCACTGCACTCTTAAGTCAGAAAGCCTCCTCACCTCCTCCCACTTACCCTCCTTAGCCCATCATGCTTTGTAAATATTCCCCTCCCCCACTCAGGATTAGAATTGTTTTGATAGACTGATCTATTTTGGGTGTGGGACATTCATTTCCCTGTTCCCTACTAAAGTCTGCGCTCTGTGTCACCTGCCCACTCGAGCAAGTATAAACCCATTGCCAGAACCTGGGACCCCATGGCCTGGGCAGGAGAAGGCTGCACTGCTGGAATGCACTGGTAGGGCCCCCATGCCGGCCTCCCCTCACCTGGGACCTGCACCGAGCTTGCTCAAAGGAGCCTGTGTCCCCGCCCCCAACGCTCTGTGCGCGCTCCTCCCCCACCTCCTTCTGCCCAACAGTTGACTCTGCTGATACTGGGAGAGTTAGGTTTGCAGCTGCATTGATTCCCTGGTGTGCGTGCTCATCTAGACCACGCACCAGAGCATCAGCTCCCTACATCTAGGTGGGGGGATTCTGGGTGGCTTCTTCTTTTCTTTCTGTCTATTTGTAGTTCTGAAACGTTTGTGCTGAACACCCATTAGTTCATAATAATCTCAAGGCAATATCTTCGAAAAAGAAGGACGTTTTCACATGTCGTCATATGTGGTCCATAATCAGAAATGTGCCTTAATCTCTGCTCTTCTGGGGGAAGAAGTAAGTGCTCAGGAGAAAGAAGGCCACCCTCAGGTGGGGTGGGGGTGGGGGATGCAGTCGGGGTCACTGTGCGAATCTGACTGAGGGAGGGCGTGGAGAAGATGGCCGTGGCCCTTAGCCCGGTAACCCGGTGGCCCCATTGCCTGTGCTGCTTGGGACTGACACTCACACATGTCATCTCACCAGGCTCAGGTCAGCATGGATTTGTAGGGGACGAATCCTGTGTCCGCTCTCCAATCTGTTGCTGAGGTCATCAAGTGACAGAGCAGGGGGCGCTGTGTGGGCCCATCGAATGGGGACTTAAAGGAGAAGGGACAGATAGAGTCCTTCTGGGAGGTATCAAATGGCCCCCTTTTTGCCCCCATGCAGGTGGCACTTAGGGCTGGACTTGGTGATCCCAACCATCAATGACTTTTTCTCTCATGCACCCTGGCAGTATATCTCCTGGCAGTACCCCGTCCACCTGGTCCCTTGACGCTGGGCAGAAAGCAGATTTGTGGAGGGTTCTGAAGGGTTTGCAGATTGGGTGTCTGTCAGCCCTCAGAACAGAAGCCAGTGCCTCAGAAACCCTGACAGGAGAATCTGGGGCTCTGGTCAGCAGAAGACCCCTGGCTGGGGACCCAGGATCGAGGTTACCTGTTTTGGGCCCTCCTGTCCTGCCCATGACAAGACGTTGTCAATATATTAATACATGCCCGTCTGGTTTAACCTCTGTAAACATCTGCAATAATACATGTCAGTCTGGTGGAAACGAACCTCTGTGTGTTATCATCCTTCAAATGCAGAATTTAGGAAATATTACTTTTTTAACTAATTGTGCTTTTTATGCATCCCTCTGAGTAGTCCTGATTTGGAAACCTGATTTACTTTGTAGCCATCTTCTTTTATTTTAAAATTCTGATAAAAAGCTGCAGGTTTTTTTTCTTTAAAAGCACAGGAACCAAAACCCTGTGGATTTTGCCAATAGCTGACTGAGCGCTAGGGCGGCAGCAGTGCAAAATGTGAGGCCGTCAGCATTGGAACATTTCAGTCACTGCTCCTGATGAATATTTCAGTTGAAAAGGAATAGAATGCATTAATTATTGTAAAGAGATGTCTTTAGGAGAAAATGATTTTGAAATTCAGTTTAATTTCATTGTAATGCACTGCAAACAGGAAGGGAGTATGTGTGTTTAATTGGCTCTCGGGGGTGAGGCCTGGAAGCCGCATGCCTTTGTCACAGGCCATTAGCGATACAGACTGCATAATGAGAGCGTGCAATCAGCTCACAGCTGCAGGCTCCTGCGGGGAGAGCATGATATTAAATAGAAATCAGGATAAATTAAACTTAACCCTTTCCCTGGCCAGCCCTTCCTGCCATGCAGATTCTGCCCAGAGCTGGAGAAGGGCTGGGTCAGCCAGCTCCTCTTCAGTGGCCTCCCATGTCTGGATGTCAGAAGACAGGCCAGCCACTTCAATTCCAGCCACTTCAGCCCTCTCTGCCCTGTGTGTGTCTGCCTTCTTCCCCGCAGCCCTATTCTGCCAAGGAGAACGGTGGGGAGCTCCTTGCAAGCCCCCAGGGCTCCTGGCCACCTCTCAGGGAAGAAATCAAAGGTCTCCCCCAAGACACTTCCCGGACAGCCACAGCAACTTCTAACTCTCTTGAGTTCCACCTGAGCAATGCCACACCCTCAGAGAGGCTGGTCAACAGCCACAGGCACCAGTGTGGACCGAGTGCAAGGGGACAGGTGGTCTAGGACTCCGGCAACCTTGGAGTTTTACATTGACCTTGCCGTTGGAGTTGAGGGCATAAGGGTAAGGACACAAACATGAGGACACATGGTGCACATGAGAACACAGAGATGAGGATACAAGACAGACATGGGGACACTGGATGGTGATAAGGACATGGGACAGAGCTGAGCAAACACTGTAGCTCCTACTGTCTTCTTGATGCTTTTGCCCTGAGCAGTTTTGTCATTTGAAAGAAACTGATAACTGAATATGAGGGAACAAAAATGGCCTTGCTGACTTACTTCAAAGGGTACGCGTCATACACTGTTTAATTTTGGAAAGTTCCAGAGTAAACAGTAAACTATGTTCACCTAATTTTAGAGAAATGTGTAGAAGGTATTTAGGTAACTGGAAGAAAGAACCATAGGAAAATCACCAGCACATTACCAGAGTGACTGGTGATGTCTTTTCCTTTTTTCTTCTACAATGAGCACATGATATTATTATCAGAGACAAACATTAAAAGCTATTTAAGGAAATGACTAACCAGTGGAACAGCAGAAGAGAGCACCCTGACGTGGACTGGCTGGGCTGCCCAAGGTTCGCAGCCTCGGTGAGCACGGAAATTCTATAAGGGGCCACTGTCGTCATGAGTGAGGGCTGCCTGCGCAGCCCAGGGAATCACTCACAGAGCCCGATCAGCCTCGAGCAAAGATGACAGGCAGGTCACAGAAAGGAAGTGCAGCTGGCCAGACATACGGAAGATGTTTCACTTCCTAGTGATGAAAGCGATAAACATGGAAACAAAGACCGAATCCTTTCAACCAAATTGGCAAAGATTCTTAAAAAGCTGACACTCAGTGCTATAAGGCCTATGCTCCCCCACACTGGTGGGACTCTATGTCAAGAGTGTTCTCAGGAATCTGTTTAAAGAAAATAATCAGAGGTGGTCAAAAATGGATGCACAAAGATGTCTGTGGCAGAATTATTTATGATGTGAGAAGTTGGAATCACTTTCTCACTGTTGGGGGATGGTATATACATTATGATCCATCCAAACAGCAGAATAACGTGAGACCTTAGTAACCATGTTTTGAAGAATAATGACACAAGAGAACCCTATTGGTGTGTGTCATGTACACGTGTGTGGGGGGTGTCATGTGTGGGCATGTTTGGGTTTGTTTATGCGAAGCAGAGAACACTGACTCTTGTTATCACTGAATGATTTTAATGTCTTCCTCTGTTTTCTCTCCTTTCTGTATTTCCTCAATAAGCTTTGTTACTCTTATAAACACAGACAAGTGTAAATTGTTTTTAAATTCTACACTGAAGTTTAAACCTTCTCATGTTAAGGAGGCCTCAAAATAGCACTCAGGAGTGACATTTGCTCCACTCACATTTTGCCAGGACAGCTTACTCATGGCTGCTCTGAGCTTTGATACATTTCTCCGACCAGGAGTACTTTTATTTTGACCAATAAATCATAGCTAGGAATTAGGCAAAGTGTTGAAATGTAGGGACCCCAATGACTCATGTTAGTGAGTGTGATAGCACATGTAACTGCAGGTCGTCACAGCCTTCACATCTGGGTGACCAAGAGGGAGCATTTCATATATGAGTCTTGCTTTTCCCCGGAAGGCAGGGCCCCTGTTCCAAAGACACTTGGTGTCAGTGGCTGTTCCGTCTGCAGCTGTCCTGGGTTTCCATGACTGCTCGAGGCTGAGCCCTGCTATGGCACACGTGGTCCCCTTTGTTGCTGGCACCTCTTGTGTGCAGAAGCTTTTGTTGTAGTGCAGTCCTGTCTGGCAGCCATCTCCTTTGTGAGTGCTTCTTTTGTTATGTCACATAAAAATCCTTTGCTCCCAGTGGTCATAAAGATCCTCTCCCATATTTCCTTCTAAAACGTGTCAGCCTTAGCTTTCATGAAGTTCAGTCTTCAATCCACCTGGACCTGGCTTTCGTGTGGAGTGACGCAGCGATGTCACGGCACATGTTGCCCTGCACGAACCACCCTGTTGCCTGTCGTGTGTTGAGCTCTGCCGCATTCAGCTGCTGCTGGGCCTCAGTGCTGTTCCTCTGGCCCTTTCTTTTTCTGCACTGGTCAGTTCTAGACCTCTGGGCAGAGGGTAAATGTTTTTAAGTTTTCGTTTTTCATGGCTCCAAGACACCACTGGTTTCACCAGCTTGGAAATAATAACCATTATACCCCAAGACTTTTTAGCTGTTTCTTCGGTATTGATCTCTGGGTCCCAAATGACTCCTGAGACCGTCGACCCCGGTGTCCCCGCAGCACTATTGTCAGCAGTTCGTGTGCAGTGTCTGCAGTGTGAGGCCCTGCACATTCGTTCAGACCTGAGCTGTGTGGGAGCCGTGGCTCTCGTTTCCCCAGGTCAGGAAGGGCCTGTTTTTTCATCACCTACGTCTGCATCCCTGAGCAGCTCCACAGTACAGGCACGTGTTGCCACACTCCCTCCTTAGAAGAACCCCGCTCTGTGTCCTGCTGCCCTCAGCGGAGCTATCACCTCCCCATCAGCACACGGCTCCCACCTGGGCCTCCCTTGCCTTCGCTGCCCTCCTCCCTCCAGGCTAGACCTCCTGTTCCTACGCTCATGGCTTCTCTCTCCTCTCCTCTCCGCTCCTCTCTGCTCCTCAGGTCGGGCCACATCCCCAGGAGCCTCCTGAGAGTGGATACATGTCTGGCAGTGTCTTCACTCTGGTTGGCTGGGTACAGAATTCTGGGTTAGAAATTGTCCCTTTACTGGTTTCTAGCTTCCATGTTTGCTGCCAGCTTCAGCCATGTCATTCCTGGTGCTGCATGACCTTCCTCTCTGTGGAGCCCTAGAGAGTCTTTGTCCCCAGAGCCCTGCAGTCCGACGGGCCATGCACTATGGGTGCTTCGACCTCCCTCCGCGTGCTAGCTCTCTGGAATCCATGTCCTGTAGTTCTGGGAATTGAATGGCTGATTTTCTCCTCTCTGATACCCAGTGACCTCTGGTGGCGTAGAGTGAGGAGGGTGGGTGGGGCAGCTGAGCCCCGGACACTCACAGGCCACCTCCTCCTGCCTGGCCATCCAGGACCCTCCGTCCCCAGAGAACGAGCTGTCACCATGCTGTGAGGCCAGGCCCCACCTGCTTCTCACTTTCGGTCCGTCGGTCCCCTCTCCTCTGCCTCCCCTAGGGCTCTGCCTGAGCCTTTGGTGTAAATCAGCATCCTCTCTCCACACCTTCACAGGGCTCAATGTTGTGAAGTCTCTGTCGTTCTTGACCACTAGTTCATCTGCTTTCCAGCTTCCAATATTTTTGTTAAACATAATCTCCTTTCTTATGCTCCCTGTTTAAAATTTGGTGCCTTAGGAAAGCTACTGTTGATTTTGTTTCAAGAAGGAGAGACCTCATGTTCACTCTACCATTTCTCCCTGGCCATTTCATGAGGTTTCTGCTCCTGGAAGTTATCATGTCTTCATTTCCTTCTGCTGTCTCCCTTGGTCTCTGTCCCTCAGGAGTGGGTCGGAACAGCAGCTGCCAGAGTCTCTGCGTGGCACACAGGTGGCAGCAGCTCCTCTCATGCCACGGGCACCTGTCTCTGGAGCCCCCAGGATAGCAGCACCATTGCCCACCCTGGTGGGTGACCTGTAGACAGAGTTGAGACTGAGTGGACACACAAGGGGCTTCAGGGCGGAGCATCAGGGCCTGACAGCAGTGCTCTGCAGCTCCCCTGGTTTCTTCAAGGACCAAGAGCTCAAACAAATGCAGGATGCTCCATGACCACCGTAAGAGCGGGTCTGGGTCTCCTCCACTTTGTGTCTTCATTCTCCTGCCCTAGCTTTCTGCACAGCTAGGGACACAGCATGTAGGGTGCTGGCATCCCCCCATCAGGAGCTCAGGATCCTTATCAGGACAGGGACTGTGCTATTCCCATGTCACTGTAGGGTCAGGACTCTCGCCCAGCTGGAAGCACTTCATCCAAGGACCACATATGGGTAAGGCCAGGCCTACTGCCCATGGTTCACCCACACAGCCAGAAAATTGGCCTCTTGAGTATGGGGAGGTTCATTTTCAATTATAGGTTAAAGCAGAGACACGAAGTGGCATTGGTTGGAGAGCAGTGCATAATCCTGCTGCAAACCCACGTGCCTGAGCTCTGTACAGCACCACTGTGATGTTCACCCTCTGATTGCAGGCAGGCGTCAGAGCCAGGAGGTAGGTGACTGATTTCAGAATCAGTGCATTGTGATAAATATGTTGTTACATAAAGTGAAAGTTGTTGATTTGTTTAGGGTCTTTTTGTTTGAAGCTCCCCCTCAGCAACACGACCCTCTCCATGGGGCTGACCTCTGTCTGTTGCTCTGTTGAGACTGTATTTGGCTTCCATGTACCAGACCCTGAGGATGCGGTGGAGCCCTAAAGGACATAGGGAGGGTCCTCACCCTCGCTGATGCTCATCCAATGACTCTGCACTGAGAAGTCAGAAATCACAAGCCACACGGAGAGCAGGCAAAACAAGCAGGTGTCCGGAGGCCTTTGAGAAGGAAACAGCCTCCCGCTACATGTGCAAAGCAGGAAGGGATACAGCACTGGTTCAGAGCTGGAGAAATACTGTGCATTGGAGGATTCCACCCTAGAGTCTCCCCTCTGCTTTGTGAAAGGCCTGGTGCCAGCAGGGCCCAGTGGGCACATCAGGAACTTGGGATTTCATCTGTGGGCCTTGGGAAGTCTTCTCCTGTATGCCTAGAAAGGAATTCCAAAGCAGCCAGGTGGACAAGGATTCCGATGTGGGACAGCCAGTAGCCATGTGATGGTGACCACCTTGAGGGCCAGCACATGGCTTCCTGGCCGTCAGGGCCCACTGCATGCGTGCACATGCTCCAGGTGAAGAACTGCCACCCCCAAGTGCCGGGTATCCCAGGAACCTCCCTGAGGCAAGTGTGGAGCTCAGCTGACCACCTATCAGCTGGCTTTGTTGTAAAGACAAGTATCTTGATCCAGCTGCCGTAGGAATTCAGGCACAGCCTCTTGCTGATGGATGGCTGCCACGTTCCCTGACACACAAGCCTGGTGCCTCAAGAAGGACACGGAGCTGGCACTGACACTCTTTCCAGTCAGCTGCAATGACGCTCTGGGTCTGCCCTCAGCATGCCTCAGTGGAATGTGCAACTCTAGTGCAGTTGCTGGGTCAAGTGGTGGCCTTACCTAGTCAGCGTTCCCCTAGGCATGTGCACACATCCTCCAGGAAGGGAGGCCATGGGGCGTCAGCACTTCACTGAGGGAAGAGGTGACTCAGGGTCACCTGCACAGCCCTGCCGAGGGAGCCATGGCTCCTGCGATGTTGTGAACGTGCCAGGGCCGCAGGGCCTGACAGTGCCCCAGACAGGCTGAGGGGCAGGGCAAGAGCGGGGCTCTCCCTCGGGATAAGCAGAACAGGTGTTCCCAGGAAGGGCACTAACACCCGAGGAAGAGTCCCAGCCTGATCAGCGGCATCTAATTAGCATTCTGATAGGCTGTTTCCCACATTTGTGACACTTATTTCTCAGTCGTAAATTTGGTTAATAAAAATTCTTCCTTTAAAAGATTATTGCTTAATTATGTGCAGCAGAAGCTGCAAGTGACTTGCATAGGGGTGAGCCCATGGGGTAGGGTGTGCTCTCCTGGAGTTTTGGAAGGGTAATTTCTCCATAAACCAAGCAGCAAGTTCTTAAAACGTTTTATTTTGAAATACAGATTCATAAGAGGGCGCAAGTAATGTGCAGAGAGGTCTTTGCATCTTCGGCCAACTTCCCCAGGTGGCAGTGTCCCACGTAACAGGCACGTCACCAAAGCCAGTTCCCAGGCTCACTCAGGTCCCGCAGCTCCACATGCTCTGGTGTGCACACAGGCAGGTGCGTGTGTTCAGCTCCCTGCCCCCTTATTGTGTGTGAGGAGCCATGTAACGACCACCACCTCAATAAGAGCATTTTTGTCACCACAAGGCTCTCTTGCGCTGCA
This sequence comes from Furipterus horrens, assembly GCF_987537825.1. Classification (NCBI taxonomy): domain Eukaryota; kingdom Metazoa; phylum Chordata; class Mammalia; order Chiroptera; family Furipteridae; genus Furipterus; species Furipterus horrens. The sequence continues at coordinate 32,775,008 of NW_028327183.1, forward strand.
GCTTTGTGGCGTTGAGCCTCTTCCCCTCTACTGACTGCGCCTTAAACCCTGGCCACCATCATTCTCTGTCTTTTAGGGACATCATAGAAATGGAACCATATAAATATGACCTTTGGGGATTGGCCTTTATCCTCAGCACTGTTCCCTGGGATGCACATCCCTGGGGCCAGCCTCCTCTTGCCTGCTCAGGCCCCTGGGGACATGGCTGCTCAGTAACCTTGTCAGAGACTTGCAGCACATGCTGTGGAGCAGGCCTGAGCCACACGATACTGGAGGCCCCTGCCCACAGACAGGGCATTTACTTGCACCCAATGGGCTTGACCCACATTTATCAGGAGCAGAGCTGGGCACTGGCCACAGACCGGCCAGCTGGTCTCCCAGGTGAGGTGGGTGGGCCAGCAGTGGTGGTTACCCGCCCTCCGCAGCGTCTCACACGGGTGGGGGCAGTCTCAGCAGAAAGGCCGAGTTCCCTGGGTGAGTGTGCAGGCCTCCCAGTGCCCAGCACCATCCACTGCAGGCTGCAGCAGGCAAGGGCCTGGCGGGCACTCTCAGGGCCCCACGTGCGCCTGGAGGTGCTGCTCGTCAGTGCTTCTGGCACGGTCGCCAGGGCACCGTGTGGCCTCACGCCCTTTCATCCAGGTGGGTCTGCCCTGTCTCACAGTGTGGCTACGCAGAGGCCTCTAGGAGGACTGTCTCGCCTCAGAGCACTGCAGAAATTCCCTGCCACGCTTCCTCGGTTGTTTGTTTGTTTCTTTGTTTCTTTGTTGGTTTGCCCTGGGCTTTTCAGGGGCTAGGAGACTTGCTTTCGTCCTTAATTCCTCTCCTGGGCCCTGCCCAGTGCGGGTGCTTTCAGGCCCACAGCAGGAGCTGATGGAGGCTCACCTTGTCCTGCTCCACTGTGCACTCAGCTCTGCAGTGCTCGGGGGACACTAGGGGTGACACCGTGGGCGCTGCCAGCAGGCGCAGCACTCAGCCAGCTTGCTTCTGTGCAGCATTCTCCCCACCGAGCACTCCTTTTCCTGAAACCACTGCATCAACACCACTGAGTGCAAGTGTCACCGGCCTGTAGACAAGTTCGCCCTCAGGGGAGGACTGCCTGTGGGTCAGGGGCTCTTGGAGCTCAGCCGAAGGCCACACTCTGCTGGGGTTTAGCTCCAGTTTCAGGCAGCATCCAAGGGAATTGTTGAGGGGTGTTCAGGGTCTCTTAATTTTCAGAGCATCAAGTAGCCATGTGGGCCTTGCCTCAATTCTGAGCATGCCCCCCAGGTATGTTGCCTGATCATCCTGCCCCCCAAGTCCAGCCAGGTCCTCAGGGGGCCCCTAGAGAGCAGAATGATTCTACACTGGCATCTGGTAGACCCTGCACTCCACAGACCCTCCATTCTCACCCCTTGTTCCCCCCACTCTCTCCAATTGCCCTCACTCCAGAGAAGGAGGGTGCCCCAACTTGGCCCCCTCTCACCTTCCTAGAGCCTAGCCCTAACTCTCTCCAGGGCCCCTCGAAGCCAGAATTCCCCGAGTCTTTTCCTCCCCTCTCCCTGGCCCTTCATCCCACAGTCGCACCTCCTTCCGGGATGGTCCCATGATCTTCACATTTCTGAAAGCAGCAGCCCCAGGCCTTGTCCTCTAGATCCCTCCTATGTGCTCCCCTTTGACCCACTGACCGCAGGCTGGTTCCCTCTGCCTCTCCCTCTGCCCCTCTCCCCGGTGAGCGGCCAGCGTGATGACATTGAGGACGCTCCAGGAGCTCTAGGCTGGGTGGGCCTCACACCCATCACTCGTTGGCCACAGCCATTCCCAAAGGACTCTGAGAGGTGGGGGTCCCTGCCAGGCACTTCCTGAAGACACTGATGGTAAGGCTGTCTGTGCAGCTTTTCTGCAGCTAGGAGACCCAGCCCAAGTCCCAGAGGGTCCTTATGAGACAGTCTTTCTCAGAACTGTTTGCGGTTCTTCGGTTCTTCTTGCTCAGTGTCTTTCCTAGGTGACCACCTTTGATCCCCAGGTTTCGTGCCCACCCTCGTTATGCCTGCACACATGTCTCTAGACAGCTCTCCCCAAGGCCCTCAGTGCACCTCACCCATGAGATTGGGCCAAGGAGCTCAGACTCCTTCTGCCCTCGCCTGTTGGCCCCCATCCAGTCCTGTCCTGCTCCCCGCCCCTCACTCTGCCTGCTGTCCCACCCGTCCTGTCTCCCATCTGGGCATGGCTGCAGCCACAGGCCAGGTGCAGTTTCCACAGTGCAGTGGGAAGGAGCTTTCAGGTGCAAATGTTATCCCTTTACCCTGTGGCAGACCTTCCCATGGCCTCCAGGGCTCTCAGCAAAGAGTGTCGGGGCACATCCTGTATTGCCCACCCCATCGTCCTCACAGCCTCGCTCCTGCTCCCACAGGGTGTTGCATGCCCCAACCCTGCCTCCACTTCACCTACTGCTTCCCCTCGAGACCACAGTCCACAAGGCTGGGCTGCCCTGCCTCTACATCCGACCATCTAGCAAATGCTGCCAGAGCTCAACTGTCTCGGGACACAGAGCACAGCTCCTCACCTGGTGGGGGTGTCCTGGGGCCTCTGTGACCACTGACCACTAACTAGGGAATTCAAACAACAGGAATCTATCCACCCAGCCCCCACCGGTTCTAGAAACCAGAAGTCAGAAATTCAGGTGTTGCAGGGTGACACTCCTCCAGAGGCTGTAGGGGAGGATCCTTTCTGTCTCTTCCAGCTCCTGGGCTGCAGGTGTTCAGGCTTTGGCTGGTCACCAGCCTCTGCTTCATCCTTCCACAGCCGCCTCTGCCTCCCTCTTTTAAGGACTTACGGGGTCACATTTGAGGCCCACTGGGTAATCCAGGGTGATCAGGACACCATTGTGATAACCTTGTTTTTGCCTGACAAGGATCCGAATAAGTGACCAGGGTTCTCCCTCATGTGCATCTATCCCCATGTGGTACATAAGTCCCCAGATCTCTCCATGATACAACTTCCATATGTCTCCAGCACCATCCCTGCCATTTCAGTGCCTGACCTTCCTCGGAGGAGATCCTAGTTCTCAGTGCTCTTCGTCACACTGGTGACAGGAGGCAGGTGCTAAAGGAAGCCGTGGTCCACCATGAGCTGGTCTGCGGGAAGGGCACACCTGGAGGTGCTGGAGAAGTGATGTCTGAATAGGGCAGAAGTGAGGGGAGGCGGCAGATGGAGTGCTAGAATATTGCAGGCAGGGCGCCATCTTCATACCCTGGGGGTGAGGAGACAGGGCCAAGGGCTGCGGGGTGGCCAGTGTCGGTGCTGCTGCAGGGGCTCGCACCCTGATTTAAGTGCATTAACACAGCAGGGCTGAGAGCAGCTCAGAGAGGGTTCAGGTCACACGGACAGAGGCCCAGACACCATCTCTGCCTTGTATGGGCAGTGGAGGGGGGTGCTTTCCAGCAAGACCAGGGTCAGAGGCAGAGAGAGCCCAGAGCAGCCCGCAACACCTCACTCTGCTGGGTCCCTGCGCTCATGGAAGCCGGCGGGTTTGGGGTCAGGGAGCCACTGGAGGGAGCTGAATGCCAGCATGGCCTCACCCTGGGCAGTGCATGGATGTGATAGCCTGGACTGGGGCCATTCTCTGCATTTGAATGATGGGCAGCTGGCAGTCAGGAAACCACTAGAAGACTGTACATCTGTGCAGTACAGAGGACACAGCCGGAGCCAGGGCTGCTCAGCAGGAATGGGAGAGAGGCCGCATAGGCCTTATGGACTTAGAACAGGCTGTGTCCTCATGGGTCCCCTCAGCCCACTCCTGACACTTCATGCCTGCACCTTCAGGCTGGCCCGGCACCACCACACAGCTTTCTAAAGCCTCTCAGTTCTTGTGCTTCCTGTCAGCGCAGGAGAGAGAACCACCAAACTCGCCGCCCTGTGCTCTTGGAGCCTGGCCTTCCTGCTGCACTATAAATAAGCCAGCAGCCCGTCAGCACACCCATCCATCTTGTTTAATAGACTGGAGAGCGCCCCGCGCTGCGGCAGGTCTCAAGGAGTGGTGAAGTGATGGATGGCTCCTTCCTGTGTCGGACGGCATGATATATAATGAAATATTTATGATTTATTTCAGCTAATAACCCAGCATAAAGTGTAAGGTGTGAGAGCAGACGGGTGAAACAGCCCTGCTTGCAGAGGGCGAGATGGGGTGTCCCATGTGCACATGCCACATACGTGTGTATACACTGACACGTGTGTGTACTTACAGCCCGCCTCACCACGCCCTCGATGCCCCATCCCACCCCCCTCTCATCTTAGGTGATGTCTGAGAAAGGACACTGGGTCCGTAGCAGGGGAGGACTCCTGCCAGGGTGACGCCCAAGAGAAGCAAGGTGGGAAAGCAGGTAGTCAGCTAAAGGATCAGGACATCTTTTTCCTCCTGTCGGAGACCCACATGGCACTACATGTGGCCCAGGAGCACCCCGTCAGGAAAGGGGCGCAGTGATACCCAGCCCTCACAGGGCCCTGCCGTCGCTAGAACCCCACAGTGGACATTGGGAGGCAGCCGATTCTCGTTTCCTCTATTTCCATGGACTTGAGAGACAGCAGTAGGGCACTGGGTAGTGACAGTGCGGACCCCAGCCATCGTGCCGCATAGGGACACAACCAGAGAGGGCTGTTCTGGCGTCAGCATCACAGATTGAGGTCAAAGCCATCGAGCCTTGCCCTTGCTGCCTTGTCCCCAAATTGCCCCCCATGCGGGCAGCGTACCAATTGTGTGATGCTCACGGATGCAGGCACTCACTGCTCCCCACCCATGGACACGTGTCCTCTGTGCCTGTCTCTGCAGGCATAGGGACCGGCACACGCTGAGCCATGGCCCCAGCGTGCTCCGGTGACCAGAGCCCCTTTTCTCAGGCGACACAGCTATGTTCAAGGATGGCAGCTACTGGATCCGGGGGCGCACGTCAGTGGACATTATCAAGAGCGGTGGCTACAAGGTCAGCGCACTGGAGGTGGAGCGGCTGCTGCTGGCCCACCCGAGCATCAGGGGTGAGTGGCCGTGGCGCTGCCGGCTCAGTCCAGCTGCTCTTGTCCCAGACCCGCTGTCTCGGGAATGTGCCCGCTGTGTTCTCCTGTTTGATTAGTGATGAAACAGGGACCAGGTTATCCAACCTTAGGACACCGCACAGTGGGAGTTTGCCTGAGCCACGTCACAGTTAGGATCTAGCACTGCACACCACGTTCAAGTCCGCCTGCCCCACGCCACAGGTCAGGTCCACCTGCCCCACGCCACTGTTGGTTCTAGGCCTAATGGGGATGCTAGATGCTCCAGTTAGCCCCTGAGCAAGGGTGTGGCAGTGAGCCCATGCTTGGGAGTGACAGGTGAGCCACTGGCCTGGGCAGGACGGAGGGTGGGTGCTGGTCAAGGAAGTGTGGGCTCCACCCAGGCCTCTTGACCTGGGGTCCCAGGCGGTAAAGCCCCTGGGATGGCAGAGACAGCTCCTGTGGATGCAGGCCCAGCCGTCTCACCAGGGCGCTCCCCACAGCTAGTCCGTGGGGGCCCATAGGGCTGCGGGCAAAGTGTTCTGTGTTTCTAGTTATCCGCAGCCCTTTTATTCAGACACTGCCCCACAGACAGTGCAGGAGGAGGGCAGGAATGGTGAGCAGACCGGTCCCATGGAGACACGGTGGGGAGCCTGTCCTTATCCATCCCCAGCAAGACCCCTACACTCCCTAAGGCTGCAGGGTGGCTGTTTCCGAGGACTTAGTCCAGGAACCTCATGTCCCTGGAGTTTCCTGGATGTTCCTGGCTACTCTTGAGCCGGCAGTGATAATTTGGTGTTTAAGTTATCCCACCCTGTTTCCGTCCCCAGACGTGGCTGTGATTGGCGTTCCAGACATGACGTGGGGCCAGCGGGTTACCGCAGTGGTGACACTTCAAGAGGGACACTCATTGTCCCACAGGGAGCTCAAAGAGTGGGCCAGGTAAGGGCCGGAGGCAGGGGCCGGGGGCAGGGATGGGTGAGGTGGGAACTAACCCGGCGCAGAGGAGTGGGTGGGCAGGGTGTGTGCTGTCCTGTGGTCTGGGGGAGGTGTGGGTGGGGGTCTGGGGCCTTGCTGTCCGTCTTAAGAGGGGCTTGGAAGGTCCCGGCAAAGGGCTCCAGGGAGGTTCTGTCCTGATGGCGGCAGCAGACACAGAGCCCATTCATGCCCGTCACCGCAGGGCTGTGACACTGGCGGAAATAGGAGCCCCCACGCCCAGTCATACGACTCAGATCTGAGGCTCGGAGAAAGGTTCTGAGGTGCCAAAAACATGTATTCCTGGATGGGGCCCCCTCTGGTGAGCCAGTAAGTTCTCTCCCAGGTTTAGGAGTATTGTCAGGGCAATGGCTGGTTAACCTCGAGCCCAGATCCAGAGCATCCAGCGTGGCCCCAGGGCACTGGTGTGAGCCAGCTCTGAGGCCCTTCCTTCGCCTCCCCCACCTCAGCCACGGTGCCCGCCCCTCAGCTGTGCTCTGAACCATGGCACTTAGCACGGGGCCTTTTTACGTGCCCCTTGGGTGCTCACTGCCCACCCAAGGCCAGAGCTCCCCACTTTCTGTAAGGGAGCCTCCCACAGCAGCACAGTCCCTGTCCCTCCCTCACCCCGCATCCTGGCTGCTTTGCCTCTGCCTAACCCTGAACCCTCCCCCAAGATCCCCTCTGCCACCTGCCCTGGTTTCTCTGTGTCCCAAGGCGCACAGGCCCCTTCCCTGTGCCCGAAGAGTTCAGTGGTCAGTCTCGGGGCTGAAGCGGAACCTCCTGCCCCATCCTTGTCAAAGGCTGGACAGGAGAGGACAAGGAGGGGGGGGTCTGATGGAACCATGGAGCAGCATCCCTGTGAGCTCAGAAAGGAGGCTGCTAGTAATCCCCCGAAGTTCTTTACCTTAAATCCAAGAATTTCCTCCTTTCTATCCCCTCTCCCCGCACACCCGCCTCCAACCCAACTTGCCTCCTTCTCGGTGCTAAAGATATTTTTGGCTTGTCCAACGTGATTTCACAAACAGTAGGAATCCTTGTTTCAGCAGGGGCAGCACAGCTGGGCGATTAGATTCCCTGGGATTGGCAGAAGCACAGTTGGAGCACTGCCGTTTAACAAAAGAGAAGAAACTGCATTGATTAAACAATTACTCTGTTAACAATTACATATGTACGCGCGCGCATGCGTGCGTGCGTACATGCGTGCGTGTGTGTGTGTGTGTGTGTCCTGCCCTGAGAGCTCCCAGAGAGTTTCGGGTCCAAGTCTACAGTCTCCCATGAACCTCGGGCAGGCGCCCTGCACGCCCAGGGTCGGTCTCTGCTCCTCCTCGCTCTGTGCTCAGCTCTGTATCTCTAAGCGTCAGCTCAGGCGGCCAGCTCAGGGTCCTGCACTGAGGGCCCTGGCTTGTGGCCGTGGGTGTGAGAAGGCTGAAACGGGCACTATCTGCAGAGGCTTTAGGGGTGCTCTGGGAGATGCTCCTGGAGGGCAGGACCCGGCAGAGCAGTTGGCTAGCCGGTCGTGTGTCTCCATGAGGGCTGGGTCAGACTGAGGCAGGCACCTGGGCCTTTGTGCTCTCCAGTTGGGTAGTCAGTGGGGACTACACAAAGGCTGCCCACCCCATGGAGGGAGAAGAGGGTCTTCCTTTCGGAGCCACCCTCTGTGTCCCTTGTGTGCGTGGGGGGTGGAGGTGGGGCCACACTCCGGCTCTTTGGGACGTTTCTTCCCATGTCATGTTCACTGCCATTTGGGGTCTTTTTAAACAATTTTTTAAAATAATGTTTTCCCTTTTACTGCCCTTGTTTTCATTTCTGAAGATACTTGCCACCCCCTCAATCTCTCTGCTCCCCAGGTAAAGGGCTGTCTTCCTTGCCCACACTGAAGGAGTCCCAGGGGAGCCGGCAGCCCTGGCTCAGGCAGTGTATCTCCTCGAGGGTGTGAGCAAGACCACAGAGCTGGTACCACCACCACGTGTGCGGGGCCTAGGGACACACAACTACCACCCTTCCATCCCCCCAGCCGCCAAGTAGACATGATCCCCATGGGACTTACTCACCCGGGAGAATCGTCAGCGTCATCATCTGATCAGGCCATGACGAGTAATGAGCGGTGGCTAAAGGCCTGTCCCAGATGTGCCCCACCGTCCCTCCTCCGAGGAGGTGGGTGTGGGAGGCGTTAGTGAAACCTCCATTCTCCGTGTGGATTTTTTCACGGGGAAACTTGCTCTTAACAAACAACTCAGCTTTGCTGGATTCCTGCCCGAGATCTCACTTGGCCTTGAAGCAGCAATTCCAAGAGCTTCCTATTAGACCAGTGGCTGAGCTACGGCCCTTACAGGAAAACAGGCCCCGCTCACAGGTCTCCTTCCCAAAAGGACCACTGTTCTTGGAAATGGCAGGGTCTGCAGATTTCACACCTGCGCTCTTCACAATGCTTTTTGATCATTTTTTATTTTTGTGGCTTTTGTTCCCTTTTTTAGTGGTTGCTAAGTTAGAGTTTATAATGTGAATCTCTGACTTAACCATGGTCTCCTTCCCATGGTGACATCAGCTGCTTCACGCAGACAGCCTGTGTACTGCCGTTGCTGTGCATCCACTGTGATATTTGTTCCACACCCAGACTGCATTCTTTTATTTTTATTCAAATGTCTGTCTCCTAAAGAGAATTCAGTAATAGGGAACTGGTATCTGTCTCCCGTTTCTGGTGCTCGTGCTGCCTCAGTTCACTCCCGGTTCTGTCGGCAGCGCTTCCTCCTGCCTGCACACACCTCCCATCCGGTGCATGTCTGCTGGTAAGGAACTCTCAGCCTCTGCACATCTAAAAATGCCTTTAGTTTCTCCTTCATTCTTGAAAGATACTTTCTCTGGACATGGGATTCTAGATTGACTGGTTTTTCTTTTAGTTCTTGGGAAATGGTGCCCCACTCCCGTCTCACCTGCATTGTTCATCTTAGGAATCTGTCATCATTTTGGATCCTTTTGCTCTAGGCCCTGCCACCCAGCTCAGTGCTGGCATGGTGAAGGGAAGCGGGGGCATGGGGAGAGCGCGGCATGCCACCCAGATACCACTGGAGACACCAAATTTTGGCAGCCAGGCTGCAAAGCAGTGGGCAGCTACGTTCCAGGAGCAGATGGGGGTGTTGCGCCTTAGGGGGTTCACCATACTGCACTGTCAGGGTCACCAGGCCAATCCTGGTGGCTTGTTCCAGCAAAGTCCAGCCCCACACGTCCTCCCAACCCTCGTGGGCAGTCCTGGCCAGGACCACAGGTGGTGGCACTGCCTCCTCATGAGCCAACAGCCACCTGCACCCCGAGCACCCTGGAGTGGGAGCCGCACCAGAGCCTTTGGCCTATAGCAGTCTGTTTATGGCAGAAGCTGGCTTGAGGTAACAGTGTGTTCCGGGCCACATCACTGATGCTTTCTGCTTGTGGGCAGATGGACCCAGTGTACAAGGGCGATTAAGCTCATGTTTATTCATAGGCACCTGGCTGCTTAGGTAAGATTTGGGGTTTCTCTCCCACCCCCACTGCCAGCTCCTTGCTACAACTCATTCTCAATGGCCAGGGCTTCCCCGCAGCAACAGACCAGGGGACCACATGCTCCTGTTGGCCCTGGGCAGGCACTGGGAGGCCACGTGTCCTGCACCCCAGTGTCTACATCACTCCGGCCTGGCCTGAGGGTCATTGTCAGCAGCCCCAGAGGGTGGAGCCCTGTGGCCCAGGAGGCCAGGAACTACCACCACAAGAGGCAGCCTGTGCTTCTGCAGTTTCCTTACCAAGGGGCATGTGGCCCCCTGTGTGGCTGTCAGCAGGGAGCAGGCAGCTCTTCTCTGCCCAGAAAAGGCCTCAGGAGAAAGTTCGTGGGCCCATAGCCTAAGGATGAGTTCTAGAGCAAAGCCCATGGGTGTGGTATCCCAGCATGTGGTCCCACATGGGAGAACATATGGAAGGGGGTCCCCCTCACAGGAGTGGACCAGTGCTCATGCTGCTTGGGTGCTGGGCCCTGGTGTGGGGAAGCTACTGCCTCTTCCCATCTGGCCAAGGCTGCTGCAGTGGCCAGGCTGCAGTGTGGGGCTGGCTCTCTGCAGCCCCAGGAGACCTGGCCCCGCCCCATCCTGGTGGGCAGAGGGGCGTCTCTGTATTAGTGTGTCCTAGAGCAGGGCACCCTCCTAGACAGGCACAGATGTGGCTGGGCTCCTGGGTCGTGAGGTGGATGCCTTCTGGGCCCAGAGTTCCTACCACTCAGGCCACACTTGTCTCTGCAGAGGAGTCCTGGCCCCGTACGCCGTGCCCTCAGAGCTCCTGCTGGTGGAGGAAATCCCAAGGAACCAGATGGGGAAGATCAACAAGAGGGACCTTGTCAGGCAGTTCTACCCGCACAGCCAGGGAGCGCCGGAGGCCAGGCACCCATGAGCCATCATCTGCTTTGAACCTAAACCACCATATCATAGAACAGAGTCAGGCCTGACGGAATGAGATCACAGCAAGAAGCCTCCCCTGCCCCATCCTTGTAGTCACACCCATACCCTTGTCTGGCCCCTTGTGCTCTGAGGTTGCTGGGCAGGTCCCAGGGTGGTCCAAGTGTCCCCCAGGGATGAGGTCTCCAGAGGGAATTCAGTAAAGTTTGACAGAGAAAAGACCGCCTGTGCTGTGCTGTCTTCCCAGGGCCTGCATGGGGGCTGTGCTCCAGGTGCAAATAATGCGCTTGTCTGTACGCACCTGCGCGTCACAACGCAGGGAGCCTCCCACTGTCGCTGCCCATGTCGCTGCCCCACATGACCTGCAACCCCCTACAGAGCCTTCTGATTGAACCCTGACTGTTCTGAGGAGCCCACCCTGAGGATGGGTCTGGGTGTCCAGGTGAGGGGGTTTGGGCATGCCATCATCTCCTCTGTCCTCCCTGGGATTTCCCTGTGTGGCAGACAGTCCCCATCACGAGAGTGGCATCGTTATGCTCCAGGGAGCCTGGCAGAGGCTCACATAGGCTTTCAGGGCCAAGCCGACCACCGTGGGGACAAAGCTCAAGTGACCAGAGGGCCAGGGAAGCCGAGTGCCTGATCCCTCTGCCAGGCAGCTGCATGCAAACACTCAGACCCCACAAAGGGAAACTTCTAGACTACGAGACTGCAAACTTCTGGGATGGACCAGGTAGTCAGTATTTTAGTCTCTGTGGCCACGTGGTGGCTGTCAGAACTACTCACCTCCACTGTTGTACCGATTGTTCTGTGGAGCCCAAACCCGCTGGGCCGCCAGAGGCTGCCCTCCAATGGCCCTGCAGCGGCTCCGCCTTGGCCCTAAGCTCCACACCCTCCATGCTGCTCCCTCCACACACCCCTGCACCCCCAACTCTCCTTTCAGTCTTTGTCTAAATGCCACCTTGTCCTTCCCAGATCCCCCCACAGCACCCCTTTCACTACCCCCTAGACGGGCCCAGGCCCACCCTACCCCCAGACCCCTGAAGAGCTAGTCATGAGTCAGCATTCCCACTTTCCCGCTCTTGGCATTGCTGCAGACACCTGGGTGCCCTTGTGCACTCTGAGGAGAGAACCCAGAGGCTTCTGAGAGTTTACCACAGACCAGAGTGGCTCCTCTGCCTCAAACTGGTGGGAAATGGCACTCATAGCACAGCAGGAATCTGGCTTCGCCTGTCTCTGAAGTGGGTCTGAAAGAGCAGCAAACCATGAGAGCCAGAGGCTGGAGGAGCCCCACCCCCACCCCCGCTGGCCCCTACAGGGGCGTTGTGCGTTGTTGAGAGGCTGTAGGTGGTGAGGGGAGAAGGGCGTGGACCACTCTCCCCACCCCCATGCCACGTGTGGCCTGTGAACCCCTAAGACCTGGCCCTGGGTGTGGCGTGGACTCGAAGGAACATCCAGCTCCGCACCCCCTCCTGCCTGCGGTCTGGGTGCGCATGCTGGTCACCCACCTACCAAGCAGGCCACCCTCGAGGGCTCAGCCGCTGTGCCCACAGCTGGCCTCTCTGCAGCCCTCAACACCACAGTGGACACCTGGGCTTCCCATTGTCCTTTGGCCCTGTGGGGACTAGGGAACCATGTAACCACATGCTACCGAGAACATCCAGTTCCATGCTGCAGGCCTTTGCTTAATCCCTGTGACTTGACACTGTATGTCTTGATACTGAAAATTTTGATTCCTCAAAATGTTTACATAATTATTTGCTTTATGCTATAGTCTGTCTCAAGTTACTTTAAAAAAATAACAGTCATATTCAGCTAACAGCAAGACTACAGAAGGATGATTTGTCCTTGGAACAGGTGTCTCTAAGGACAGAGAACCCTATGCTCCACTTGTTAAGTCAATGTGACTGAGGGTCACAAGGCTTCCAGAGTTTCCTCTTGGCTGAAAATGCCCCCTCTCCCCTGTACACACACCTGGAGCAGCCCCACCCACTGGGGAGCAGGCACCTGGGAGCTGAGCTGTGACAGCCCATCTGCCTGCAGCTCACTAGGAGGGGCCGAGCTGGGTCTGGGCTTGTTGACAGGCAGCCTGAAATACCCAGGGCTCCTGGTGGGGCTGCTGCTCAGACAGGCTGCCTCCTCTGAGCAGAAGGAAGGCCAGCCTGTGCCTTCAGGGTCCCTCAGGATCCCACATGGAGGGAACACACCTGGCTCAACTGGTCCCCGGGTTCTACCATGTCCCTCCTTCTGGACGTGTACTCATGAGTGGCCAGCATCTGTGTACGCAGGCCAGACAAGGTAAGAGACCCCCAAGGGAGACAGACGAAACGGCCACAGAAATGTCGGGGCCAAAACTTCCCAGCCCCACCTCCACCCCAGCACTCAGGCCATACCCTCCCTGCCCAGTTTCTCTGATCTGTGATCTGAGGCTGGTGTTTCCTCTGGGCTCTTCGGGTCCTGACCAAGGACTGAGGGCTTTGCTTCCTCAGAAGTTAAGTCTGGGGGCTGGCGACACCACACAGTCTCCCACCTAGGAGCTCCCCAGCCCCCCTGGCTCCCTAGAGGAGGCCATAGCAGCATGTCAGGGCAGGCACAGAGCTCCAGCCGTTGGGGTCACCAGCACCCACTGCCCCGGCACCAGGCCACCAGGCGCTGCTGTGTCCACCCAGCCATCACCACTGCTCAGATCTTTGATCGCCATGCTGGCCCTGCTGCCATACCCAGGGCATGAGGGTCCCAGTGGTCAGGAGTGCACCCAGGCCTGCAGCGAGCCCACAGCCACTGTGTTCACGTCCCGTGGGGGGGGGGGGGCACGTGTCTCACCCTGCCACCTTCACACTTGGAACCTAAATCATCCTTGCCTGGGCCAGGTTTCCCCTGGAACCTTTCTCCTGAGTCCCTCCCAGAGCTGGGGAAACAGCAGGAAATGTCACAGGTGCGGACACCCAGCCAAGAACAGGCTCCTCAGCACTGGGCCCCAGGACCAGCATCGAACTCTTCAGTGGTGTCCATAAGCAGAGTACCTGCCACCCTGGTCCCCAGCCAACACAGGTGGTACTAGGACCCACTGGCAGCCCAGGGCCCCCGGGGAGCAAAATTCCATGTCTCTCTGCTTGAAGAGAGAGGGCCCAGCGAGCGCCGTGAGGGCCAAGTCATGTGGCTCTATAGCTGGGGTTCCTGTCTGTGAAGGCGACTCTGGAGATAGTCCTGCTCCAGTCCGTTGGAGACTATCATACAGAAAACGGCAGCTCGGTACTCAGTTTTTAAAATTTATTTTAAATCCTCACCCGAGGACACGTTTTTTATTGATTTTTAGAGAGAGGAAGGGAGAGAGACGTCAATGTGAGAGAGAAACATTGATCAGTTGCTTCCCATACGCTCCTCAACCAAGGATTGAATCCACAGCCTAAGTATTGATATGTGCCCTGACCAGGGTTTGAACACACACCCTTTTGGTATACAGGACAATGCTCCAACCAACTGAGCCACCTGGCCAGGGCACAGCGCCCAGTTTTAGATGAGACAACTGTATAAAAATAGGTACAGTGCCAGGCTGACTTTAACCAACCACGAATAAAAGATACTGCCTCCAGGTGCACACACACACACACATAACCCCTGCATACATATGTGTGCTCACACATACCACATACCTGCATGTATGTGTCCTCACACGCATGCCCACATGTGTTCGTGCACCTGCATGCATATGTGCACTCACAATGCCCACACACATATGCCTGTGTTCACACACTTGCATGCATAGGTGTGCTCTCACACATGCCCATACATCTGCATACATAAGCGTGTTTGCAATCTGTATACATTTGTGCTCATGGGCATCCCTGCATGCATACCTGTGCTCACATACATGCTCTGTGACAACCCCCAAGTTTTGGGGCTGAGTGGGACCAAGATTATGAGACAGATTTCTAAGAGTCCCTGGAATCACCTTAAACTCTGAAATCCAAGCTCGTCTCCTGTTTTATGCTGAGTTTTTACATTTAAAAAGTTGTGAAGACAGATTCCAGCACTAAACAGTAAATTTGAAAATTACAGCTCAGTTCTTAAAAAGGTCCTGTGTTGAGACCTCCCTCTGAGGACCCCTGGGCACCTGGCCACCCCTGCCACGCCCACCTCTTCCTGCCCCTCCTCCACTTCCTGAGCCGGACACAGCTGTGTCAGAGTTCCCCACAGCACCCCTAGAATTCCCCATTACCCCTCAACCCTCCTCAGCCCCCTTCCCCTCCCCACCCCCATAGTCCCCCTACCCCATCCTGTGCATTCAGCCCCTGTCCCCTGTCCCTGTGTCCTCAGTGGTTGCAGTGGGGCCTCTCCACATCTCTGGTCAATTGCTCAAGGTCGCCTTTGTCATTGTGGTCCTATGTGCATTGTTATGGCTGCTTGGTGACCCTTCTAGAATCTTTCTGAGCCAGAGCAGCCCACACTTCACCAAGACCCTTGGGTCCTGCGGGGCTGGCTGTCCCTTCCCACTGGGTTGTGAGCAGTGGTCAGAGTGGTCCTTTATTCTGCCTGCAAGAGTCAAGTGTATCCTTTGTTACAACATCAAGGATGCAGTAAATTCTTAGCTCATGAAATAGATCAATATCAAATTATCATGTCCCACATTCATAACTCTTACGCATGCAACAATGGGGGGACAAGGTCACTGGAGAATAAATAGCAGCAGAGATGCTTCGTGATCCATCACTGCAGACAGCCGCAGGCATCCTGCGCAGCACTGACACAGCCATTAATAAATCTGGGAGATGGATGACTGCAGGGCGGGGCTGGACCACCTGCCTCACCCTGGGGAGCCTGCCTGAGCTCCACTGCAAGCTGGAGAGGGGCTCCCACCTGCCTGAATAAGAGGGATAGGGGCATGGGGGTCCCACTCCAGACCCCAAGATGTCCACATACCTGATGGGACCAGCTACTCTCCTGGCCACAGGGGCCATTCGGGTGGGCACCTCAAGGGGAGTGCCCATTTTACAGAAGAGAAAACTGAGGGCCAGTGAGGGGAGCGACTGTCGCAGGGCCTCAGGAATAGAAAGGCTGTGAAGCAGCCCAGGCTGTCTGGGCCCAAAGCCCTGGTTCTTCTACCTTCAGCACCTCTGTCCAAGGGTTGCATGAGGTCAGACACATGAATAGCTCAACCAAGCCACTGACGGGGCCATACCAATGTGCACGGTGGGCACTGCACAGGCGGCAGACACACCCTCAGGATGACTCAAAGGAAGCACTGTTTGAGCTGGCCTTGGCAGGTGGGCTTGGGCAGCCCTAGAAGGTGGAGGGGCAGCATGGCCCAGGGCGCAGGCCTGGATGAAGCCAGCAAGCCCCTGCGTTATTCTGCGTGCTGGGATCCGGGAGAAGAGGCTGGACAGGAGATCAGGAGCAGCAGCTGGATGCACGAGGTAGCTGCATGCTGGAGACGTGTTTGGCAGGGGGAGGAGCCCGGCACAGGTGCATCAAAGAAGAGGGAGTTGGCCCCTGGCCTGCCTGGTGGTGGCCGCCTATCCCTGGGGTGGCCTGGTTCAGTCTTCCCAGGTAGGAACCTCATCCAGAGCTGTGGAAGCTACAAACAGCACTGTCCCAAAGGAGCCTGGGCCCACCTCTGCCAGGTCCCTGTGGGTCCCCCAGCCGCCCTCAGATGCTGGGACCACCAGTGAGGGCCCCTCCTGGTCCCTGAGACTGGGCCTGTGGATATGTTACCTCATGAGGCAAAGGAGTCTTAAAATGGGCTGATCCTGGGTCTCTGGGTGGGCCCGGTGTCATCACAGAGTCCTAACATTTGGAGGCCAGAGTCAGGGTGACGGGGTGACACTTGAGAGACCATTGCCAGCTTGGATGTTGGAGGGAGGGGCCAAGGGACAAGAAGCCAGAAAAAATGAGGAAACAGGTTCTCTCCCGGAGCCTCCAGGAGGAACCAGCCCTGCGGCACCTGATTTTAGCCACGAGAGACGGCGCTGGCCTTCTCCCTCCAGGCTGGGAGAGAACTGTCTCCAGGCATGTGGTGAGTGTTAAACATTTTCCATGTCTCTGTGCCTCGCACTCATCTCCCGTTAGCTGGCACTTCAAGGGGATGGAAACGGGGGCTGTTGAAGGGTTCTTTTGGAACCCAGTCCAGGGGACTTCTCTGTGGCTCCTGTGTTCTCTCCAACCAGCATCCTGGGGTGTCGAGACGTGTGGCCATGAGGCCTCTTCCTCAAGGGGTAAACTGAAGCATCCTTCACAAGCTCACAGGTAATGTTCCCTCGAGAGATGAAGAAAATGGGAAATGGGCCCATGCTTGTAGAGGGGCATCTGGTAGAGACACAGAGGGGTTGGGGCAAGGGGTCTCCAGGGCATAGCAGGGAGAGCCTGGCTCATCCAGGGCGAGGTTGGGAGGTCCCACTGTCATCCTTGCATAGCCCCCTTATAGACCCCTTCCCTTCTCTCTTTCATGTCCCAAGCTGGGGACAATTCCTCTGGTGGCCAGAGCCTGAGGTTGCACCCTGACACCCTCATGCTGACCATGTTCCTCTCAGAGCCTGTCTGTGAAGACAGAGTCAAGGGTGCCCATGCCCAAGGGCAGGAGAAGGATTCAGTAAAAATCACATCCGGAAGGTTCCTCCAAGCTCCCAGGACAGACTGCAAGCTTGGCAAAGGGGGTTTTCTTTCTTGGCCCTCGGCTGCTGTCGGGTGGTTTTCAGGGTCCTCTCCATGAAGGGAAATGTGGAGCCTGGGTGCCAGGCCAGCAGGGGCTGCCCCAGAACTGGGGCACAGGAGCAGGAGCCCAGGACAGGGCAGGGGGCTCAGGGCCTGGGCAAGCAGGGCCAGCCCAGGTCTGAGGGGCAGAGGCTCCTCCTGCAACACAGCCACATCAGAGCGCAGAGCAGACACAGGAGGGCAGCTCCCACCTGGCCGCAGCCTCCCTGCTCATGGCTTCCGCGCGGCAGCCTCCCTGTTCTCTCCTGAGGACATACAGCCTGGGACTGGGCAGGTGGCCAGTCGGCCTTTGCCAGGACTGTGACCCACGGGCAGGCGAATTGACAGCCTCTCACCTCTGACCCTAGGTACACTGAGCCCTCAGCCCAAACAGGCACAAGCATCTTCCTCAGGCCTCTCCAAAGACACCATCACTCTGCATCTGCTGGTGCATGGGGCTTCACATGAGGGTGTAACATGTGCGATGTGTGTGTGTGTAAGAGAGTAGGCACATGCACATGGGCAACCATGTTTGTGGGTCTGCATGCTTGCCTTCTGGCATGACCCACATATGTGGGAATATGCTGTCAGGTGCAGGGCTTGACCCCAGCACATCTCTACATTCCTTGCCCACCCCAGGGTCTCTCCCAAGACCAAACTGTGCCCACCCAGCAGCCCCTCTCATCATTAGCTTGCAGGGCACGTCGCCCATTGACAGTCTGATCATATGTACACAGCCATTCAATTACTCTGTAATGGCTACGGGCCATTAAGCCTACAATCTACTTCATTCCAGCCTGCCAGCCCTTTCCTCACCACCAAGCAATAAAACCATTAAAACAACAACGACAACAAGCAGGAGCATCCTTAATGCATCAGCGACATTCCTGACACTCCCGTTAGCACTGCCATGACAGGGAAGAGCCACTCCTTAGAAAGGAGGTGGGACACTGCACCAGCTGCATTGGTTGCCTCTGCATGAATGTACATGTGTGCACATGCACATGGACTCAGACATACAATGAATGTACACATATGCACAACACATATGGACATGCATGCACACATGCACAGGCATATATACTCATCTGCGCATGCATACATGCACTCGGAAACAGAATTATGGGCGCGCACACACGGACACGAATGCCTTGTGTGCGCTACATGCATGTGCATGCATGCACACTGCCACACAAACATGCTGTGTGTGTGCTGTGCATGCATAGACATGTGTGTGAACATGCATGGACACATAAATGTCCATAGGTTGCATAGATCTGCTGGCCAGTGACAGCCAGACAGGCTCAAGGAGAGCTTGGGGACATGCTGGGAGCTGGCAGCAGCCGGCACCAGACCCCATTCTTTCCAAAGAAGCTGTGCCTATGCAGATGCTCTCCAGCACACGTGAGACTCCGATCTCACTTCCATGCCGACATGGACACTCAGACTTTTAGTTTCTGCCACTGTGCAGGGTGTGGAATGGAATTTCTTTGTTTTAATTTGCATTTCCATAATTACTAGTTAAAAGAAATAATTTGAATGTGTTTATTGGCCATTTGCGTTTCTTATTTTCTGAATTGCCTGTTCCTGTTCTTTGCCCATTTCCTATTGGTTGTTGGTAATTTTTTTTTATTATGCGTTGGGTATATGGTTTGCCTTTTACTTCATTTAATGATATCTACAATATGCATAATTTAAATTTCTTAATGTATTCAAATGCATTAATGTTTTTTATGGTCTGAGTTTTTCTTGCCTATAAAAGCCTTTCCTACTCTAAGCTCTTAAATATATGTTTCCATATGTTCTTCAAAAAATTACAAAGCTTTTCTTTTCTCATTTAAGCTCTTAATTCACTAAAAATTAATTTTCACATCTCTGTGGCGTAAAGAGCCCTGAGTTTTCCAACATGGAATAGCAAATGCTCCCAGCTACGGAATCTTCAGTCTCCCCCAACTGAACTGCATTCAGCCTCTGCTGTCTGCCAGGCAGTCACGTGCTCTGCCTGCACCTCCTGCCCTGTTCCACCTGCTCTCTTCTAGGCTGCCGATACTCCCTGCTCACATTCTAAGTCTCAGTGTTTGTGAGGACAAGACACCCATTCCCATCTCCTTTCTCAAAATAGTCTTGGCTCCTCTTTGCCCTTAGCTCTTCCATCAGAATTTTAAGAGTTGCTTAAAGTTCCTATTTAAAAAATCTCATTGGAAATTTCATTGGAGATGATTAAATTTATAGCTTAATCTGTCAAGACTTGACATCTTTACAAACCACATCCTTCGGTCTACGAACAAGACCCAGCTCTACCATGTTCTTTGTTATAATTGTACACTTCCTCCAAGAGGTTTAGTCCCAGAGAGGGGCTCTGTGCTTTTTGTTGGAGATCTGCATGGCATTTTTATTTCATTTTTAATTGGTTATTGAAATGGTGTGTGTTGATTTCCCGCCTGCAGCCTTGCTGAATTTGTGAATTTCTTGAAGGTTATCAACATCTGCCTATTAGCATAGCTCTCTCTCCTCCTTTACAATTCTTAGCCTTCCAGTTTCTTTCTTTTCTCCTCTAACTGCACTGCTGAAATCTCCAGTAAAATAAAAACTAGAAGGAAGATGGGCGGACGCCTCCAGGGACATGTCTAATTCTGAGGGTAGGTGCAGGTGGATGCCCTGACTCAGATCAGCTCACACAGTGCTGCTCCGACTTGCTAAGATGTTTTGTGAATGAGTGAAAATTTTTACTGAAATTTTTTCCTTTCTGTCTTTAATGTGTTAATGTGGATTATTTTCTGACATTACACTTGTGCTCCTGAGATAAATCCTACTTATGGGGTGTGGGGAGCTGAATTAGACCCTGTTTAATACAATTATTGATCTAGCACCGTAGTTTCTTATCTACCATTCCAAAATCAAAACTCTGAAAACCAAAGTTTTTGTTTTGGGTCTTATTTTTTATGTTTGTGGTAAACCCATTTGACAGATACTATGGACTAAATATCTGCGTTCCCTAAAAACTCATATTTTGAGACCTAACCCCCAATGTGATGGTGTTAAGAGGTGGGGACTTTGGGAGACAGTCAGATTGTGTGGGTAGGGCCACCATGAAAGAATTAGTGCCCTTAAGCCCTGACTGCTGTAGCTCAGTGGATTGAGCGTCGGCCTGCGAACCAAGTGTCACTGGTTCGATTCCCAGTCAGGGCACATGACTAGGTTGCACACCAGGTCCCCAGTTGGGGGCGCATGAGAGGCAACTGCACAGTGATGTTTCTCTCCCTCTCTTTCTCCTTTCCCCTCTCTCCAAAAACAGATAACTAAAATAAAAAATAAAAATAAAGTAACCTTTTTAAAAAAAATAAAATTGCTATCCCTTGTAACCTTTCAGCCAGATTTATTTTTTTTAAAAAAAAGGGACCCCAAGACACAGCAAGAAGATACAGTCTATGAACCAGGATGCCCTCACCAGATGGCAAATTGGCTGGAGTCCACACCTTGGACTTCCACCTCCAGAACTGTGAGAAATCAGTGTCTGTTGTTTGTAAACCGCCCCGTCATTCTCTCACAGCAGCCTGAATGGAGCAAGAGAGCGACAGACCTGAGCAGAAGGGACATGAGGCTATGTCAGTATTTGTGCAGTGGCTGCAGATCCCTAGGGAATAACACATTATGTGACAAACTCTCCTTTGAAACATCTGAAAAATTCTGAATTCCAGCACCTTTCTCACCCAAGGTGTTTGGGTGCAGGACTTAGGCCTGCATTTAAAAAAAAATTTTATCCTCACCAGAGGGCATTTTTTCATTGCTTTTAGAGAGAGAGGAAGGGACAGGGAGACAGAGAGAGAAAGAGAGACATTGATGTGAGAGAGAACCATCGATTGGTTGCCTCCTGTATGTGCCCCAACCAGGGACCGATCCTGCAACCTGACGAGGAATCGAGCCCACGACCTTTAGGTTTATGGAAAAACGCTCCAACCAACTGAGCCCCACCAGCCAGGGTTGGGCCTGCATTTTATTTATGATTTTGAAGTTGGGGAAGAGGGGTCAAGTGGCCCCGAGTGCATCCAGGCCTGCTGTCTTTTCATGAGCGTGGTGTCTTTGATTACCGATTCCCCCTCTTTAATGGTTACTAGTTTATTCAAAATTGTCACTTCTTCATGAGTCCTTTTGATTACATGTATCTTCTATAAAAACCATATACTTCATCTAGCTTTCAGATTTATTGGTATGAAGTTGTGCCCAGTCTTCTCTTACGACCTAGAACCTCTGTCCTGCCTGTAATTACACTCCTGTTGCCCCAGCGCTCGGTGTCTTCCTCATCAATCTTGCTACATTTGTCTATTTAACTTTCTGTTTTGTTTGCTAATCGTCACTGTGTTTCTTTTGTTTCATGAACTTCTGGTCACCATTCTTCCTTTCCCAGTGGCTTTGGTTGACCCTCCCTCACTGGCTTCTATCTGGCTTACTCTCATAAATACATCTCAGGTCCACAGGTGCCACCAGTCCCAAACACTTGATTTCATCTCTTAACATAGGAGCACATTTTCAAGCCGCCATTTTCCTCCTCCATGTAATTCCACAAGAACGCAGGCCATGTGATTTCAGTTCTTTGAAATCTGAGGCGCCTTTGTGTCCTGTGCAGCTGGGTTTTGTTTCAGAGTCGAGAGACTGAAAAGAATCTGTTAGATGAAATTTGTTAATTCCGTTATTTCAGTGCACCTGTGCCGCAGCGCTCGGGCCTGCCTGACCCCTCGGTAGAGGCCTGTTCAAATCCCCACCATGTACAGTGGCTCCTTTTCCTCATCATTCTCTCAGTTTCCCTTGATATATTTCAACATTATGTCCTTAGGCCCATATTATACTTGATTATTATATTTTTTGGTGGATGTTATTTAGCATCTCTCTTTACCCCATTCATGTGTTTTCCTTAAATTATATTTGCCTGAGGTTAACATTGCCATTCCTGCTTCTGGGACTCACATTTCAGTGGTTGGTCGTGGCAGTCTTCCGTCATCTGTCTCTCAGTGTGGGGTGTTTCAGTGTCTCATAAGCGGCATAACCAGGTCTGATGCAGCCCATTTATGGTGGTTACCGATGTATTGAGACTTATTTCTGCAATCTTATGTTGCATTTTCTACCTACCAACTTGTAGATTTTTGCTTTTTTTTTTTTCCTTCTTTTTTGTGGGATAATCTTCTCGATCTTTTTCTCTTTGATTATTATGAAATTATATAAGTTAAATTTCTGTTCTTTGAGAACTCTTAAAATTTTTAGATACATACTATAAAGTCTATAGTTCTTCTTCCAACCAAGTTTATGGTTAGGCGGCACCTGGCTGCCCATGGCAGGACAAGGCTGCAGCATACTGTTACCTTCCTCCCAATACCTGTCCCCCTACCAGCTAGGTATACCTTCCTTTTCTTTTTTTTTTTTAAGATTTTATTTACTTATTTTTGATAAAAAGGGAAAGGGAGGGAGAGAGAGAGGGAGAAACATCTATGTGCAAGAGAAACAATTGGTTGGCTCTCAAGTGCTCCCAACCAGGGACCAGGCCTGCAACCCAGGCACATGCCCCAGCTGGGAACCGAACTAGCGACCCCTGGGCTCACAGGCTGGCATGTGATCCCCTGAGCCACACCAGCCAGAGCAATCTTGGCATATCTTTAAATTTTTTTTTTTTTTTTTTTTTTTTTTGCTTGGGGGACAAAAATTAATAGGCTTTGTTTTTACAGTCAAGCGGTAAGTTTACTGACATTTTATCGACTTCTTGGCTCACCAGATTTCATCTTAATAGAGAATGCTTTGTAATAGTTCTCTTAAAAGCATCTGAGTGGGGAACTCAATCAACCTTTGCATCCCTGAGTCTTTATTTTTCCCTCACTCTTGAATGATAGGCAGTCTGGTACGAGATGTGAGCCATTTCCTCCACACCACTGCTTCTTGGCATCTTGACCTCCATGGCTTTCATGTTCATTGGTCTTTTCCCTCTGGTGCTCTTAAGGTTTTCTTGTCCTGACCCGACAACGTGTCTACACAGGTGGAAACTCTGCCTCACTCAAACAAGCAGCTGGTTCCTGTGCACCCCCCTGGACCCCTGGACTCTCCCATTACCTGAGTGTTCTCTGGGTGAAGATGTTCCTTCTAGAGAAAGTCACAAGGGAAGTGCGCTCGGCCCTGCTGGGAACACACCTTCTGTCAATGCAGCTGCAGAAACTCCTCCTCCAGCAGCCAGACTGCTCTGGGTTCACACTGCACTTGGAGTCACTGAACTCAGCCTCACTTATGTGCAGATGTCAGCCAGGTCAGACCCTCAGCATCCCACCTCATGTGTTCACATCTCAATGAAGCCTCGGTATTTATTGAACCCTGTTAGTGCTGTTTCATCTTGTTGATATGAGCTAGTGTGACAAGCTCTCTAGAGCATTTTGACTATTGCCTTTGTCAGCAGTCACAGAGCCTTGGGCTACCTCCTGCAACTTCATTCCAGGCATGAATGGAATTGCTGACCAGGGCAGGACCGAGGGTCAGCCCCACCACACCTTTCCTCCAGGTGAAGGTGGAGGCTGCCAGTGGCCTGGCCAATCAGCCCACATTCACACCATCACTGTGAAGGGAGAACGTCACAGAGGCACTCCGCGAAGTCCTAATTCTTTGTCTGCAGAAGTCCCCTCCTGTACCCACCAGGAATGCATGCATATCTGTCAGGTACAGTATCTCATTCAACCCAGGATTAACTAGACATAAGTACAGTCCTGCCCCAGGGAGCCTCACTCTGGGGGACAAGGCACAGTGGAGATGTCTGCTGGATCCCAGCTGGCCACACCCCCCCTTAGCTGGGGAGAACAAGATGCCTGCGGGGGGGTAAGGAGAAGTGGTGCCCTGAAATGAAAGCTGGGTCCTCTCTGGAATGGGGAGGGGGCTAGGGGTAAACAAGAGAGCCTGGTGCAGGGGCAGGATCAGAGCACAATCAGAAGTCACAGGCCTCAGAGGGCCACTAATTGACAGGAGGGAGGAGCCAGGAGGGGCCTGCTGGCTCTGAGGGGCAGATGGAGGAGTCTGTATAGTACAGGCTTCCAGCTCAGCAGCCTGGATGGAAGTACAGGAAGAGGAGTGGGTGGGACAGAGAGGAGGGGAAGACAGGGTTTCAAGCTTGCACCAGAGGGCATTGGGCACAGCCTGGACACCCACTAGACACTTCTGAGGGAAGGTCTCCACTCCCAACATTCAGGAGAGAGCAAGGAGCATCAGGAACAAGAAGAATGGCTGAACCATGCTGATTCTCTCCAAAGAGGGGTGAGGAGGCCATTAGCCAGGTGCAGCTCAGTGTTGCCTGGGCTTCTGTGCCATCTACCAGCTCTTGCACTGGCCTGGGCACAGCATCTCCAGGCCTTTCTGGCCAAGTTTATCTGGAAGAAAAAGGCCAGCAGGGAGAGCTCAAGGCCCCTGAGGCCCCTGTGGCTCCTGTACCCCATACCTTCCTCCTGGGCCCTGTCACTGGAGAAGGCAACACAGCAACTCCACAGAGACCCTGCCCCTGGGTGAACAGCCCACCTCCCACCAGTGGCCCCAGAATGGAGGGCGAGATGAAGTGCAGTCACAATGTCATCAGACTAAATTGATTCCATTACAGCAATTGATTTCATCTGAATGGTCATTAATGTGATTTATACGGCTGTTTGGCATTCTTCGCTCCCAAATCTGTCACCAGTCCACTTGATATTGATTGAAAGACAATGGTGCTGGTGCCCAGTGGAGCGGGCTGAGGGTGGGCAGGGGCGTCACTGCCTGTGCTGACTTAGGGACCCCCACACTCCTGGCGCCCTCCCCACTCTGCACCACATACCCCCTGCAGTCTCCCCTCCCCTGCCACACCCCCTCCACCCCCTCTCTTGGCCTCACTCCTCTGACTGAGGATGTGCCAACATGCCGCTGTGCTGGCAGCTTCTCCAGGCAGTTGTGGGGAGAACAGTGAGGCAAGAGAGGGAACCCATGCCCCGCAGCCCCCAGTGCCAAGGAGACAGACCCTGGCCTCCCCGCCCCCCAGGCCTGGAGGACCAGCCACCAAGTGTCTTCATTTGCCTGGAACCCAATCCCACCAGCTTCCTCCTGACATAGTCCCTCCCCAGCCTGGGCTGTGCACCAAGGGCCCTACGAGGTGACGCGTGTTGTGACAATGCAGGAAACAAGCTCACTGAGGCCACTCCAAGGAACTGAGAGCTGCCAGGGCCCAGGTGGCTTTGGGAGCAGAGTGCCCCCTGATCCCTCAAGAACATTCTCTCCATGCCTGCTCTGTGTGTGAAGCCAGGCTGGGACCATTCCTGCCGGGGCTCCAGACACAGGCTGCCAGGGAGCGAAGTGGCTGGGGATGGAGGCCCTGCCTGGTGTGCACCCCTGAGGGGGCTCTCACGCTGCTTTGTCCCACCCCCCCCCCCACTTCCCCCAACATCTCACCTGGGGCCCTGCCCTCCACACCCTCCTGCCCAGCTCAGAAGGCAACCGCCCACACCACCCCCTCTCCTGGGTCCACAGCACCCTGAGGCACTGCATATAAAGGACATGGGGCCTGCACCCCTGTCCTGGGGTCTCGGGTGCATGGTGGCCCCCTGGCACAACTTGGTGAGAGTTTTTCCGCCAAAACTGTCTCAAGGTGGCTCTTACGACTTACAGGAGCCAGGCCTCTGTTTTCTGGGGTCCCCGCCACCTGGCCCTACCTGCACGCTGGCTATCGCTGTGGCTAGGCCTCCTCCCCTGAACCTTGCTGGTCCCCCAGCCCTCCTTGCCAAGGCCGGGTCTGGGCTGCCCTGGCTTGGCCCATGACAGTGCCACTGGAAGGGGCCATGTCTCCCAGAGCCCCTGCTGGCCTGGTTGTTCCCCAGCTGTCCCAGCACATGAGAGCCAGCCCTGGGGAGGGGGCCAGGCCAGCTGCAGGGCCAGGGTAAGACCTCGGGGGAGCTGCTTCCACCGGCCAGGGCCTTCAGAGGATCTGGCTGGCCAAGATCCTCTCTGGTGTGGATGTACGTAGGAGTCAGTGCTGACCCTGTGGCCAGCAGCCCCTTGATCTCATTTGGGAAAACAAGGGTCCTTGGCGGGGGTTGGGGGGGACCCTTCACCTTAAGAGGTGGTGGCGGCATTTCCGGAGGAGTGTGTAGGGGGCAGGAGTGTCCAGGTTAGGGGTGAGAAGGGCCCACCACACCTCTCAGCTGCCCCCTAAGCTCAAGCCCTGCAAGAGCGAGGACCGGGCTACAGCCTCCCTCCCCTCCAGCCCAACCAACATCCCTGCCGCCTCCACCTGGCTTCCCTGGAACCACACTGCCCTCTGCCGACGCCAGCGAGCATGGCCAGAGCCACTGGAACCGGGCCCTCCCCCACCCTGCCCTGCCACGGTGGCTGAGCCCCGCCCCCAGCACCGGGGCCACGCCTGCCTGGGGCTGTCGCCCCACAGACGCAGGAGAACCTGGCCACTGGCCACTGGCCACGTTCTCAGTCCCCGTGTCAGGGCTGCGGGCAGGCGACTGCTCAGCAGAACAGGAGACTGTCCCGGCAAATGGGAGCTTGAAGGTCGGGGGAAGCCCCGGAGGGAGTCCAGGACAGAGCCGGCAGTCCAGGGTCCTTCTGGCCCAGCTTCCTATAGAACTAGTACCAAGGGTCATGTTGCATCAGCACCTGTTGGCTTCTATCTGCTGTCTGTCCATCCATATTTTTTGAGCACTCAAGAGTAAAAGAGTAGTTTAGAATGACTATTCTGCATTTGTTTGAGGGTGTCATTGGGCTTCTGACAATGACAAGACCCCCTCAACCTCACTTGGACTTGGGCCTTGCAAGGAGGCCTCTGCCTGCACCGTGCCCTGTGGTTGCCAGAGGGCGGGCAAGGACTGGACCGGGGCAGTGACACCCCTGCACCCCAGACCAGGCACTGGGTCCAAGAGCCACCATCCTGGCTCACACACACCCCTGATATCTCCGCGATGCCCAACGCTCCAGCCCACCTTGCCATCCTCTCTGACCCTGGGACGCATTTAAAGGCTGAGAAGCTCTCTGTAGGGCCTCACTGTCCATCCAGGTCAGGAGCCCTAGGCAGGGGTCGGGACACTTCCAGATCTGTCCCACCCCTTCATCCCCCCACAACTCCTCACCCGTCTTCCGACATGTTTACCTGGCTTCACTGAGAGCACACTTACACTGTGTCACCAAACTGGGGTTTGTTGGTGGCCCTACAAGGACTTTCCTCAGCACTGAAGCTCCAGAGCCTGGAAAGGGTCTGGCACAGAGGGACTGTGGGAAGGAGGGAGGACAGAAAAGAGGAGGGAAGAAGGAAGTGAAAACCTGCCTCCGCTCAGCCTCTCTCCCAACCTCCAGACCAGGTTCAAATATGGGAAGGGATGGGCCCTGCAGCCAGTGGGCCTAGGTTCCAGGCCAGGTTCTCCTCATACTGGTCTCCCCAAGCTTCCAGGTGCTTGCCTGTAAAATGAGGGCCCCAAAGGGACCAGTCACGTGTGGGGCGAGAGCAGTGTCTTGGCCTCAGGAAGGCCCTTGTGGCCTTCACTATGGTCATGTGCAACTGCTCACCAGGCACCTTCACCGGGATGACCTCAGACACCCCAGCTCATGTCCACAAGGTGCCTGTCCTCTGCCCAGGCCAGCACCTCGTGCCAGGATCGTCTCTGCCTCATCCACTACCTTCTGACACCCGGACATGCTCCCCCTCCTCTCTGTGTCCACCGTTGCTTGAGGCCCCCACCCACTACCTGGCAACTGAACCCTGGGTGGGCAGGTGTCCCTTGGTGCAGCCCAAAGAACTTGGTTTACACCTGGCTGTCCCCTTGCCACGCAAGCCTAACCGACTCTCACTCACAAAGTGGACCTGTGTACCAGCAGAGCCCCTGGTGGGCTGGGGCAGTGCGGTCACAATGCTGTCCCAGTGCCAGGAGCCAAGCCCACGCTTGGTTAACACCAGCTGGCACTGCTGAGTTACCCAACCTGAGTGCTCGTAAATTCTGGCCACCAGAACAAGTTACTACAGATTCAGTGGCTGAAACAACGTAGATTGATCATCTCATTGTTTCATTTCATTAGGTCTGAGTGGGAGTCTACGTGGGCTGGATCAAGTGGTCTGTTCCTGGTCACAGAAGCTAAAGACACAGTGTCAGCTGCACTGGCTTGTCCCCAGAACCGTGAGGATGGGGGTGAAGTCTGCTGCAAACTCATTCAGGTCCTTGGCAGAATCCAGTTTCTTGCAATTGTAGGACCAAGGTCCCATTGCCTCTAGCTGTTGGAAGAGCCATTCTCAGCTTCCAGAGGTCCCCAGCCCATGGCCCCTGCACCTCAGAGCCAGCGCCCATGTGTTGGTCCCTCACGCACCTCAAATCTCTCTGGTTTCACCCTGTTGCCAAATGTCTCGGCCACCGGCCAATCGCTCTCTGCTTTTAAGGGCTTCTGTGATTGCATTAGCTCATCTCCCACCTCAAGGTCCCTTTGCCATGGAAGGTGACATTTTCACAGGTTCTGGCTTCAGGGCATACACATGTTTGGCCATCTGTCCAGCGCCTGCTAAGCTGCCATGTCCTTACCTGCACAGAGAGACAGGCCCTGCTTCATAAGACTGTGGATGGGTGTATGTTATACATTTGTATACTGTTTTATATAAGCCTTCATAATAATAATTTGTATTTCATTGTATGACTGCAGTATTATTCTGAAATAATTACATGATTATTCTAAAGTTATAATGGCTTCACTTGTCTGCTGAAAGCAGTCAGTGCCCCCCTTTTATCATGAAGATGAGGCCCCAGGGTTGGTCCCTGGCCACCCTGGCCCCCTGCCTTCCACCAGTGAACAAGAGCTGCCCTCTGGGCCTCTGTGGGTTCTGCACACCCCCAACCTGCCTCCTGCCAGTTCAGAAGTGCACCCCCTTAGGCAAGTGGGCAGGTACCCAATGCACCCTGTCTGTGTGAGCCCTGACCAAACTCAGGTCCTGGTGGGTAGGTGAGGCCAGTCCTGCCCAACCCCTGTCCCTGTGCCTAAAACCAAAGGGGCACTGCCCAAGAGGGGTCATCTGGGAGAACGGGGGTGGGAGCAACCCTGACCTTCATCAGGACTCTGGTGGATGCAGGGGCTTCACAACTCCAGCTCTGCTCAGGTCCAGCCCCCGGCAACTCCAGGGTTCAGCACCACCAGATCATGTATAGTGAATTTAAGAATATGGCTCCCCACCACCCCACCTGGGGAAGGAGGTGACCCCAAATTTCGGGCCAGCCCACTTGTGTGCCCTGCCCACCGCCTGACCCTCAGCACCAAGCCCAGTGGTCCGAAGGCTCAGACACATCCCTTCCTCCTGGGCATGATCTCAGTGCCCTGAACCTAGGGCAGCTTTGGGGTGAGGAAGGGGGGAGTTGAGCTGTGGGTTGACAGCCCGCAAAGTCTGAGGGAGGCTACAGAGCTGGAAAAGGAGGGGCGGCCCAGAGTGTAGGCAGGGGAGCCTAAAGGATTGGTCACAACGGGAAACTGTCTCTTTGTGGTTTGGGGTGGATCAGTGTGCATCAGTTCGATAGGACCTCCTGGCTAATGGAACCCAACCCTTCTCTTGACAAAGAGGAAACTGAGGCTGGTGGAGAGGATTGACCTGGCTGGCCCAGGACAGGGGAGGGTTCCTTGCCTGGGTTGTCTGCCTCAGCCTGAGCACTGCACCCTTTCCCCAGTGGCCTCTCCCTGCACTTGGGGCTCACCCATGACCAGACTCAGCTTACCCTCCACCTTGGCAACCCCCACATCCCAGGGGAGGTTGTTGGGTGGAAGACAGATGGACGAGAACAAGGCAGAGGAAGAATGGAAAAGCAGCAAGATAGAGAAGAAAGGATATCAGAGGGCTGTCTCTCTCCACTCGTGTGGAGAGGTTACCCAAGGGAACAAGGGCTGCCTCTGTCTGGATAGCTCAGCCACCTCACTCCCCACCCCTACGCCCACTCCTACGTGAGTAACATGAGGCAGAAACCCAAAGCACTCAGAGGGCTTATCCACCCATGTTTGGGGTCCTTAACCTCAGAGGCAGAATGGTGGTCCCCAGTCTCTGCTTCCTAATCCCAGGACTTCAGAACCTGGAGATGGAAGGGGCTCCCTGCTTCCCACCTTGGAGCAGTGAGTGCCAGGGACACAGTTATTGCCAAAGCCTCCCCCAGGCAGCCTGGCCTCCTTCCAAGCAGGCCAAGGGCACAGATGGTGCTGCACCTGCTTGGCAGACCAGCAATCTGGAGGGAAAAGCAAGAGGCTCCTGCCTACTCCTGCGACAGAGAAGACCCAGACGGAGGCTCCCCAGACTAGGACCAGGGCTGGTCAGCAGCCCCACTCCCCACTGCTCCTGCTCCTCAGGATGCATGTCAGCGGCAGGGTCCTTCCTCCCCTCCTTCTCTCTCCCTGCCCCTTACCGCATGCTGGGCCTGGGAGAGATAGTGCATCTGCACCACAGGCATGCAGGGTTTTTGGAGATCCAAAGATCTTAACCAAGGAACCGCCAACAGAGGAGGACCAAGACCAGAGTAGGAAGGAGGGGCTTCTTGCTAGAGTGGGGAGGGCTGGATTTGTGCCTGGCTCTCTGTGTGCTAGCCTTGGGGGTCAGCAGGGAATAACCTGGCCCCAGGAGAGCTCCACCACAGACAGTGAACAAATTTTGCAAATGTAATTAATGATGTGAGTTACCTGTGATGGGTGGTGACAATGTCTAATAGGGTGGTGAGGAAGTGCCATTAGACAAAGCCCCGAGGCAGTGAGCAGCAAATCTAAGGGAGAGCAGGGAAGAGCATTCCAGGCAAAGGGAACAGCCAGTGCAAGGGCCCCTGAGGCAGGAGTGTGCCTGGTGAGTTTCCAGACCAGAAAAGAAAAAAAATCAGTGAGTGAATCCACTCTGGTATCCTAGCTCAACCCCATCGACCACTGCCTTTTCTGACAGGCTTGGTTCCACCATCTGACCCTGGGAGCGGAGAATCCCAGGAAAGCTGCCTGATACCCGGCCGGCCGGAACCAGCCACCAGCCCCGCTCGGAGGCCTCTCAAGAGCTGTCACTGGCTCGGCCCCTCAACCCCGGTGCACATGTCCTGTCACTTAGCCCTTGGACCAACCCAACCCGACCCACACATTGCTGTAGCTCAGTCAAGGCCCCGCCCTCCCCGGCCCACCCACACAGAGCTGTAACTCATTCTTGACCGCACTCTTTTGCCCAGCACTGTGCTGTCAATCAACCCAGCCTCCCACCCCCGCACACTTGCTGTCACTTAGTCCTGGCGCGCCACCCCCCCCCCCGCCCCCGGCCCATTCAGCACACACGCTGTCACTCGCTTGGCCCCCTCCCGGCCCCGCCCGCACTCTTGTGCTGCCACTCAGCACCAGGCCCCGCCCCCGCCCCGCCCACACACACACGTGCTGTCACTCACTGGGCCCCCAGACCGCACACTTGTGCTGTCCTTCAACACCAGGCCCCGCCCCGCCCACGTGCAGTCACTCTCTCTGTCTCTCCGCCCGCGCACTTGTGCTGTCACTCAGCGGGGCTCTCTCTATCCGAGCAGCAGGCGCAGCTCTGCCCGCCGGCGGTCACTCAGCCCGTGGCCCCATGGACACCACGCTCCTCCTCGCCCTCTGGCTCCTGGCCCAGGTAAGGCATGGGCGCCGCGCAGGGTCCCTGACCCCTACGCTGCCTGACAGCCTCTTAGGGTAGGGCGCCCGGCCTCCCGGGGACTACTGGCCCTGGGTGCGTTTGGGGGCCGGTGAGCTGAGGGTCCTGGGTGAGGCAGCATTGTCCAAAGCGCTCTGTGCCCCTGAGTGAGGGGGGTCCAGAGGCGGGTGTTACTTCCTCCGCCTGGACCGGACTGGGAGTTAAGCTGGGCGATTGCCAGGAGATCACCTAGCGGGACAGCCCCTCCCTCTGAGGTGTGCCCCTTAGCCTCAGTGTTGCAGTAAAGGCCGGGAGAGCGCGCGAAGCAGCGGCAGGAGCAACCCCAGCTAGAGGAGCTGGGAGGCCAGATTTCTCAACCCTGCTGAGTTGCTAACTAGTTTAGGGAGAAGTCTGAGCCCTGCTCCATGAGCCCTGCCAGCTGGGGCAGCTCCATGCTTCACCCTCCAGGAACTCGCTGGCCCTTGGGAGTGTCCGGTGCCCAGGGAAGCCAAGTCCAGCACAAAGCCCACCACCCGCCACAACCCTGCTGCTCCTCCAGCCTCCCCAACATGGGAGCAGGATGGGTAGAAGGAAGCACAGGCTGCCCCCTTCTGCCCTCCCATGGGCACCCCCCGGGTAGGGCCACATCTCCTCATGCCCTAGGCTGCTGAGCAGGCACTAGGCTGTGCCCAGGAACAGAGCCTGTGGCCTCAGTGGCCTTCTGCTTTCAGAGGACTGGGCTGAGCCAGGGTCACAGGCCAAAGGCCAGGCAATGGTCACAGTGTGGAATCATTGGTTGCTATTGTAGTTCCAGGCCCATCAAGCAGCACCAGATGCTGATGAGAGGCAGGCTCCCAGACACCCACCACAGGGGCTTCCTGAATTCCCCTAATTCCCACAGACCTCCAAGCTCTGGCTGGCCAGCTCAGGTTTCAGCCTGGCAGCTGACCAGGTCCCGGCCAGCCAGACCCTCCACAGCAGCTGGCCCCTCAGGGCACCTAGCACCCCTGCTCCAGCCACCTCCTCCCCTGTCTTTGTGCCCTCCCCTTGTCCCCCTCAGAGACAGTGTCCCAGTGCCTAGGCCTCAGCTGCCATGTCCGGTGGGCTCAGCATGCAGCAGTCACTTCAGCCCAGCATGGCCTAGCTGCCCACAGCCTGTATCCTTCCAGCCCTCTGCCGGGAGGCCACCCACCTTAAGGCCCAAATGCCTCAATGCCTGCCACTCTCCCTTTCCACTTGACCCAGGAACAGCATTTCTGCCCCAGCACCCCACCCCTATAGCGCAGGCACATTCCTGCAGGTGGTCCTCTGGATCTGGGACTGCCCTCCTTTCGCTCTGCTGCAGGGGAGGGGAGTAGAAACCTCTCCGATTCCTCCCCTCCACCCCACCCCCAGGGATACTGCAGAATCCCCCATCTCCAGACAGCTGTGGGATTCAGGTCCGGGTGAGGGACCAGCAGTGGGGGCCTGGCTGCTCAAGTTCCAGCACTCAGCACTCAAATTAGTTCCATTGTGAGGGGAGGGAGGGGACCAGCCCGCCCCTCCCCCACCCAGCTCAGCTTTCCAACATTAGTCCTCTCCTGTGCAGCCTCAGGGTCCTGTGGCAGCCCTTGGACACTTTCCTCCACCTCTATGAACCCCCAAGGCAGGCCGGCCCCAGGCCCAACAGGGCTGGGGGATGGGGGTGGGGTGGCTTGGGGCTGGAGACCGGACAGTGCAGATCCATTGCCTTGGATGAGGCTCACCCATCCCGTCTGTGTCTCTAAAATCTCAAACAGGGGGCTTTGAGTGTATATTTTCAGGACTGACCTTTGTCACCCTCTCCCTCTGCCCACAGTGTCTCCAGGAGCTGAGTTTACTCTGGGACTGTACCCTACCTGGGACTGGCAAAGGGATTGGGGTAGCATGGACGAATCAGGACAGACTCATGCCCTG
Organism: Furipterus horrens; assembly: GCF_987537825.1. Taxonomy (NCBI): domain Eukaryota; kingdom Metazoa; phylum Chordata; class Mammalia; order Chiroptera; family Furipteridae; genus Furipterus; species Furipterus horrens. The sequence continues at coordinate 32,808,638 of NW_028327183.1, forward strand.
CTGGGAGGGACCCCAAGCCTGCGTTTGGCTAGTGAGCCACATGGTTTCTGGAAGGAAGATGGGGACTCAGCCACTCTCCTGGGGGGCTTTGTAAAGTGTGAAGACCCCCAGGGGGCAATGTGGGAAAGTGCCTGGAACAAGATGGCACCCACAGCAGATATACCCACCTCCTCCAGCACAGGTGGGGGCTGTCGCCACACATTAGGGTGATGGGTAACGGTAACAGAGGCAGAGGGGGAAGTCGGCTCCTGGACCACTGGCTCTCCGAGGTGGGCAGGATGGCAGGATCATGGTGGCAGTTTGCCATAGTAGGGGGTACAAGCAGAGGAAAGGGCTGCCCTTCCCACGGCCCTTTGCCTGGCCATCTTCATTCCTTCCCTGAAGCCTACAGCAGCTGGAGGGGAGCACAGGGGCTGCTATGGGCCAGGCAGACAGCTGGTCCATTCCTGGCATGCCTGATGCTTGCCAGGCCATCCAGGAATGAGGTGGCCTGGATTCCAGCCTTGGGGGAAGGGGCTCAGGCCCCAGAAGCTTGTGGGGAGTCCAGAACAGGGATTCTTGCCCTTCACGGCACCTGGCCTCTCCCCAAACCCAGGCTCCACCAGGCTATAGGCCTCCTGCCTGGTTCTTGGAATCTGAAAAACCCAGGGCTGAGGCACTGTTGGAGGGATGGCCCTATACCCAGAACCCCTTCCCCAAGCTGCTGCTGCATCCATATTTTCTCAGGTTTGCCCAAGTACACCAGGAGGAGGTGGAATAGAAAATGCTTGCTCCTCTTTATCCAACCAAGATGCACAGCTGTGGACAGGGCTCTGGGGAGGTGGACCCCAATCAGCAAACATCCTGCCCAAGCCCAGGTCCCCTGCTCGCCTTTCACCAGGGAGCCACTAGAGGACCCAGTGCCAAGAGAGGCAGGAGGCAGGGTGTCTCCTCACTTTCCACCCTGCTTCCCTAGTCACTAGCCTCCCTTTCTAGGGTGGTGAGCATCCAGCCACATGCTCAGCTTTCTTCCCATGCTCCTGGGAGAGGGGCCGTGACTTATAATTCCTCGTTCTGAACCCACCTGGGCTGATGGAGAGACGCAGAGAGCCCTGCAGCCTGCCCCAGGCCCACCGGCAGGACGGGCACTTTCTCTCCATTTCTTCTGAACAGAAAAGTTGGCAGTGATATACTTATCCAGCACCCACCACATGCTCTGTCTGGCCCTTACCACAGGCCCTGGTGTCAACCCACACACAGAGCCCCTGGGATGTGGAGGGACTTGCCTGTAGGGCCAGAGCCCCATCAGGGCTGTTTGACCCTAAGTCCCACCTTTCAGCCCAGTGCCTGCCCGTTTTCCCCAATGTTTCCAGGGATCATGCAGGGTTCCGGACCACCTGTGTGCTCTAATTTACTAGGGCTGGGGTAAGCTCATGGAATCCCTATTTTAACAATGCTCCCCCTCCCCGCCCTGTGAGTCTTGCATTGGTCAGCTTTTGAAATCCTGGCCTGTGTTAAGTGCTTCATGTTCCCCGTGTTGTCTGACCAGGGAGGAGGCATGATCACCAGTCCTGTGGGATGGGGACTTCCCTGAGGCCAGAGAAACATCAGGGAATCAGGTGGCCAGCTGCTCACAGGCCCAGGGCCCTTGACTGGGTCTGGGTTGGGCAGCACTACTCCAACCTCTGCAGGAGGCCGTAGCAAGTGCTCCCTCTGTGCATAGTGGGAGCTTCACTACTTGGCAGCCCTTCAGTTGGGTGCCAGTGCTGGGCAGACCCCAGTGAGGGACCCTGGTGTCTCTAGGGCTTCCAGAGTGTCCTCTCAGGTTCTTGGTTAAGGGCAGGCCAAGGGTGACCATGGGGGTGTCGTTGGGCACCCATTCGAGGGCAGTGGGTCCACAATACCCGTTGGTTCTGGCTTGACATGGGAGACAGCAAGGTGGGTGGCATTTATGAGCACATGTTGCTCAAGGGTGTTGCCCGCATGCTGGGGGGCTGTGTGAGCTGGCTTTGTCCATGTGGCTTTGTCCCACAATCCCTAGGCGACTCCTTCCCCCCGCCAGCCACATGTTCTGGGAACGAGATGGTGGGAGGATAAAGGACAAACTGAGAAGTGCTCCTGAGCTCCGGAAGTCCAGCCCAGCCACCCCACCCACCGCAGCCTCTGATCTGGGCCACGGTCCTCTGCCAAGGCTCTGTGGCTTCTGCTGACCTCTTGAACTTGGGCCACAGACAGACTGGGGCCCAGGACTCCCAGGCTCTGCCTCCACCATACTGACCCTACGCCATGCTGGTGGGCGTCCTGGAGTGTCAGTACAGGCCGCTGGCAGAAGGGAGCAGACATAGGCTCTGTGGTGGGCTGAGTGGGGGCGGCGGAGGTAGCCCAAGTGTGGCAGCAGCTGGACAGGGCGGAGTGTGGTCCCCAGTGTCCCTCTAAGATCCTGAGGTCAAGGAGCACCAGTGGATTGTGCCCCACTCCCTGTCCAGCCCTTACCCCATGTGGAAGTCAGGGCAGGGCAGGCACTGATGTAAGCACTGGGCTTTGTTCAGAGCCTGCTCCTCTGAGTCATGGAGGTTTCCTATGGCTCCCAGCTCAGCTGTGTTCTGGCTTTGTGGCCTTGAGCAAATGGTAGCCCAGCCTCTCTGAGCCTTGCTCCAGGGAACTGTGAAATGAAGTGATTACCACCATTCCTAGGGGCTGTGAGGGCTGAGAGAGGGCATGGGAAAGAGGAGGGAGGGAAAGGCAAGGAGCAAGGCAGGATGTGAGCTTGGTGCTGCCCACAGATGCTCAAAACAGAGATACTGTCCCCACTAGCATGGTGACAAAGGCAGAGCAGGTCTCCGCTTGGTGGGAACACCAGGCCAACCTGGAAGTGGCTTGTGCCCAGGTGGTTTTGGCAAGAAGACCCAGGCAGGCTCAGAGGCCAGGGCTGCCATCTGTCGGGCTGCAGGGAGTGCAGGGCTGGCCAGCCGCCTGGTTCTTTCTATAAACTGCTACCTGGACTCAAGGCCCTGCAGGTGACATGCCCCTGGCACTTTAGGCGAGGCAGTGGGAGGAGGACTCCAAAACTGGGGAGATGGCCTGGGACCATCAGAGAGGTCGTCAGCTTTCATTTGGATGTTACTACCATTCTGTCACCAAGGTGTCTGAGGACCCACTGTGCCCAGCCCTGAGCCCAGAGAACAAGGCCTGGGCAGAAGGGGGAGGCGACGGAGGGGAGTGGAAATGAGAGAATCACATAGCACAGCAGCCTTCTGCCCCTACCTCTAAGCACCCCTACTCACCACACACTGCCCCCTACTCCCTTGAGGCCACCAGCCCACCCCAGCCTTCTTCCCCTCCATAGACTCCATGGCCGGAAGGGAGAGAAAGTGGAAGTCGGCAGGACCAAGCAGCTGGTATGGGGCTTTAAGGGCCTGGGAGCCACCTGGTCTACCTTGACTAGAAAAGAGCCCCCTTCAGAAGGGCCCAGGGGACCCTGGATGGGAACAGACAGCTCCAAGGGCCATCCCTGGGGGCACAGAGCCTGGCAGGACCAGGATAAGGGCTGTTAGGGCCTGTGGGGGGCAGGGAGGCTCCATCACCTGCTGGGTCCCAGCTGGGTTTAGCTGCAGGAGAATGTGAGGAACGCACCCTCCCATAGCCTTTCCAAGAGCTGCACCAGCGTGGGCCTCGACCATGGTTTGAGGAGCATGAGGGGCCCCCGGTGCCTCCTTGCCAGACCCCACACTCAGGCCAGCCAGCACCTGGTTGAGGAACCAGTGCAGGGACCTCATGTGTAAGCCAGGGCCGTCCTGGAAAGTGTGGGATGAGTTTGCCCATGACTCATAGGAGGGCTATCTGTGGCGACAGAGAGTTGGTGGTGGGTCTGGGAGAGTTTTAGCCCCTCTCCCATGCTGGCCCCCCTACGTGCCCCTCACCATGGGGTAGAGTGCTCCACGACCTCCTCTGCAGCCCCACAGACTGGGCGCTGTGACCTGAGTGAGGGCATCGCACACGGCTGGACATATGGATTAGGCTGGAGGAGCGGGCCCAAGGGCTCCTAGGTGCTAGGAACTAAGGTATTGGTGTGGAAATGGCACCTTGTTCCACAGTTGCCAGAGAAAAACAGCACAGGCTGGTCCCTCTGGTGACCCCTTCCTGTCTCTGGGCCTCTTCTGACAAAAGCGTTGGTCTCATTGAACTCAACCAATCCTCAAGAATCCAAGCCGTGACAAGGCCTGGGGCGGCCACATGTCACCCCCCCACTGCCCTCAGCCTGCAGGCAGGAGGCCCCACCCCTCCACCTCCCACAGATCCAGCCATGTGGAGCGGGCAGCAGTGTTCCCAGGCTCCCGCCTCTCTTGTCCACCACCTCCCACCCCTTTATCCACATTCTTCACCACAAGGGTCATCCCTGGGGAGGGGCCCCAGCTGGGCCAGCTGTTGTTCCCATTACTCAAAACTTGATCCCTCCAAGGCCTCCTCTCCAAGTCCCAGGTTCTCCACACTCCACCCCACCCCACCCCACCTCCACCCACCCCCACCCCGTGTACCATGCCTCCCAGGCCCTAGACCCTGAGCCACATGGTGGGGAGATGTTTGTCCCTCAGGAAGGTGAGATAAGGGACAACCCCCTGCCCCCAGTCATCCAGGGCCTGTGACAACGTCTGGTTCCTGGCCTCTGGGGCTCCCAGGAGAGGGCAAGAGACAAACGCTGAGCTTTGGGGGCTCCAGGCTTGGGGATGTGGCTGCTGGGGCCTCCCAGGGCTGTGAGCTCAGGGTTCTGATGTGGAGCAAGGTGCCCCTTGCCCTCCAGGGCGGGGAGTTCACCCACCTGTCACCGGAGGGGAGTAGCTCTCACTCAGTACTGCCTGCTCTCCGCTCACTGGCGGTGTGGCTGTGTGACAGCTCTTTGTGTCCTTGATGCAGAGCCTGGGCCTTTCACTGGGGGTCCCCAGGCTGAAGACGCCCAGCACCCTGTTGCCCTGGCGGCGGGCGCCTGCGCTGGGCCGCGTTCGCAGAGCCTGGGTCATCCCCCCCATCAGTGTGTCCGAGAACCACAAGCGCCTCCCCTACCCGCTGGTGCAGGTGAGGGCAAGCGGCTACAGTGGGCAGAGCTGGGGCTGGTTGTCCTGGCGGGTCCCCGATGGCATGCGCTTTAGGATTGGGACGCCCTTGGGGCCCAGGCCGAGCCAGGGGAGGGGCCGAGGCGGCAGAGAAGGGAGGGACCTCTCCTTTCAGGACCCCTCCCCCAGCCCATTTCCTGCCCTGTCAGATCAAGTCCGACAAGCAGCAGCTGGGCGGAGTCATCTACAGCATCCAGGGGCCTGGTGTGGATGAGGAGCCCCGGGGCGTGTTCTCCATTGACAAGTTCACAGGCAAGGTGTTCCTGAATGCCATGCTGGACCGGGAGAAGACAGACCGCTTCAGGGTAGGGCCCCTCCCCGCACCAGACTCTAGTTCCCCTGTGGGCACGTTAGGCCAAATCGCTTCTCAGGCAAGATCTGGCATCCTTAATTGGGTCGCTTCTCAGGCAAGATCTGGCATCCTTAATTGGGAGAGCAGAGGCGGGGACGAGGGAAGCAGATGTTTTATCCCCACTTAACAAAGGAGCAGACTGAGGCCCATGGAGGAGCAGCTTAGTTCTGACCGGAGGACTGGGCAGCCTGCAACAAGGGCAGGCGTTGCCTCCCCAGGAAAGTATCACCCCGTATTGGGGACCCCTTGACAGTCGGTTCTCGCCCCACCTGGCTACGTTTAGTGGGGATGGGACGCTGGAAGGATCCCACAGAATTGCCAAAGCCTGCCAGCAGGGGCCATTGATTCCTGGGGGGTGGGACCCAAGGAAGACACCACGACCCACCCCTTGAAGGGGTGTGTGAAAAGGCAGTGGAGAGGAAGATGAGGAGCCAGGTAGGCAAGAGGCCGAGGAGGGGCCAGGGACCTCATCTGAGTCCCCTGCAGAGTAACCTGCCTGCCCTCGGCCTGTCCTGTCCAAAATGCCCGTTTGAACCTGCCTTGGGGAAGGGGCCTCCGCCTCTGCCTTTGTGTGCCCTGAATCTTCCTTAAGACTCCAAGAACCAACTCTTGGTTTCCTTACACAGAAAGTTATTAGAGAGTATGTCTTTACCTAGAAATTATACCATGGCCATATCCTCCAAAAGGATAAGAAGTGGTTTAATTAAAAATTTCATGTGTACAGAGGAATTAAAATAAACTTTAAGAGGAGCCAAAACTGTACAGAAAAAGGGAGAGACCAGGAATACTAGTGAGGGCGTTATTTCAGTCACACTTAGCTGCAGGCTTCCTGGTGACCAGTGCAAGAAGGGAGCATGATGATCACCCTGCCCGATGCGAGAAATCCCGTCTCCTCTTGAGAGGAAGTTCCATGTGCTGCAGCACATGCCCCACCCCTATACTGTTTCTCATCTGTTTAAGTTGGTGTTTCCAGCAAACACAAAGTCTGCACTTGCTGTCGCTTTTGCATTGCCCTTGTGGGAACCATGGACATTTGGGGATCACAGTGCTGGTCCTTGCTCTCCACTTGAATAGCTAAGGGCCTTTGCTCTGGACCTCGGAGGATCCACCCTGGAGGAACCCACAGACCTGGAGATTGTGGTTGTGGATCAGAATGACAACAGGCCTGTCTTCCGGCAAGAGGTGTTCACTGGCCACGTGCTGGAGGGCGCTGTGCCAGGTGAGGTGGGAGCCTGGCCACCCTGCCCACCCGTTCCTGGGGAACCGCCACCGCGGGGCTCTGGGTAGGTTAGAAGTCCAGGATTTCCCTTTAGCAAGAATCTCAGAGGTCCTTCAAAGAGTCTGAAGACAAGTAAAATTTCCAGTACAGATGGAATTTCCACAAGTCAACTCAAGTCTCTTCCTATTTCAGTATAAATTTCATACCCCCATATCTCCAAAAATGCAATAAGAAGTTCTATGGATGGCAAAGCTCTGGCTGCTGCTGCTTCTTTTAGACTGAGGTGAAATTCACATAAGATTAACCGTTTAAAATGAACACTTCAGTAGCATTTAGTACATTCACAATGTTGTGCAGCTGACACCTTATCTAGTTTCAGACCATTTTCATCCCCCCAAAAGGAAACCCTATGCCCATTAAGCAGTCATGCCCTGTTGTTGCCTTTTCTTTCTTTTTTTTTTAAGAGACAGAGAGAGAAACATCAATTTGTTGTTCCACTTATTTATGCATTCATTGGTTGTTTCTTGTACACGTCCTGACTGGGGATCAAACCCACAACCATGGCATACGGGGAGGACACTCTAACTGAGCTACCTGGCCAGGGCTTGTTGCTTCTCAATTTTGCATTTTGATCACAAACAAAACACAACCCTTTGTCCTTTATGAGTCTTTACAAAACAGAGTTATTTGTCTGAGTCTGTTCCAAGGCAGACAGATTTCATGGTAGAGAACGATTCCCTCCTTCTTTTCCATCCTGCTCCCAGGGGCTTGGTCAAATCCCAGGCAAGTCCTGTGCTTCAGACAGGAGAGCACTGATTCGTGGAAGAGGTGTGCCCTCCTTTGTCATGCATGTTTATTTTATTTCATCCCACTTTTCTGTTTTTCATGATTTGAAAAGATTATACTTCTTCTACTTTTAACTTTTTATTTTGACGAAAAGTTGTCAAGAATTCCTGTACACCCTTCACAGAGATGTGATGTGTATCATGTTTGCTTTAACTTTCCCTCCCTCCCTCCTTCCCTCCCTTCTTTCCTTCTTCCCTCCCTCCCTTCCTTCTTTCCTCCCTCCCTCCCTCCCTTCCTTCTTTCCTCCCTCCTTCCCTCCCTCCCTTCCTTCCTTCCTGAATGCTGGTTGTAGACCTGATGCCTTCAGTGTATACATTCTTATTAGCCACAGTACAATTATCAAAATCAGGAAGTTAATATTGACACTAATATCTCATCTACAGACCTTATTCCATTTCAGTTAGTCCAATAATGCCTTTTAGAGCAAAAGAAACCCCTGCCTCTTCTTCTAGTCCCCATATGTCCTCTGAATTCCCCATCTGTTCACGTGTGTTGCCCACCTTTTCCATTAGAGCCTTTCACACACTGATCTTAGTTCTTTCAGAGTTCTGTTGTGATGGCTGCTTGATCTTTGAGGATAGATCTGTGTGTAAAAGTACAGCAGAGATGGAGGTAAACAGCGAATGCCTGCAAATTGGGGGGGATGCCCCCACTTGGGGAAGTGGGTAGTGGGCAGGTGTCATTTGTAGCTGGGCCAGCCTCGCCTCTGTTGCTGCAGCTTCTTGGGGCTTCTCTCAGTATTTGTGACTTCGGCAGGCCCTGTGTGCCCATGCACACAGGGGTCTCTCCACACGCTCCTACCCTCTGCCAGGGTGACTGCTGTTGCATGGTACCCAGACAAGGCTCCTTGTGGGGGCAGGGGTCTCAGTTATATGTGGTCCCTGTGCACTTTAGCCTCTGGGATGGGGCTTGTTCAGGGTTTCGGCCCCCTCCCCCAAAGGCAAGCTTCCTTTCCTCCTGCTCAAGGCAAAGTCCTTTTCTCCACCAGCAACCCCATCATCACCCTGTAATTGAGAACAGTACAGAGCACCACTTGGCCTTGCCAGTCCTCCTGCTCACCCCAAGCTAGGCAGACCCTGCCAGCCAGAGCCACAGGTGCCCTCCTGCGCCGCCTCCTGCGCTGTCTTTCTCAGCGAGCACTTAGAAGGGGCCTGGGACAAGGACTGACAAAAGGGCACAGAGCCCCTGGGTCAGGGCTCCCAGGACCATGAGATTCATGTTAGCCTGCCCTCTGCCTTTGAGCGTCTGATCCATTTTACCTCCTCTCTTCCTGCCTTGCTCCACCAGATGGGGAGGCCTCTGCCTCTCCTGTCCCCGAAGAGGCTGGTCCCATCCCGGATTCCTGTTTATCAGGTTGCCTTGTGCCCTCACCAGTCTGATGAACTCAAAATAAGTACTATTTTGTGGATTATGCACTTGTTCTCATCCAGGTGGGACTGATGATCTCTTTCCGCCTCCGCTCACCAGGCTTCCTCATTCCTCCTCTGTCTGGAACATTCCATAGCCATTAGGTTCAGCCTTATGAATCACATTCATAATGTCGTGCACACATTACCACCATCCATCACCGTAGCTCTTTGCATCTTCCCAAACCAAAACTCTGTTCCCATTAAACACCGACTCCCCATTTCCTCCTTCTCAGCCCCTGGCAACCACTTGTCTACTTTCCATTTCTATGAATTGACAAGGTGCTTAATATGAGTGGAATCCTACAGTATTTGTCTGACTGGCTTATTTCACTTACCAGAATGGACATCCATGTTGTAGCATGTTTTCCTTCCTTTTGTTAAAATCCTCACCCGAGGACATGCTTACAGATTTTCAGAGAAAAGGGAAGTGGTGGGGGAGAGAGAGGGAGGGACACTGATACGAAAGAGAAACATCAATTGGTTGCCTTTTGCATGCACCCCGACAGGGACCAAACCCGCAACCTAGGCATGTGCCCTGACTGGGAATTGAACCCGTGACCTTTTGGTCCACTGGATGATGCTCCAACTAGCTGAGCCGCACCAACCAGGACAGAATTTCCTTCCTTTTTAAAGGCTGAATAATACTCCATTGTATGTAGGGAACACATTTTACTTGTCCATTCATCTATTGATGGAAACTTGAGTTGCTTCCATGTGTTAGCTGTTGTGAATAATGCTGCTATGAACATGGATGTACAACTATATCTTAGAGACCTTGCTTTCAATTCTTTGGGTATATCCTCAGAAGTGGAATTTCTGGGTTATATGGTAGTTCTCTTTTTTAACTTTTTGAATGACCACCATACTGTTCTCCATAGTGACTGCCCTATTTTTATGTTCCCACCGACAGGCACAAGGGTTCCAGATTCTCCACATCCCTGCCAGCACTTATTTTCTGCTTTTTGGAGAGTACCCAGCCTTACGGGAGTAAGGTGGTATCTCATTGTAGTTTTTATTTTCATTTCCCTAATGATTAGTGATGTTGATCATCTTTTCATATGCTTATTGACCATTGTATGTTTTCTTTGGAGAAGTGTCTATTCAAGTTTTTACTCTTTTTTGAGTAAAATGAATTTATTTGTTGTTGAATTTTTAGGCATTCTCTTTGTACTTTGGATAGTAATCCTTACCAGACATATGATTGCAAATATTTTCTTCCATTCTACGGTTATGTTTTTGCTCAATTGTGTCTTTTGATGAACAAAACTTTAATTTTTATGAAGTCCACTTTGTTTCTTTTTTCTTTGTTGCTGTGCCTTTGGTGTCATGTCCAAGAAATTATTGCCAAGTCCAGGGTCATGAAGCTTTTCCCCTGTTATCTTCTGAGAGTTTTATAGTTTTAGGCCTTACATTTAGGTCTTTGACCCATTTTGAGTTTATATATATAAATGTATATATATTAGGTAAGTAGGGGTCCAGTTCACTCTCTTGCATGTGGATATCCAGTTTTCCCAGCACTGTTTGTTGAGAAGACTGTTCTTTCCCTATTGAATGGTCATTGCTTCCTTGTCAAAAATAATTTGACCGTATATGTGAGGATTAACTTGTGGCCTCTCTATTCTATTCCATTGGTCTATATGTCTGTCTTTATGGCAGTCCCACACTGTATTAATTATTGTACCTTTGGAGCAAGTTTTAAAATTAGAAAATGTGAGCCCTCTAGTTTTGTTCTTTTTCAAGATTGTTTTGGCTATTTGGGTTTCCCTGAGATTCCATATGAATTTTAGAATGGTTTTTCTGTATATGAAAAAAAAATGTCCTTGGGATTTTAAAAAATTAATTATTATTACTTTTTTTTTTAGAAAGAAGGGAAGTGAGAGAAACATTGATTGGTTTCCTCTCACATGCGACCCGCAACCTAGGCATGTGCCCTGACCAGGAATTGAACTGTAGACCTTTTGTTTTGCAGGACGATCCCAACCAACTGAGCCGCAGTGGTCAGGGCATCCTTGGGATTTTGATGGAGATTGCATTGAATCTGTAGGTCACTTTGGGTAGTACTGATATTTTAACAGTATTAAGTCTTCTAATCCATGAACATGGGATGTGTTCCTATTTATTTGTCTTCTTTACTTTCTTTTAGCAATGTTTTGTAGTTTTCACTGTACAAGTCTTTCACCTCCTTAATCATGATGCTGACATCCTGAAGCCTTTAAGCAACTATTTTGAAGGTTGTCTCTGAATGTGGGTCTGTGTGGTTGGATTTGGGCTTTGCAGTTTCGGTGGGACTCCCACAGAGGTGATTCCGCATCCTCCCCAGTGCATCATATCAGGAGGCACACACGTCCCATTCCTGGAGATGCTGACTTTGATCCGTTTAGTGAAGGGAGTGTCTGCTAGGCTTTTCCGCTGTGATTTTTCTGTTTTTGCCTTTGTAGTTAATAGGTAGCTTGTGGAAGGTACTTTGAGACTGTGCAAATATCCTGTTACTCTTCAAACTTCCACCCACCAGTCTTAGCATTCACTGATGGTTCTCACCTAAATCCAGTGTTATTCTGACAGCTGCGAAACGTGGTTTTCTAATTCCATCATTTTTCTGCCTTTTTCCATTTGGCTTTCTACCATATGACAGTCAGGCCTAAATCTCACCAGATGGGAAATGCGTGTGGGGACAGGCCTTGAGGAGACTCCTGGCTCATTTATATCCCCCACCCCTTCCTGAGATTCGGTGACTTATTTGCCCCAGAGCACAGGTTTAGCCCTGGCCACTGCTCCTCTCTGTAGGTGGGGCTGAGGACAGCACCTGCTCAGGGTGCTGGCACATCCTCTGTCTCCCAAGCAGCGGGAGTTCAGGGCCAGCCTCAGGTTCTCCTGCTGGCTGCCTAGTCTGACCCCGTCCTCTCAGCCCCTGCCGGGCTGCCTCAGTGTCTTGTGGGAAATGTAGGTATCCTGTATCATACACTACTGCTTCCTCCCCTACCTACAACACAGGCAAAATGCCTGGACATACTAGTCTGCAAAGGCCTAAGGTTGGGAGGGAGGCTTGACCTGGCATGGCAGGCCACAGAGGAGTGGAACTTAGGAGTAGACACCCACGGGTGTCTTACCCACATGTTCCCCCCCTTCCCAGGCACCTTTGTGACCAAAGCTGAGGCCACTGATGCTGACGACCCAGAAACAGACAATGCAGCCCTGCGGTACTCCATCCTGGAGCAGGGCAGTCCGCAGCTCTTCAGCATCGATGAGCATACGGGGGAGATTCGCACAGTGCAAGTGGGCCTGGACCGCGAGGTGAGGCCGCTACCACTCAGCTTTGGAAGCTGGGAACAGGGGAACCGGTGTCACATTTGATCAGTCTTTGCCCGCCTTGTTGGCGCTTGGGTGGACAGGGGCAGCTCATTCAGAGTCAGGCCCTCTGACCCCGACTTGCTCAGCGACTCTCCCCCCTACAGTGGAAGGGGGGCCCCAGTTGCTGCAAATGCTCACAGTGGCTCTGGGCCCTGGGCTGCTGCCTCATGGGTAGTTGTGTGTTAGGTCGGGAGAGGGTATGAAAGGCCCTCAGCACAGTGCCTGGCCCTGACACACACTCAGAGTTTTTTCTGCCCAAAATGCCCATTGCCCACTATGCAGTCGGGCTTGTTACCTCTTGGGCCCCACAGTGACCACTCATGCTCTGAAGTGATAGCCACCCTGTGTCAGGACCCCTGCTGCTGTCACTGCCAGGCTTGTGTCAGCACCTCCAGGAAGCCCTTCTTGGTTTCTTCACAGCCACTTGTGTGGCTCTGTCTGGTCACTGGCAGTGTTAGGTGATCATCATTTCCCCTCCGCCCCCCTGCTATGGCAGGGACCTGGCTCGTTGGTGGCCCTCAGCACCCAGCTGCAGTAGGTGCTCTGTAAATGCTTATCTGGCCTCTCGCCCACTCCTAGGCTGGCGCAGAGTCTAGGACTGACAGTGGTGCCATTGGACCCTGAGAGGCCAGGCATCACATTTTGCCCCAGAGCTTGGGGTCAGGCAGGGTCTTGGGGCCACATGGGGCCTCTGCCACCCACCAGGATCTCTTGTGTGGGCTGAGTCCGCAAGTGTCCTGCTCCTTGCCTGGCTCTGTGACCTCTCTGTCTCCTGACCCCCTGTTGCCATCCCCCAGGTGGTCGCCATGTACAATCTGACACTGCAAGTGGCAGACATGTCTGGAGATGGCCTGACCGCCACCGCTTCAGCCATCATCACCCTCGAGGATGTCAATGACAATGCCCCTGGGTTCACCAGGGATGAGGTGCCACCCCTGTCCCCACCCCACCAGCCCCTACTCTACTGTCCTTCCCTCCCCAGGCCCAGTGGGGACCAGGGCTTTGTGGAGGGTGTGAGACTAGGTGCTTTGGAGCATGAGGCCTGCACAGGTAGCACAGAGATAAGAGTTGGGGACAACAGAGGTGGTGCTCATGAGCAGTAAACCATCAGAAGGAGCAGAGAGGGGCCTTGGGAGAAGCAGCCCAGAATCCCTGTGTCTCCCCCAAGCCCTTGTGCAGCTGAGCCCATGGAGAGGGCTCATGGGCCCCTGGGCAGGTGGTGACTCTAAAAACAAACCAACCTGGGAGGGGCAAAGGAAGGTGTCCCTGCCCCTGGCAACCCTGGCAGGTAATGGGGGTGGGCTCTCACAGTTCTTCATGGAGGTCCCAGAGGCTACGAGTGGAGTCGACGTGGGACGGCTGGAGGTGGAGGACAAGGATCTGCCAGGTTCCCCGAACTGGGCGGCCAGGTTCACCATCCTGGAGGGCGACCCTGATGGGCATTTTGCTATCCGTACAGACCTCAAGACCAACGAGGGCGTACTGTCTGTGGTGAAGGTGAGCAGGATGCCCAGCTCCCCCAGCCGGGGTATCGCTGTGAGCAGAGCTGAGGAGGAAGCCTCACCTCATGCCCTGGGACAGTTTGGAGCCCCGGGAAACACTGGGACTGCTGACTCAGGGCAGGCTGACCACAGGACAACAGGGCCCCCTGACAAGCATGTTATGTACAGCGTGCTGCTGCCACCTTATGTATATAATTGTGTGTGACTACAGACTGTACCTGTGTCAGTTGTGAGACAGTAGGAAAAATGTGTACACATACGTATTGAGATATGAAAATATTTATGGCAAGAAATTGGCTCGCGCCATTGCGGGGGCCCAAGATGTGTAGGGTGAGCTGGCACCTGTGAGCTGGTCCTGCAGTCTCAAGGCAGAATTCTGTCTTCCTCAGAAATCTCAGTTTTGCTCTTAAAGACTTTCAACTATGGATGAGGCTCACCCAGGTGGTAGAAGTTAATTTAACCACAGCTACCAGCTACCTTCCAGCAATACCCAGATAAGTGTTTGTGTGAGTTGCTGGGGAGGACTGCCCAGCCAAGCGACATATAAAACTGACCACACAACACCCAACACATTCGTTTTGAGCTATGAGTGTCACTTATCATTTCTACATTATCCTTTGTGCCTTTTTTGTCCTGTATAATTTTTATTTTTTCCAAGGCTATAAAGGAAAAGCACAGTGGGGGCTCTGAGGACAGATCCAGGGGCAGCAGCACAAGGCAGAGGCCTCCCAGCCACACCTTCCTCTGGGAGGCCAATCATGAAGGGGGCCCAGAGTCCTGAGCAGGCTACCATCTCTGCTTCCTCCCCACAGCCCCTCGACTATGAGAGTTGTGACCAGTACGACCTCAAAGTGGTGGTGCAGAACGAGGCGCCCCTGCAGGCAGCTGCCCACAGGGCAGAGCGGGACCAGGCCCGAGTCAGCGTCCAGGTGCAGGATGTCAATGAGGCGCCGGTGTTCCAGGAGAACCCACTGAGGACTAGCCTGGCTGAGGGGGTAGCCCCGGGAACCCCTGTGGCCACCTTCTCTGCCCGAGACCCCGACACACAGCAGCTGCAGAGGCTCAGGTGCCCTCCGGGGGCCCTGGGGGTGAGGCCAAGGGATCTAATAGCCCCATTCCTCCATTTCCCTGCCAGGGCCAGGAGCACAGCTGAGAGCACCCAGCCCCTGGGCCCTGAGGGTTCCCATCAAGACCTTGGTCAGAGGGTGGAGGGCTTATCTGTCTGTGTATGTCCCTGGCGGTCCAGGGACTTGAGACCCATGTGTGACCTTGTTCCACAGGGCAGGATTGGGCTCCAGTCAGCACATACTGACACCACCACAGTCTCTCCTGACTAGCCCCTGGGAGTCCAGCCCAGTTCATTCTGGCGAGCGTTGCTCCCATGGGACTAGCCCTTAGATTCCACCCCCAGCTGTGGTGCTGTGTATCTGTGTCTGTCTCCACAGTGCCCATGGGTGGAATCCTATCAAAATGATGCTGTGTTGTGCCACTCAGTCACCACAGGGCCCTTGTGAGCTCACCTGCCTTCCTGAGCCTCAGTTTCCTGATCTGTGGATTAGGATAGAAAATAACAGAGATTAGGGCCTCAAAGGCTAGTGTGTGTGTGTGTGGGGGGTGCATATGTGTATGGGGGATGTATATCTGTATGTTGGTATGTGACCACAGCTCTAGTGGGTCCCATGGAGCTCAGAACCATCCTGTTCCCTTCCTTCCTCCTTGGTTGACAGCTACTCCAAGGACTATGACCCTGAGGACTGGCTGCAAGTGGATAGAGCCACAGGCTGGGTCCAGACCCAGCGTGTGCTCAGTCCGGCCTCCCCCTTCCTCAAGGATGGCTGGTACAGGGCCATCATCCTGGCCCATGATGATGGTGAGCACTGAATCGCTGCCTGGGCTCCATGGCTCTCCAACCCAGGCTGGGAGTCCCTGCTGCTGCCCAAGGGCTGAGAGCCAGGTCCTCCACTGAGCAGACTTACAGGAGAGGCAGTGGGCTCTGACAGAGGCAAGAAGCCCACCAGGCCTCTTTTGTTTGCAGCCTCCCCGCCCCGCACGGCCACCGGGACCCTGTCCATTGAGATCCTGGAGGTCAATGACCATGCCCCTGAGCTGTCCCCACCATCTGGAAGCCTGTGCAGTGAGCCAGACCAGGGCTCTGGCCTTCTCCTGGGTGCCACAGATGAGGACCTGCCCCCCCACGGGGCCCCTTTCCACTTCCTGCTGAGCCCCAGGTTTCCAGAGCTGGCCGGGAACTGGAGCCTCAGCCAGATTAACAGTGAGCTCCAACCCCTACCCCAACCCTGGGGGTAGAGACCTGGGACCCAGAGGGGCACTCAAGATTCATGACATAGTTCTGCTGGTTCTCACTTCAATGCACCCTCAGGGGATGGGGGGAGGGGATTAGTTATCACACTTAGTGGGCAGATAGGAAACAGGTCAGCATCTCATGATCCCCATGGGGCACAGAGGGGACGTGGCCATCCCAGGAGGACCCTGTTGACCTCCATGCCCTCCACAGTGAGCCACGCACGCCTGCGGTTGCGGCACCAGGTCCAGGAGGGGCTGCACCGCCTCAGCCTGCTGCTCCGGGACTCGGGGCACCCGCCACAGCAGCGCGAGCAGCCCCTGAATGTGACTGTGTGCCACTGTGGCCAGGACGGTGCCTGCCTGCAGGGGGCCACTGCACTGAGGGCAAGGGGCACGGGCATCAGTCTGGGCGCCCTGGTCATTGTGCTGGCCAGCGTCATCCTGCTGCTCTGTGAGTGCCCATGCCCTGAGACCCCTGACCTCAGACCCTGGAGCCTCCGGACACTCCCCACCCCTCCCCGCTGCCACACCCCCACACAGCCACACCTAGCACCAACCTCACCCTGTCCTCCTGCACTGGCAGTGCTTGTCCTGCCAGTGGCCCTCCTCACGCAGTTGCGGCAGCCGTCGTGGGACAAGGGGCTTCTGCAGGGACTACAGGACGACCTCAGGGACAACATCCTCAACTATGATGAGCAAGGGGGTGGGGAGGAAGACCAGGTAAGTGCAGGGGTGGGGTGAGGGGCATGGTGGTTCAGAATGTGAAGCTGTGGGAAGAATTGTGAGCCGGCACCTAGGCTCCAAGGGCAGGGGCCTCCCTAGATCCTCTCCCTACCCCAAGCCCATCGTGCCATCTCAGGAAGGTGCCTAGGATAGAACCCCCACCCTGTCATCCATCTAGGCTTAAGTCCACACACTTTGTCTGCAGGATGCCTATGACATCAGCCAGCTGCGCCACCCATCCAAGTTGGCAGCCCTGAACACCCCTCTGGGACGGCCACCACTGCGCCGTGATGCCCCGTTCAGCCGAGTGCGCCCCCCACCATCCCGCGCACTGCCCACCAGCCCTGCAGACATGGCAGACTTCATCAATGACGTAGGTCCCCCAGGGGCGGGGAGGGCAGGGGGCACACATGTACATGCATGCACACCTATGTGCGTGCACAAACATGCACACATATACCCATGCATGCACAGCACGTACAGGTGCCTCTGTATACCTTTGTATGAATGCAGTTGCGGGGAGTAGGGTCACTACTGGGGAATCCTGGCTGAGGTTTTAGGAAGCTCCTGAAGACCTGAGAGCTGAGTGAGGCTGAGAGAGCAGAGGGCTGTAAGTACTAGAGCCCACAGCAAGAGGAGGCTGCTGAACCCCTGCACAGGAGCACAGTGAGTCTAGTTGAGCTGGGGTTGGTTGGAGCCTTCCCTGCAGCGCTGTCCACCAAGCACTGGCAGAGGAAACTTAATTACTCCCGTGGGTAGATATGCAGCTGCCAGCGAAACCCAAGTGTCCATAGTAGCTCCTCTGGACACAGCGTCACTGACCTGCTGAGGTCAACACTGGAGGTGCCCAGAACATGGGAAATCAAATTGAGTGAGGAGCGTGCAGACACTTCACAGTAGCGTGCCAGGTGCCACACCTGCCCATGGACTTAGTGCCCTGGCTCAGAGAAGGCCTGGCAGATGCCTGGAGAGGGGCAGACCCAGCTGCAGGTCCCGGTTAGGTCTGCAACCCCGCAGGAGCCGATGTGTGCGTAGACAAGGTGACAAGCACAGGCAGAGGCAACAGACCATTTGCCAAACCTTTAACAGGCAGAACAGTTGTTCTCCCAGATGGGGTGTTTGTAAGCCTCAGGCAGAACACAATCTTCTGAGAGGGCTGGGCCCAAGGAAGGAAGGCCGCCCAGAGGGAACCTTCTGTTCAAATCTGAATACTGGGACTGGGGCTCCCAATGATGTCCACACATTCAGGGCTGCTCCCTGAGACCCTGGTTACCCTCAGACTTCCTCTGTCCCTTCCTGGTGCCATACCTTGGGTTGACCTCACCCTGTGCGGCAGTTGGGCTGTGTGTGCAAGGGCTCTGAACTCCTGGGGCTTCTCTGTAGGGCTTGGAAGCTGCAGACAATGACCTCAGCGTCCCGCCCTATGATACGGCTCTCATCTATGACTATGAAGGGGATGGGTCCATGGCAGGGACACTGAGCTCCATCCTATCCAGTCTGGGTGATGAGGACCAAGACTACAGCTGCCTCCAGGACTGGGGCCCTCGTTTCGCCCGGCTGGCCGACTTGTATGGCCCCCTCTAAGGCCACTCAGAACAGGGACGTGAGCTTTCTGCACCCACACTGCTGAGGGCACAGCCACCTGGACAGAGGGTGGACACGCTTACCAGGATGGGCAGCCTGACCATGGGGGTCTGACCGGACATGCCAACAGCTGGCTGTGTAGCTTGGAGGACCAGCTGGCTTGTATGGAGGTGGCTACGGGCATCTGGCCCCACGCCTAGGGGCCTTTGGGCAGCCTGCTTCTCCCAGGGGCGTATGGAGTCCCCCAGCAGCACCCAGAGCCTGGGGCAGAGCTGTGGGGAGCAAGTGCCCCTCCTGCCCTGAGGGCCCAACTGCACTGCTCTGAGTTGCCTGCAATGGGGGAGCAGCCACCCTCATCCCCAGCTCTGCCTCCCCCGTGCAGGTCTCATCTTTGCGTGGAAGGAAGTAGCTCTCCGACAAATGTGAATTAAAAATGTGCTGTCTCTCCAGGGCTGGGTCTGCACAATGCCCTGCAAGGCCTCGCTCCACCCTAGTCCTGCCAGAGTGGCAGCAGGGGGCTGGCCCCTGACAGTGGGGCAGTGGGAGGGGCTGCAGGCCCCCTTGCTTTGTGGAACCTGGAGTGGGGAGCCCCCTCCAGCCCCAGGATGGGGTCTGAGGGAAGAACCAGTGAGGATGCCAAGTTTCATGGATGCCTTTATCCTTCACATGTGGTGGTGGGGGGCAGGGCCCCCAGGAACAAGGGGCCCGACAGGGGCCTCCTGCTTTACACTGACCCCACAGCTCCTCTCTGAGACCCCTCTGCCCACACTGACATGTGGCCATCTGAGGGGAGGTGTGTCTGTCCAGCCAGAGTCACCCCTCCTGAAATAGCGGTGTCTGGGCCTGTCAGTGGGAGGGTGGCAACAGGGGCAGGTGGTCCTGGCGGGGGCGGCCCCGGAGGAGTGGTGATCGGCGCAGGCAGTCCGCATCCTCCAGCGACTGGGGCAGCCCCCGGCCACGGCTCTCAGGCAGCAGCAGGACACACAGCAGGGCGAGGATGGCGAAAGAGGCGAAAACCACGTGTTGCAGGAAGAAGCCCCGCCGGCCTTGCATGTCAGCAAGGGGGGCAGCTGCCTGGCCCAGGAACCCGGCACCCAGCACAAGGCCCAGCCCTGATGCCCTGCAGGAGAGGGTACAGTGTGGGCAGCCTGGGTGGGTGGCCACCCTCCCCAACAGCTGGACAGGTAGACACAGCCTGTGACTCAGTGCTCCCAGGGAGGTCCAATGCCAGGGAGGGGCCAGCCCCCAGCAGAGCCAGAGGTGTGGGGGCTCCAGGTAAATGAAACTGAAAACAGTTTTGTGAAAAAGCTTTTCCCTGCCCTGGAACAAGTTTTGTTCTTTTCATTAGAAAACTGGAAAACAAAATTTCCCCTGAAATTCTACCCTCTCTGGGGGCTGTCTCATTTCTGCCCCTCCATTCCTGAGCTGTGGTCCAGGCCTTTCTACACCAGTGTACCCTGTGTCACACAGGAAAAGACAGTCTGAACTCTGGCTGTGATGGAATGGAAACAGGGGTATCTGATCCCAAGAGGGCTCTGGGGCTGGGCTGGTAGGACCCTGTGTCTTGCTATGTGGCTGGGCAGCCTGAAGCTCACCTGATCACTGTGGGAAAGATCTCAGCCCCAAAGAGGCTGCTGAGGATGGACACAGCCCAGGAGGCCAGGAGCCCCAGGACAGAGAGGGACAGCACGGTCCAGCCCGGCAGGTCTGGGGATGAAGAGAGAGGGACCCCTCACTGCCCACACCAGGCTGCTCAGGGCCTCCCCTCACGCACATCTCAGGGGTCCTGCTGGGCCTGCCCCAACCAACCTTCCACCCCAGCACCTGCACTCTGAGTCTGGCATCAGGTGTTCCAGGCTGCCCCTGTCCAGACCAGACCCTTCTATTTAGCCCCTTCACATAGATCCTTTTAGCCCCTTAACTCTTTGGGCCTTGGTTTTCCTGAGTGCACAGTGAGAAGATGAGCAACGTAAAAGAACAGCGGTCTCATCCCAACACACCACGCTTCTCTCTTGTGACCCCAGGAGGGGGCCGATCCCAGGGCTCTCCCCATCCCATCAGGCTGACCTCAGCCAAACGGGATGGTCCTGTTAACCTGCAGAGCCCCACACTCACACTGGACCCCTGAAAGAAGCAGCAGGGATGCCAGGCCCATGACCAAGGTGCTCAGCAGCAGGACTAGGCGGCGCCCCCAGCGATCCGCGGTCAACAGCAGGAAGACAGTTGCTGCCACCTCCAGGCCAGCCCCGAGGAAGTAAGGCCCATAGAAGGCCGCCTCATGAGGGGCCAGTCTTTGGAGGAAGCTGGCTCTGATGCCCCCACCGACCAACCTAGGAGGCACAGGGCAAAGCTATAGATTCAGCCAGACCTGGGGACTCTGGGGACTGAACCCCCACAGGGGGCGAGGCACAAGTCCCTCTCTCTTAGCCCACCCATACCCTCCCCTCCTCACGAACTGAAGCCCAGGATGAGTCCATTCCTCCAGGTGATGCGGGTGTGCCGGAGCTCTAGGACCCAGTGGTGCTGGGGTTGTGGGCTCCCTGCAGACAGCACATCCAGCTCTATGGACAGGAGAAAACATGAGGGGGTGCATATGTAGGGGTGACAACTCTCCTCCTCCAGCATCCAGGCTTCCCTTCTCCTGGCTGGTGCATTACCCATAGCCAGGGAGCTCTCCTCCTCAGGACTGTTCTCAGGGTCCACGCCGCTGGCTTCAGCGAAGTGCCATAAGATCTTCCTGGCTTGGGCCAACTGCCCTGTGGCCAGCAGCCAGCAGGGAGACTCAGGGAACAGGGCTGGGAACCTGCAGGGATGGGGTGAGGATGCCTTCAGATCCTCCCCACAGGGATAACAGGGGCCCTTTCTCCCTGGACCCAGGGTCAGGATATCAAGTGGTTTTCCATGTCTCTGTCCCACACCCATGTGCCTGGTGCTGCATGGAGGTGCTGAGGAAAGTGACATATGTGGCCTCCATGGAGGCCACTGGCCTGTCTCCCGCCACACTTACCCCCAGAAGAGCAGTAGGAGTCCTGTTGCTAGGGCGCTCAGCCCCTGCAGAAGGCGCCAGTCCTGTGCGAGCAGGGCCAAGCCAGGCAACAGCAGAGTGCCCACCACAGAGAAGAGGCCGGCCCCCACAGAGAACATCAGGCGGTGCAGGGGGTCGCACAGCTCCAGGCCTGAGCAGACACAGCAGGCCTGAAGCGAAGTCCTCTAGAAAGGGCTGCTCTGTCCAGGGCTGTGGGGACCAACTGCTGACCTGTCCAGGAGCTGGACATCTGAGGCCAATTCACTGCCCACTCCAGCACCTGAGCCTGCCCGCAAACAGCAGAGCTCACAAAGCAAACAGTACCCACCCATCTTCTTGAGAAGAGCCCTCAACAGGAGTAGAGAGTCCTCCCATGCCACTGACATCCTCCTTCAGTGGGGTCAGAGGCCTAGCCTGAGTGGGTGCCCCTCTGCAGTCCCCCATGGTACTCACGAGCCACGTAGAGGGCTAGGAAGGCCCCTGCCAAAGCCCCTCCATGAAGCAGCCGCAGGGCCAGCAGGGCAGGAAAGCTGGCAGCCAGGGCCTCAGCAGCCCCCAGGCCTGTGGCCAGCACCAGGGAGGCCAAAAACACAACCCGACGACCAAACCTGGTGGGCAGTGGGGGACACATAAGGATGCAGGTCAGGATAGCTCAGGAGTTTAGTGGGGCCCTGAGGGGTTCAAGGGGGGGGAGCACCTCACCGGTCACAGCCCATGCCCAGGATGACACAGCCCAACAGGCAGCCCAGAAGGTGACTCGTCTGTTCCAGTGGCACCTTCCAGCCATCCTCGCACACGAGGTTCCACTGCAGGGGACACCATCACCTGTCATCCAGCTAGGCCCCCACACCTTGCTGAAGTCCCCAGATTGTCAGGCTGGGAGGGGGCCCTAGACATCCTGCTTTTATTCCTCCCTGGGGACACTGAGGCACAGAGAGGGCAAGGGATCGCCTTAAAGTTGCACAGTGTGGTCTCCTGATTCTGGTGGGCTTCACATGGAATTGAAACACTACCTAGTCTGAGCATCCAGTGGGTAATGACCTGGGATCCCCAGAGTACCCACATGGAGCTCAAGTCTGGTTTCCGTTTTCTCTGGATGGAGTTTCACCTCCCCACCCCTCCAGCCCTCACTCTCCCTCAGAGCCTGGACTTCAGCTGATCTTAGTTTCTACCTGCTGTGAGCAGGGCCCCCAGGGCCTCACCCTCACTTCTCCCCTGCTCTACTCACTTCAAGAGCAATTCCCGGAATAGAGTGCAGGGCTGTGTTCACCTGGTTTTCCTGGTCAAGGGTCCTTGACCTCAGTTTTGCCAAATCTCCCCACCTTCCCTTCCAAGGACCTGTGTCTTTTTTCTTACAAGGTTAACATACTGGATGGGGTAACACTATGTCAGAGTTTTTATTTTAAAATCCAACCACTTGTGAAAGCTGGTGGAGCACTGATTGATCTGCACACTAACAGGAGGGCAGGTATGTGTTGGAACAGAATGGGTGGGAGAAGAGAAGCTCTGCCGGTTAGAGGGCCCCAGGCAGACCTGGCAGGGATGTGGAACCTTGCTCCAGTTTCCACACTGGGGCCACTCCTCCCAGGGCTGGGGGGTGCAGCTGTGGGACTGAGGCTGCCAAAAGGAGGCAGGCCTGAGGATGGGACAAAAGGTACCAGCTGCCCCTCCCTATTTCTTCCCACCCAGACCCCTGAGTTGCTTCCTTGGGTGCCCCTGCCTCTAGTCCAACCTGCAAACGCCTCACAGGTGGGAGGTCTGCCTTTCACAAATCGAACTGACTGTTGTATTGCTCCCTTGATTGAAGACCTTCTGTTTTGGAAACCCAGTCTCGGCATAGCCCAGAGCTACAGGTTGCTCAAAACGTTCAAGGCACTGAAGTGAACTCTTGGCACTTACCTGGCTGGTCATGGCTTCAGCTTGACTCCCCCTCCTCCTCCCCCAGGCTGCTTACCCACCTTGGCAGCCCTTGGCCCTCATACTCTGCCATTAGGCCTGACAATCTGATAAACTGGGCATCAGCTGCGCCATTTGTCTCAGTAGAGCAAGGACAGAGGGCAAGGGGGGAGGGAAAGGGGAACGGAGGAAAGGGGGAGAAAGGAGGACAGAGGAGAGGAGACAGAGGAAGGGGGAGAAAAGAGAGGGAACAGAGAAGGGAGACAGAGGAGGGTAGATTAGAAAAAGGGGGAGAAAGGAGGGGGACAGAGAAGAGGGAGCAGAGAGGCACCGAAGGAAGGGGAACAGAGAAATGAGGTAAGAAGGGCGGGGGACAGAAGAATGAGGGTACAGAAAAAGGGGTGTAGGAACGAGGGGAGAGAGGTGGGGGGCAGGGTGTAGAAGACCCCAGGCAGTCCTCCCAAATCTCGAACCTCGGTGACCGGGCTGCGTAGCAGGCCTGCGGCGGGAAGCGCGTAGTGCCAGCCGCGTGTGCAGGACCGCGTGCCGTTGGGGTGGGCGCGGGGCGTGGGCTCGGAGTAGCGCAGGAGCAGGCAGGGGCTCGGGGCGCGCGCAGGGCCCAGGCGTGGCACGCTGGCATCGAGCAGCGCGGGCCCACTCAGGGCGCGCAGCGCTGGGGGCAGCAGCGCAGGGTCCGGCTGGCAGTGATGCGCAGGCAGCGCGGTGAGCAGCGAATCTGAGCACAGTGCCAGCCCCAGCACCACGCATGGCAGCCACGAAGCGGCGGCCAGCAGGCGCCGGGCACGGCCGAAGCCTCCTGCCGCACGCATCACCCGCACCTCTGGCTCCATCCGCGGCCTCTGAGCCTGGGCGAAACTTGAGGGCGCGGAACCTGCCGGGAGGAGACAGGTTGCATGCAGGACCTTATGGGCGCGGTTGGCAGGTGGGGAAACGGAGACGGTGGGGAGGGGCCTTAGGGGGCGTGGCCATTAAGGGGCGGTGCTATAGGGGCGGAGCAGGTCCCTGGTGGGCATCTTGAAAGGGGGCAGGGTGGGGCTGAAGAGGCTAAGGCCAGAGGGCGGAGCCAGGAGAGGGACCCCAGAGGGCAAGGCAGGTGAGGATCTTCGTTCCTGGGACCCTGGGGCCTCGGGTATTGTGGAGGGATACCTGCTGGGGCATCGCCATCAGGGCGTCCGAGCGCTGGGACCTGTCGGAGAGAGCTCTGGGGTGCGTGGTCCGGGTGGCTTCCGGGCTACGCTGGAGGCCGGGCTAGGCCTGTCCTCGCGGAATCCGGGCGGACACTCCCTCAAGCTTCTCTGAGGCCTAGGGGTCCCAGCGTTGGTCTGAGAGCCCTAGGGCCGTGGGGCGGCTGGGGGTCGGGGGTCAGACGCATCTTGGACCCCTCACCGGCCTCGGGCCGGGCCTACCGAGCCCGGGCTGCCACTGCCCTCCGGCGGCTTGACGCAGCGCTGCAGCCGTGAGAGGAAATGGCTGGGACCGTCCTGCTCCCGTGTCCAGCCCCGGCCGGTGTGCGTGGCCGCCGTTGCTGCAGCCCCGGCGGAGTGTGGTATCCAGTGAGGAGAGAACCTGCTTGGTGCTCTGCGTTCTCAGAAGTTTGAGGATTATCGTAATTATTTTGCAAAACGTGCTTCAGTTACTTTGTCCAATTCTGAGTCCTTTTGTGAACTTGGCTCATAATGGCGTTGCGTTTATGGATTAAGTAGGGGCACCGACATCGTCACCCTAGTGGAGGCTTCCACCCAGGAACAAAGTAAGTCGCATCTGTTTTCAACTTCTGTTTTTCGCACTGAGGAAAATTACAGTAGGTCCTATAGATTATGCCTAAAATTTCCTAACTAGTTTACTTTCTGTTGCTTTGTGAAGGGACTGGATTTGCATTGTATTTTCCAAATGGCATGGTTTTTGCATCAAAGGATGTTATTGGCTTTTTGAAACTATTTTATTGAGGTGAAATACACATAATATGCTAACACCACCTTTATCAAATTTCAAAATATTTTCACCACAAAAGAAAACCTGGTATCCATTAAGTAGTCAGTACCTATCCCTCCCCCCCACCAAGTCCCACTCCCCCAACCACTAGCCATACAGTATGGTGGTCTTTTGGGTCTGGTTTCTTTCACTTAGAATAATGTTTTCAAGGTTTACTTACATTGCGGTATCTGTCAGGACTTCATTCCTTTTTATGGCTGAGTAATATTCCATCATGTAGACCTGTCATATTTTGTTTATCCATTCATCTGTTGATGCACATTTTGGTTGTTTCCACTTTTTGCCTACTGTGTGAATAGTGCTATGAACATTGGTGTACAGCAAGTTCTCCAATAACATTATTTGGTCACACGTTAATGAAATGTGGGAACTTATTATTTATATCAATTAGCCTATGGTAAAACTGCTTTCATTATATGTCATTTCGCTTAGCCGCAGAACCTATGGATGATGTTAAATGAGGAGTTACTACTGTAGAAGTATTTGTTTGAATACCTGTTTTCAGATCTTTTGGGTGTATGCATAGAAGTGAAATTCCTGGGTCAAGTAGTGAGTCTATGTTTAACTTTTTTGGGAACCACCAAATAATTTTCCACAACGGCTGCCCATTTTACATTCCCAACAGCAATACACAAGATTCCAATTTCTCCACCTACTTGCCAACACTTATCTTCCCTTAAACACACACACACACACACACACACACACACACACACAAACTGCACTCATCCTAGTGAATGTGAAGTATCTCATTGTGGTTCTTATGTGCATTTCCTTAGTGGCTAATGATGTTAAAAATCTCCATGTGCTTGTCCATGTATATATCTTTGGAGAAATAACTGTTCAAAACTTTTGTTCTTTTTTACTTGGGCTACATGCCTTTTTGTTGTTCAGTTTTAAGAATTTTTTACATATTCTGGATACTAGGCTTTATCAGATATATGATTTGTAAGTATTTTCTGCCATCCAGTAGAAAATCTTTTCACAAGATTTTAATGTTGATAAGGTTCAGTTTTTTTTCTTTATGCTCATGCTTTTGGTGTCATATGTAAGAAACCATTACCAATATCATGAAGATCAACACCTGTGTTTCCTTCTGAGCATTTTAGTTTCACCTCTTACACTTAGAGGTTTTTATAAAGTATATTTTATTGATTATGTTGTTACAGTAGTCCCAATTTCTTTCCCCTTTGCTCCCCTCTTCCCAGTACCCCTCTTCCCTTCAGCAATCCCACCCCCCTCTGTTCAGTCCATGGGTTGTGCGTATAAATTCTTTGGCTTCACACTTTCCTATATTATTCTTAACTTCCCCCTGTCTATTTTGTACCAACTGATTATGCTTCTTTTTTTTTTTTTTTTAATGTTTTTTAAGATTATGCTTCTTAATCTCTGCACCATTTCGCCATTTCTCCCCCTTCTCCCCACCAGCTGATAACCCTCCAAATGATCCCCATACCTATGATTCTGTTCCTATTCTGGTTTGCTTAGTTGGATTTTGTTTTTATTTTTTAGATTCAGCTGTTGATAGTTGTGAGTTTGTTGTCATTTTAGTGTTCATAGTTTCGATCTTCTTTTTCTTAAATAAGTCCCTTTAACATTTCATATAATAATGGCTTGTGATGATGAACTCCTTTAGCTTTACCTTGACTGGGAAGCACTTCATCTGCCCTTCCATTCTAAATGATAGCTTTGCTGGGTAGAGTAATCTTGGTTGTAGGTCCTTGCTTTTCATCACCTTGAATATTTCTTGCCAGTCCCTTCTTGCCTGCAAAGTTTCTTTTGAGAAATCAGCTAACAATCTTATACGCACCCCTTTGTAGGTAACTCTCTGCTTTTCTCTTGCTGCTCTCTTTATCTTTTACCTTTGGCATTTTAATTATGATGCGTTTTGGTGTGGTCCTCTTTGGGTCTAGCTTGTTTGGGACTCTCTATGCTTTCTGGACTTGTATGTCTATTTCCTCTGCCAAATTTGGGAAGTTTCCCTTCATTATTTTTTTCACATAAGCTTTCAGTTTCTCGCTCTTCCTCTTCTCCTTCTGGCACTCCTGTGATTCGGATGTTGGCACGTTTAAAGTTGTCGCAGAAGTTCCTAAGCCTCTCCTCATTTTTTTTTAGTTCTTGTTTCCTCATTCTGTACTGGTTGACTGTTTTTTTCTTTCTTATGTTCCAAATCATTGATTTGAACCCTGGTTTCTTTCCCTTCACCATTGGTTTTGTGTGGACTTTCCTTCATTTCACTTAGCATAGCCTTCACTTCTTCCCTTATGCGTTTGCCATACTCAGGCATATCTGTCAAGCCTGTGAGCATCTTTATCACCAGTGTTTTGAACTCTGCGTCTGTTAGGCTGGCTATCTCCTCATCCGTTAGGTTGGCTATCTCCTCATTGCTTAGTTCTCCCACTGGAATCTTGATCCATTCCCTCTTTCGGGCCATACTTCTCTGTCTCCTCATCTTGACAGGCTCCTGTGTGTGTTTGCCTCTGTGTCTCAGGTAAGCTGTCACTCCTGTTATGTTGTAAGAGGCAGAGTCTTAGATATTCATCAGTACAGGGTGACCCGTTTCAGCATGCTGTGGAGCTATGTGTGGGGGAGGGGTCTGAGAGGGAACAATGCTGCCTGCTCAGCACTTGCCCCTCTTCCAGGCACCTCTCCAGCTGTTGCCCTGGCTGTAGTTCCCAGAGTGGGTGGGTCTGCAGACATTCTAGAACTGTGAGGGTCCTTCAAATAAGTGGACTCTGCCGAGAGACCGGCAGTCTCCTCTGCCCCACCCAGCGGCCTGCACAGTCAGAAGCAGTGAGGCTCTATTTTCCCCAGTGCTTGGGACCGTGAGCTGTGTAGCCTGGTCTGGGGCTGGGAATGCTACCCAGGTGTCCCTCCCGACTTTTTAAAATGTGTGACTGCATTTTCTGCCGGCCTGCCGCCACCGCCACTACATCTGCTGCCGCCACCATACCGCATTCTCTGTGCCCCTCTTACCTGTCTGGATGAGTATTTCTTCTTTGTATCTTTGTTGGACTTCCATGCAGTTCAATTTTCTGGAACTTCTGGTTGTCTCTAGTTTTGAGGTAGTTGTATTCCTTCTTAATTGTGGAGGGAGATGCAGCGTGTCTGTCTGCACCTCCATATAAGTTCTTTGGCCACTCCATTTCCTATGCTGTACTTTTACATCCCATGGCTATACTGTAACTACCGATTGGTACTTCTTAATCCCCTCACCTCTTCACCCACTCACCCAAATCCCCTCTCATCTGACAACCATCAAAACCCTCTCCACCTGGCTGCTGTGGCTCAGTGGATTGAGTGTCGCTGGTTCGATTCCCAGTCAGGGCACATGACTAGGTTGCACGTCAGGTCCCCAGTGGGGGCGCAAGTGCGAGGCAACTGCACAGTGATGTTTCTCTCTCTCTCTTTCTCCTTTACCCTCTCTCTAAAAACAAACAAATTAATAAATAAATTAATTTAAAAAAACAAAAACAAAACCCTCTCCATATCCATGATTCTGCCTCTGTTCTTCTTGTTTGCTTAGTTTGTTTTTAGATTCAATTGTTCTCGTGGGTTTTTTTTTTTTTTTTTCTTTTGTACCCTAACAGACCGTCTTAAATTCCATTATAAACAGGCCCTTTTGATAAGGAGAAGAAAAGTGTAGGTAAGGAGTTTGGAATTCAGGGAAAAGGTTAATCAGATAAAAGCTGCAGCATTCTTTCCTCTGCGCCCTGGGCGGTTGTCCTTGTGTCCTGGGCGATTGTCCTTGTGTCCTGGGTGATGGTCTTTGTGTCCTAGGAGGTGGTCTCTGTGTCCTGGGAGGTGGTCTCCATGCCCTGGGCAGTGGTCTTTGTGTGCTAGGGGGTGGTCTTTGTGTCCTGGGAGGTGGTCTTTTGTGTCCTAGGATGTGGTCTCTGTGCCCTGGGCAGTGGTCACTCTGGAGCACAGTGGCTCAGATACCATCTTGGTTGCCTGCAGGCCTCCTGAGGCACAAGGGTGGAACTGCTTCTGGTCTCCTGGTGTCGAGGTGCGTCACACCTCCAGTTCCTGGAACAAGAGCTTTTTCCATGCATTGATCACTTAGCTTATTAGCTGTCACCTGAAACTGCACTCCCCGTTGCTTCGAAGTCCCCAAGACTCTAGATTCAATTGTTGATAGATTTGTATTTTTGCCATTTTATTGATCATATTTTTAATCTTTTTTTTCTGAAATAAGCCCCTTTAACATTTCATATAATGGTTTGGTAATGATGAACTCCTTTAGTTTTTTCTTGTCTGGGAGGTAAAGAGCATCTTTTGCTGTTGAGGCCTTGGATTCTAAATGATATCTTTGCTGGGTAGAGCAATCGTGGCTGTAGGTCCCCCTGCTTTTCATGACTTTGAATATTTCTTGCCAGTCCCTTCTAGCCGGCAAAGTTTCTTTTGAGAAATAGCTGACAGTCTTATGGGAACTCCCCTGTAGGTAACTAACTACTTTTCTCTTGTTGCTTTTAAGATTCTGTCTTTTTCTTTAACCTTTGGCATTTTAATTATGACGTGTCTCAGAGTAGGCCTCTTTGCATCCATCTTGTTTGGGACTCTCTGTGTTTCCTGGATTTGCATGTCTATTTTCTTCACCAAACTAGAGAGGTTTTCTTTCATTATTTTTCAAATAGATTTCTAATTTCTTGCTCTTTCTTTTCTTCTTCTGGCACCCCTATGACGCAAATGTTGGAATGCTTGCAGTTGTCCCAGAGGCTCCTTACACTGTACTCATTTTTTGGATTCTTATTTCTTCTTCTTGTTCTGACTGGTTGTTTTTCTCACCCCTTTGTGTTCCAAATCATTTATCTGATTCTCAGCCTCATCCATTCATCTATTGTTTCTGTGTAAATTATTCTTTATTTCAATTAGTGTATCCTTCATTTCTGACTGGATCTTTTTTATGCTGTTGAGACCCTCACTACTTCTTTGAGCATCGTTATAACCAGTGTTTTGAACTCTGCATCTGAGAGATTGCTTATCTCCATTTTGTTTAGCTCTTTTTCTGGAGTTTTGATTTTTTCTTTCATTTGGGCCATGTTTCTTTGTCTTCTCATTTTGGCAGCCTCCCTGTGTTTGTTTCGATGTGTTAGGTAGAGCTGCTATGAGTCCCTGTTTTGGTAGTGTGGCCTAATGTATTAGCTGTCCTGTAGGGCCCAGTGGCACAGCCTCCCCTGTCATCCAAGTTGGGTCTTGAGGTGTGCCCTTTGTGTGGGCTGAGCACATGCTTCTCTTGTAGTTGAGCCGTGATTGCTGTTGGCAGGTCAGTGGGAGGGATTTACCCAGGCCAGTCAGCTGCAAGGACTGGCTGTGACCACTGACCAGCAGCCTCTGCCCTACATGGAGGATCAGCTGTGCAGGGACAGGGTGACATTGCTCCAGCATGGTCTATAGCTGTCCACTGGGTGTGCTGGCCCTGAGGTTTCCCAGGTGGTATAGGCCAAGGTCAGCCCCCACCTGTGTTCTGCCCCAGGCCACCCTGCATGAACTATAAAGCAATCTGAGATGGCTGCTACTTATGCTGGGCTTGGAGATTCCCAGGTGAAGCCAAGCTGTGAATCTAGGCTGGCTACTGCTAGTGCCAGGCCTGGGTCCACTTAGCAAGAGGTATGGGGGATGGGGGCTAGCTGAGGCTGGCTGTTGTTTATTTGAGAGGATTTAGGAAGTTGTGAAGGAGCCAAGACCAGCCATTTATATGGAAAAGTCACTGTTAACAGCTTGGGTGGGCCCATAAGTTGGGTGGGATGGACTCTCAGGGTGCTTCGAGGGCTGGGCAAACACTGTTAGCCAGGTTGATGGTGTCTCAGATATGGCACTTGCCTGCTGATTCTGTGACTCTATGGGGGGAGAGTTGATAAAAGGAACAATGGCCTCTGCCCACCTTTCTGTTTGCAAGAAAACTGTCCCCCAGCTCTCACATTAATGCCAGACACTTCAATTCCTCCCCATATGCCACTGGTGCCCTTCAAGCTGCTACCCCGATGCTAGAACTCTGAGAGGGTGAGTCCATGTGTGGGTTCTTTAAGAGGAACTACTTGGGACTCCAGAAGTTTCTTCCACTGACGCAGTCTTCACTGGTTTTTGCAGCTAGCAGTTATGGGGACTTATCTTTCTAGCATTGGAACCCTGGGCTGGGGGGCCTGGGTTGGGGCTGGGACTCCTCACTCCCAAAATATACCTCCCAAATTGTTATCCACCACACATGGATGTGGGACCAGCTCCTTATGTGTCTCCACTACTCCTACCAGTCTGGATGGATGAGGTTTCTTTAATTCTGTAGTTGTCAGACTTCCATTCAACTTAATTTCTGATGGTTCTGAGTGTTGGTTGTTCTGTATTTTAGTTGTAATTTTGATGTGGTTGTATGAGGAGGTGAGCCATGTTTACCTATGCCGCCATCTTGACTGGAAGTCTACTCTCCATGTTGGCACTCTTGATGAAAGCAATTGTATGGTTAATATTTAGACTCTCAATTTTATTCCATTGGTCTATATATCTGTCCTTATGCTAGTACAGTAGTCCCTCTCTATATCATGGCTCACTTATTGTTGCCTCACTGTATCGCGGGATTTTTAAAAATATTATATTTAATTATCGCGGATTTTTCGCTATATCGTGGGATTTTGCGGTACTGTATATGTATGTTGTTAAAGTTACGTAGGTTTTAAGAGTGCAGAATATGTTTAAGAACATAAGTAGTGTTTATAAAAGTGTGGAAAAGGTTAATAAGGGAGTGGGAAAGGTTAATAAGGGACTGGGAATGGTTTATAAGTGTGTGGGAAGGGTTTATAAAGCCTTAAAGTATATATAAATACTAAAATAAATGTAAGGTTCCTACTTCGTGGATTTTCATCTATCACGGGGGCGGATCTAGAACGTAATACCCGTGATAAGTGAGGGAATACTGTACCATGCTGTCTTAATACTGTACCTTGGTAGTACATTTTGAAATTGAGAAGTGTGAATCCTCCAACTCTGTTCTTTTTCAAGATTTTTTATTTTTTATTTTTTTGCTATTTGGGGTACTAGCCTTTCCATATGAATTTTAGTGTCGTTTTTTTCTGTTTCCGCAAAAATAAAATAAACCTTTTGGGATTTTGGTAGGGATTGCTTTGAATATCTAGAATGTTTTGGGAAATATTATCATCTTAACAATATTAAGTCTCCCAATCCTTGAATACAAGTTGTCTTTCCATTTATTTAGGTTGTCTTTAATTTCTTTCCGAAGCATTTTGTGGTTTTGGGTAAACAAGTCTTATACTGCCTTGATTGAACTTATTCCTATTTTATTTTTTGATACTCTTATAAGTAGAATTATTTTGTAAACTTTCCTTTTAGATGGCTCATAGCTAGTGCATAGAAACACAAGTGATTTTTAAAATGCTGATCTTGTAGCCTACAACTTTGCTGAATTTCTTTATCCTCGAGGAAATACCAGCAAACTGAATCTAGCAGCATATTAAAATGATTTTACAACATGATCACATGGGATTTATCCCAGAAATATCAGGATGGTTCAACATACAAAAATCAACCAATGTAATATACCATATTACTAGTAGGGAGGGGAAAAACACAGTCATCTCAATCAGTGCAGGAAAAGTATTTGACAAAATTCAACATATCGCATGATTAAAAGCACTTAAAAAACTAGGCATATAAGACTTTCACTTAAGATGGAGGCATAGTAAACACGCCTTCAGTCCTCACACAGCTACAGCGAAAATTACAACTAGACTACAAAAGAAATATCACCCAGAATCATCAGAAAATAGAGCTGTATGGAAGTCAGACAACCAAGGATTTAAAGAAGCCACATTCATCCAGACAGGTAGGAGGGGTGGAGATATGGGGACGTGCAGAGAGGCATGGAAGGGTGCAGAGATGCAGAGAGGAGCAGAGATGCGGGACAGCGGCTGGTCCCACATCCACGAGTGGTGGATACAAATCATGAGGGAGACCTTGGGAGCGAGGGATCCCAGCCCCAGACCAGACTACCCAGCCCAGGGTTTCAGCTTGGGGAAGATAAGTCCCCATAAGTTCTAGCTGTAAAAACCAGTGGGAGTTGGGGCTTCAGAGGAAACTCAGGATTCACAGGAGAATCCTCTTAAAGGGCCTGCAACGGACTTAGGACTTGCGCAGACTCACTCCTGGCATTCAGCACCAGGGCAAGCTGGAAGGGACCAGTGGAGGTGGAGCCTTTGGGAGATTAATAGGTCTTGAGAGTAGAGCCCTTGTGATGAGATTAGTGCCCTCAAAGGAAGAGATAAGAGAGAGATCTCTTTTTATCTCTCTGCCATTTGAGGATGCAATGAGAAATTGGCTGTCTGCAAGTCAGGAAGTGGCCCTCACCAAATCTGGTACCTTGATCTTGGACTTCCCAGCTTCCAGAAGTGAGAGAAATGTTGTTTAAACTACTCAGCTTAAGGTATTTTGTTATGGCAGCCAAGTTGACTGAGACATAGGTGTTCCTTATTTTTACTTATGGCTTTGAATTACCATATCGTGTCCTTTCAATTTCACGCTGAGGACTCCTGTATTTCTGGAAAGCAGGTTACTGATGAGAAACTCTTTCAGGTTTTTTTGTTTGTTTGTTTGTTTTTGAAGAGAGAGAGAGAGGGGGGAAGAGAAGGAGAAAGAGAGAAAGAGAGGAAGAGAAACATCGATTGGTTGCTAGTGAAGCTATCAGGAACTAGAAGTTGTTTTTTTTTAATGAAAATATTTAAAAGTACACATTCACAGGGATGTAAATTAAAGTACAGCATGGGGAATATAGTCAATAATATTGTTACGTATGGTGCCAGGTGGATACTGGAAATATCAGAGGACCACTTTGTAAAGTATATGTTTGTCTAACCACTATGCTGTACACCTGAAACTAATAGAAAAATATTAAATGAAAAAAAAGAAAAAGAAAAAAAAGATTACATGTTCTGGATGGGTTCTAAAGTCATTTATTTGTTTGGGAGAAATTCAGCAGAGTGCCTATTTAGCTGTTTTTTATTTGTATTTGAAATATTTAAAATGTACTCATTATTTATCTCTCCTTAATGTATTGAATCATGAAAACTGACTCCAGAAAAATAAATAAAAATGAAAAAAATTACTGTGATAACTATGTATGGTGCCAGATGGGTACTATACTTATTGGGGGGATCACTTCATAAATTATATAATTACTGTACTGTAAAACTGAAACTAATATAATATTAAATGTCAACTGTAATTGAAAACAAAGTAAAATTAAATTTAAACTACACAGTCAATATATTTTTTTTAATTTTAAAGATTTTATTTATTTATTTTTAGAGAGGTGGGAAAAGGAGGGAGAAAGAGAGGGAGAGAAACATCAATGAGTGGTTGCCTCTAGCACACCCCCAACTGGGGACCCGGCCCACAACCCAGGCATGTGCCCTGACTGGAAAGCAAACTGACAACACTTTGGTTTGCAGGCCGACACTCAATCCACTGAGCCACACGAGCCAGGGCACATACAATGTTTTTAATAGCTATGGAAGTATTCAGGTTATGCATTTTATTTATGGATGAGCTTTGGTAATTTGTATCTCAGGGAATTTGTCCATTCCATCTAAGTTGTTGATTATTGCTATAGAAGTTGTTCATACATTCCTTCATTATCTCTTTAATATCTGGAAGATGTTTAACAACATCCCCTCATTCTGATATTGATAATGTATGTCTTTACTATTTTTATGGAAGTTTGGCTAGAGACCAATTTTACTGATCTTATCAAAGTATTGGGTTGGCCAAAAAGTTATTTTTCCTGTAAGATGGCTCTAGTAGTGCTTAGTTGTTTAAATTAATTACAAGCAATTTTGTTAGATTGTATTGTGACAGCTGTCTTATCAGCATGCATTTAAAAAAACTTGTCAAAACTGGCGAATTTTTGTGTGGCCATTTTAATATTGAAGATGGAAGAAAATAAGCTACACTTTTGGCATATTATGCTTTGTTATTTCAAGAAAGGTAGACACGCAACTGAAACAAAAAAAGATTTGTATGAAGTGTTTGAAGAAGGTGTTGTGACTGATCGAACGTGTCAAAAGTGGTTTACAAAGTTTCGTGCTAGAGATTTCTCACTGGGCAATGCTCCACAGTTGGGTACACCAGTTGAAGTTGATAGGGATTAAATAGAGACATTAATGGAGAACAGTCAACATTATACCACGTGGGAGGTAGCTGACATACTCAAAATATCCAAAACAATAAAGTTATTGGTGAAAATGAAAAAAATGTTTCTTTCATTATATGGAAAAAACAAAACAAACTTTTTGGCCAACCCAATACCAGCTTTTGGATTTCCCATTTGATTTATTCTTTGATCCATGGGTTTTAAGAACCATATTATATAATTCCCAAATACTTGGAGATTTTAAAAGGATCTTTTTTTATTGATTTGTAGTTTAATCCCATTATGAATGCAAACATATTTTATGTGACTTGAATCCTTTGAATTTGTTGAGACTTCTTTTATGACCAAAGTATAGTGTATGTTGGTAAATGTCCCCTGTACTTGAGAATAATATGTATTCTTCTTTTGTTGTATGAAGTGTTCTATGAATGTTAATTAGATTAGTTTATTTGATAGTGTTCAGATTTACTGTCCTGGCTGATTTTATACCTACTTATTCTATTGTTGAGAGAGAGAGTCAAATCTTTGATGAAATTATGCATTTGTCTATTTTTCCTTGCAATTTTATCAGTTTCTGCTTCATGTATTTTGAAAAATTGCTATTAGGTGCATAGCTTTGTCAGTTGTTATTGTCACTATCTGACTCCTTTGTCATTATGAAGTGAGCTTATTTCCTGAAATTCACCTTGTTTGATATTAAAATAGCCATTATAGCTTTCATTTTTCTTTTCTTGTAAATAAACTATTTCGTGAGTTTTGCAGGTAAGAAATTTTGAATTTTTAAACTTTCTTTGACTTAGAAAAATAGATCTATAGGACTTCCAGTCAAATGGAGGCCTAGACAGACATGTTGCGTCTCCCTCCAAAACTAAGAAGGAACCAGAGACAACCAGAAGTTCCAGAAAATCGAACTGCATGGAAGTACAACAAACAAAGATATAAAGAAGAAATACTCATCCAGACCATTAGGAGGGGCGGAGCCGGGGCAGAGAGGATGCTGTGTGGTGGTGACAGCAGTGGCGGCCACAGCAGGCTGGTGGAAAGCGCAGTCACACATTTTAAAAAGTCAGGAGGGACACCTGGGGAGTGTTCCCAGCTCCTCACCAGACCACAAAGATCACGGTTCCAGCGCTGGGGAAAATCAAGCCTCATTGCTTCTGACTGTGCTAGCCAGTGGGGGTTGGCGCAGAGGAAGAAACTGCTGGTCTCTCAGCAGAGTCCACTTGTTTAAAGCGCCCCCATGGTCCTAGAAGGTCCGCAGACCCACCCACTCTGGGAATGATGACCAGGGCAACAGCTAGAGAGGCACCAGTCCCATACGAAAGTGGGAGAAGTGCCTGGAAAACGGGCAAGTAATGAGCAAGCGGGGTATTGTTCCCTCTCTGACTCCTCCCCCACATACAGTGCCACAATGTGGTGAAACAGGTCACCCTGTACTGATGAATACCTAAGGCTCCGCCCCTTACAACATAACTGGAGCAACAGCTCTACCTAAGACACAGAGACAAACACAGGAGCCTGTCAGAATGAGGAGACAGATAAGTATGGCCCAAAAGAGGGAACGGATCAAGGATCCAGTGGGAGAACTAAGCGACGAGGAGATAGCCAACCTAATAGACGAGGAGATGGCCAACCTAACAGAATGCAGAGTTCAAAACACTGGTGATAAAGATGCTCACAGGCTTGACAGATATGCTTGAGTATGGCAAACACATAAGGGAAGAAGTGAAGGCTATGCTAAGTGAAACGAAGGAAAGTCCACACAAAACCAATGGTGAAGGGAAAGAAACCAGGGTTCAAATCAGTGATTTGGAACATAAGAAAGAAAAAAAACAGTCAACCAGTAGAGAATGAGGAAACAAGAACTGAAAAAAATGAGGAGAGGCTTAGGAACCTCTGGGACAACTTTAAACGTGCCAACTCCGAATAATAGGGGTGTCAGAAGGAGAAGAGGAAGAGCAAGAAATTGAAAGCTTATGTGAAAAAAATAATGAAGGGAAACTCTCCAAATTTGGCAAAGGATATAGACATACAAATCCAGAAAGCACAGAGTCCCAAACAAGCTAGACCCAAAGAGGACCACACCAAGACACATCATAATTAAAATGCCAAAGGTGAAAGATAAAGAGAGAACCTTAAAAGCAGCAAGAGAAAAGCAGAGAGTTACCTACAAAGGGGTGCGTATAAGATTGTTAGCTGATTTCTCAAAAGAAACTTTGCAGGCAAGAAGGGACTGGCAAGAAATATTCAAGGTGATGAAAAGCTATCATTTAGAATGGAAGGGCAGATGAAGTGCTTCCCAGTCAAGGTAAAGCTAAAAGAGTTCATTATCACCAATCCATTATTATATGAAATGTTAAAGGGACTTATTTAAGAAAAAGAAGATCAAAACTATGAACACTAAAATGACAACAAACTCACAACTATCAACAACTGAATCTAAAAAATAAAAACAAAATCCAACTAAGCAAACCAGAATAGGAACAGAATCATAGGTATGGGGATCATTTGGAGGGATATCAGCTGGGAGGGAGAAGGGGGAGAAATGGGGAAATGGTGCAGAGATTAAGAAGCGTAATTGGTTGGTACAAAATAGGGGAAAGTTAAGAATAATATAGGAAAGGGTGGAGCCAAAGAACTTACATGCACGACCCATGGACATGAAGGGGGGTGGGATTGCTGGGAGAAGGGGGTATTGGGCAGAGGGGAGCAAAGGGTGAAAAATTTGGACTACTGTAACAACATAATGAATAAAATATACTAAAAAATAATTTAAAAGAAGAATAGATCTGTAAACTCCATACCATCATCTCTGGCTTTCTTTTGAATAGTGTTAGTACGGTATATCTCCTTCCATATTTTTACTTTTAACCTGCTCGTGTATTTCTTATAGGCAGCATATAGATTGGTCTTGATTTTCAAGCCAATTTGACAGTCTCTGCCTTTAGTTGGGATGTTCAGAACATTCTCACTTAACGTGATTTTTTTATATGGTTAGGTTTGACTTTGTCACCTTGGTATTTGTCTTTTTCTTGTCCCATCTCTTCTTTGTTTCCCCCCTCCCCATTTCTGCCTTTGGAATAATTATTTTTCATGATTCCATTTTATTTTCATTGTTGTCATATTTGTTGCTGTAAATTTTTAGTTTTCTTCTTTTCTTTGCTTTAGGGTTTTTAGTATCTCTTTAACTTACCACAGTCTACCTGCAAGTGATAGGATGCCATTTCACATGTAAGTACCTTCAGTAGCATACTTACATTTCTTCCGTACTTTTGTGTATGCTATTGTTATACATTTTATTTTACATGTGCCCTAATTCACATTTGTGTTATATTTTTTAACAGGCAATTGTTTTAAAGAAATATATGAAATAAATCTTATCTTTTTAACCATGTAGTTAACAGTACTAAAGACTTTCACTCCTTTATGTAGGTGCAGAATTATATCTGATATCACTTTCTTTCTGTCTGCAGGATTTCTTTTTTCTTTTTTTCCCCTTCATAAACCTTATTTATAATTCAGGATTCCTTTTTTTCTTGTAATGTGGGTCTGCTTGATATTAGTTTTACTTTTATATTACATAAATGTCTTTATTTTATGTTTTTCTTTCTTTTTTCTTTCCTTTAATCCTCACCCAAGGATGTGTTTCTTGATCTGAGAGAGAGTGAGAGAGAATGACAGAGAGAGAAACATTGATCAGTTGCCTCCCATACGCACCCTGACCAGGGATCAAACCTGTAACTTAGGTATGTGCCCTGACTGGGGACTGAACCTACAACCTTTCGGTGTCTGGGACAATGCTCCAACCAACTGAGCCACCTGGCCAGGGCTTCCTTTTTCCTTATTGTGTGATAATATGCATGAAATAAAGTTTACCACCTTAACCAGTGGTATTAAATACAGTGGTATTCACGTTCTTGTGCAGCTATTATCACTATCCATCCCCATACTCTTTTCATCTTGTAAAACTAAAACTCAGTTCCTACTAAACAATAGCTCTTCATTCTCCTCTAAGTCCTTGGCAACCACCATTGTATTTTTCTGTTTGTGTGATTTTGACTACTCTAAGAACCTCATATCAGTAGAATAACAGAGTATTAATCTTTTTGTGACTAGCTTATTTCACTTACCTTAATGTCCTAAGGTTTGCATGTGTCAGAATTTTTTTCCTTTTTAAGACTGGAGAAAATTCCATTGTCTGTATGTACCACATTTTGCTTATGCAGTTATCCATCAGTGGACACTTGGGTTACTTCCACGCTTTAGCAATTGTGAATAATGCTGATATAAACATGGGTGTACAAAGACCCATCTACAAGACCTTGCTTTCACTTCTTTTGGGTATATACCCAGAAGTGGAACTGTGGGATTGTATGGTAATTATAGTTTTAACTTTCATTTTTAAAGTATATTTTATTGATTATGCTTTTACAGTTATCCCAATGTTTTCCCCTTTACCCCCCTCTGCCTGATACCTCCCTTCCCTCCAACAATAGCCCCTCTCCCTTAGTTTGTGTTCATGGGTCATAATATAAGTTCATTAGCTTCTCCATTCCCTATACTACTCTTAACGTCTCCTGTTTATTTTGTACCTACCAGTTATACTTCTTGATCCCCGTACCTTTCCCTCCATACTCCCCTTCCCCCCTCCCCATATGATCTCTGAACCTGTGGTTTTGTTCCTGTTAGAGTTGTTTGCTTAGGTTTTTTGTTTTTTAGATTCATTTGTTGATAGCTGTGTTTGTTGTCATTTTACTGTTCATAGTTTTTATCTGTTTCTTAAATGTGTCCCTTAACATTTAATGGCTTGGTGATGATGAAGTCCTTTAGCTTTACCTTGTCTGGGAAGCACTTTCTCTGCCCTTCCATTCTGAATGATAGGTTTGCTGGATAGAGTGATCTTGGTTGTAGGCTCCACAAAGTTTCTTTTGAGAAATCAGCTGACAGTCTTATGGGAACTCCTTTGTAGGTAATTCTCTGCTTTTCTCTTGCTGCTTTTAAGATTCTCTTTAGCCTTTCGCATTTTAATTATGATGTGTCTTGGTGTGGTCCTCTTTGGGTCTAGCTTGTTTGGGACTCTCTGTGCTTCCTGGACTTGTATGTCAGTTTCCTTTCCCACATTAGGGAAGTTTTCCTTCATTATTTTTTCATGTGTGTTTTCAATGTTTTGCTCTTCCTCTTCTCCCTCTGGCATCCCTATGATTCGGATGTTGGCACTTTTGGAGATGTCCCAGAGTCTTCTTAAACTCTTTTTTTTTTTTTTTTTTTTTTTAAATTCTGGTTTCTTCATTTTGTTACAGTGGGATATTTATTTCTTCATGTTCTAAATTGTTGATTTGAATCCTGGCTTCCTACTCATCGTTGGTCCCCTGTATATTTGTCTTTATTTCACTTCGTATAACTTTCTCTTCTTCATTTTGTGGCCTTACTCAATCATTAATTTGAGCATCCTTATTACTAGTGTTTAAGTATTTCTGGAGTTTTCATCTGTTCTTTCATTTTGGCCAAACCTCCCTGTCTCAACTTGACAGCCTTCCTGTGTTTGCCTCTGTGTATTAATTAGGTAGAGCTGCTGCACCTGTTATTTTGTAAGGGGCAGAGCCTTAGGTATTTTTCAGTGCCGGGTGACTGGGTTCACTGTTTTGTGGCTCTGTATGTGGGGGAGGGGTCAGAGAGGGAACAATGCCTCTTTCTCAGCACTCTTCCCCTTTCCAGGCACTTCACCTGCTTCCCGTATGCAACTGGCATCCCTCTAGCTGTTGCCCCGCTGATGGCTCCCAGAGTGGGTGGGTTTGCAGACGTTTTAGGACCATGGGGACCCTCTTAACAGACTACCCTGAGAGCTGGGCAGTTTATTCTGCTGCCCCAATCCCCTCTGGTTTTCACAGCCAGAAGCAACAAGGCTTTATTTTCCTGGCACTGGAACTGTTAGCAGTGTGTGGTCTAGCCTGTGACTGGGATTTCTCCCCAGGTGTCCCTCCCGGCTTTTATAATGTGGGACCCCTCATTCAGCTGGTTGGCCACAACTTGCCTTCCCACTGCTATCTACTGCACTGCCACTGCGGCCACACTGAGTCCTCTCCACCCCAGCTCCCTGGCTCTGCCCCTCCTACCCATCTAGTTGAACACTTCCCCTTTAAATATTTGGTTGTTGGACTTCCATACAGTTTGATTTTCTGGCAGTACTGTTTTTTTGTTTTTGAGGTTAGTTGTGATCCTTCTTATGGTTGTGCAAGGAGGTGAAGCATTTCTACCTATGTCTGCATCTTGGCTGGAAGTTCCTTTTTTTTTTTCTTTGTGTGTGTGTGTGTGTACCATTATTAGATTTATGAAAAAGAAAGCTTCATATATACAGTCGTCCTTTTTCTTTGAAATGTGTCTGATCTCCATCCTCCTTTACAAATTGTCCCTGTTTGTGCTATAAGTTTGTTGCTGATCTTACTTGTAGTCTTGTGACCTTTTGGTTTTTGTTTCAAGTCAAATAACTCTCTTGCATATTTCTGGTAATGGGGGTCTTCTGGTGATAAATTTCCTCAGCTTCCAGATGTCAGGAAAAGTCACTATTTCTCTTTCATATTCAAAGGATAACTTTGCTGGATATATTATTCTTGGCTGGTAATTTCTTTCTGTACTTTGAACATTTGACTCCACTCTCGTCATGCTTGTAGAGTTTCTGCTGAGAAGTCTGATGAAAACTTGATGGGCTTTCCTTTGTAGGTCACTTCCTTCTTTCCCTGGGTGCCTTGATAATTCTTTATCATTAATTTTTGACTGTCTTAGCCCTGGCTGCTGTGGCTCAGTGGATTGAGCGTCGGCCTGCGGACCAAGTGTCGCTGGTTCGATTCCCAGTCAGGGCACATGAGTCGGTTGCATGTCAGGTCCCCAGTTGGGGGCGCGTGAGAGGCAACCACATAGTGATGTTTCTCTTCCTCTCTTCCTCCCTCCTTTTCCCTCTCTCTATGAATAAATAAAAAAATAAATAAATTTTTGACAGTCTTAGTACAATGTGTCTTGAAGAAGGCCTCTTTGGATTGAGGTAACTAGGTGTTCTGTTGCTTCTTGAATTTGAGGATCTAGCTCTTGCCATAGGTTTGGGAAGTTCTCATCAACTATTTGTTTCAATAGGCTCTTTGTTTCATTCTCCCTCTCTTCTTCTCTGGTATGCCTATTACTCGTATATTACTCTTTATGATGGAGTCAGATAGCTCTCATAGAGTTCTTTCATTTTTATATGCTCAAGTCACTCTCTTCTTC
The DNA here is from genome assembly GCF_987537825.1 of Furipterus horrens. Classification (NCBI taxonomy): domain Eukaryota; kingdom Metazoa; phylum Chordata; class Mammalia; order Chiroptera; family Furipteridae; genus Furipterus; species Furipterus horrens. Next base: position 32,851,356 of record NW_028327183.1, read on the forward strand.
CCTCTGCATCATGTCTATATTTCTGTCTTTGATATCACTAATTCTTTCCTCCATCTGGTCAGCTCTTAATTCCTGTGCTTGCTAGTTCATTTTGATCTCTTTTATTGACCTCTTCATCTCCAGAATTTGTTTGGTACTTTTTTAAAGTTTCAATCTCTCTGGTAAAGTACTCGTTTTGTTCTTTGATTTGTCTTCTGAGTGCATTAAATTGCCTGTCTGTATTTTCTCACTTCTTGTTATTTTTCAGAACTGCAATCTTGACTTCTGTCATACTTCCTGTCTTTAAGTACGTTTTCTGGAGATTCATTTTCTTTTCTGAGTTGCCTTACTATGTCAGATATTCAGGTATTTGATGGATCCCTTCTCTCCCTAGGCATCTATGTGAGTGGCACTTCTCTAGCAGATTCATACAAAGAGGTCTTTCTATTCCTTTCCACTAGGTAGCACTGAATCACAAGATTTTTTGTTTTTTGTTTTTTTTAGCTCTGTGAAATCCCAGTGATGCTGCAGTCAGTGTAGCTGTACTACATGGGGGTGGAAAGTGAACAGCTTCTTTGTTTTGCCCTCCTAGTAATGGTGACCTTGTACCTCTATGGGATTCCCCCCAGTGCCCTAAACCCAGGATCGGTCACAGAGTGCACCCTTTGCTCAGGGAAAAATGTGATTCTGTAGTACCAGTTCTCGGGTTTGTGGATAATGTATTCCATAGCCTGACAGCAAGGGTGAAGGGAGTTGAGCTCTGGGGAGGCTAGGGGGCAGCAGGGATGCATGGCTATATTTGTGTGTGTGGAATACTGACTGCCCAACAACCGCAGCTGCACTTCTGTGCTATGTCCTTGCCCAGGTCTCTGGGCTCAGCCACAGCTTGTGCTGCTCACTGCTATGGAAATGCCTACCAAATGTTGCTCTTCCTGGCTGAGGGGAGCACCATCCACAACTAGATTCTTTCCCTCTCCGGCTGAGCCCCGCCGTGAGCTCCTGGCTCCAGGGTTGCATCCATGGATCATCTTGGCCCTTCTCCTTTCTTTTGTCCCTCGTTTGTTCCCACTTGCCCACCTTTAGATGTTTTAATGCACAGATCTCTCAGGCATGTTGGTGGGTTGAGCAGGGAATCCTTTGCAGTCATAGTAGTTCGAGTTGTTGAAACTTCAAGGGAAGAGACCAAGGGGATTTCTCATGCTGCCATTGCTCTGGAGTCACCCTTTTGGAGATCGGAAGACTGAAAAGGGTTTCGCAGGGCAAAATCCAGGTTTCTAGGGTGGCATTCCTTTCTGGAGGCTCTAGGGGAGAATTTGTTTTCTCCCTTTTCCTCTTTTTAGAGGCTACCTGTATTCCTTGGCTCTCTATTCCACTTCTCTCTCTTCAGAACTAGCAAGATCAGACCAAGTCCTTTTCGCATTGCCATTTCTCTGGCTAATTTTTATGTACGGTATTATGGGTCCAATTCACTCTTTTGCATGTGGATATTCAGTTTTCCCAGCACTGTTTGTTGAAAAGATTGTCCATTCCCCATTGAATGGTCATTGCCCCCTTGTCAAAAATAATTTGACCGTATATGTGAGGATTTATTCATGGGCTCTCTATTCTATTCCATTCGTCTATATGTCTGTGTTTACTGTACTTTTGTAGTAAGTTTTGAAATCAGGAAGCGTGAGTCCTCCAGCTTTTTCAAAATTGTTTTGGCTATCTTGAGATCCCTTTAGATTTTATATACATTTTACAATAGGTTATTCTTTTTCTGGGAAAGAAAAAGTCCTTGGGATTTCAATAGGGATTGGATTGCATCTGTATATTGCTTTGTGTAGTATTGACATCTTAACGATATTGTCTCCCAATCCATGAACATGAAACGTATTTTCATTATTTGTCTAATGTTTTTTCAGCTGTGGTTTGTGGTTTTCAGTGTACTTAAGTCTTTCACCTCCTTGGTTAATTCCTAAGTATTTTAATTTTTGTGATGCTGTTATTAATGAAATTTTTTGTAATTTTCCTTTCAGATTGTTCATTTCTATTTCTTTAGCATTCAGTAGTTTGATTTATTTAGGTATTGATTTCTTTGAGTTTATCCTTTTAGATTTGCTTAGCTTCATGAATATATAGGTTTATATTTTTGCCTAACTTGGCATTTTTCAGCCTTTTATTTTCTCAAGATTTTTTCACCGTCATCCTCTCTCTTCTTCTTGTGGGACTCCGACGACATGAATGTTAGATCATTGTGTCCCCTAGGTACCTGAGGATCTGTTCATTTTAAAAAGTCTATTTTTCACTTTGTAATCAGATTGAATACTTTATATTGACCTCTCTTCAAGTTCCCTGTATCTTTAACATTCTAATATTAATCTATACACTGAGCTTTTTCTTTTTGCTTACTTTTATTTTCTAGACCTAAATTTGGGTTTTCTTTTGCTATCAGATTCTTTTCTGCAGGTTGGGAAAAGATCTTCATTTCTTTTGTTTTCATCTAAGCTGGGGGCTACCCTGCACAAGGCACCAGTTTTCTTGACATAAGGACCCTGTGTCTAGACTGACAGGACACCTGGGGGCTGGGTGTTTCTCTAGTTTGTTTTTGATACTGATAAGGTTCTGAAGCCTCTGAAGGCCAAGGGATCAGGAAGTGTCTGCAGAGGCCTTGAATTATGGGGTGGTGGACCCTCTCACCAGTGAGGAATTTGGCACCCATCTGTGCCAGAGCTATGTCCCCAGGCTGCAGTCAGGGTGGCTCCAGGTGTGTGGAGCAGGGGGCTAATGGTACAAGCACTGCCTTCCTCCAGCTCGTCAGATGCTCCTGAAGGCAGCCTGACACCTACACCTGCAGGCACAGACCTCAGGGACCATCAGCAGTTATCTCCAGACCAGACACAACTCTGGACTCCTGGGTGTTCTAAAAATACCTGCACTGATACCTCAAGCCCCAACAGATGAACACTGGGAGCAGAACCAGACAGCCTTTTTTTTTTTTAACTTTATTTATAAACGTTCTCTGGGGGACAGAGCACCTCAATGATGCCCACCATGCTGTGCATGCTGGCACATGCATGGGATTAGGGGTTCCAGGACTTTCACTGTTGTGGCCTCAAGCTACTGATGTCAATGCATGTCCATGGGAATGAGCCCAAGTTAATTTATGTTGTTTAAAAAAGCAGCAGGGGTTACAAGAAGTGTTATTGTGATCTAAGTTCTATGATTAGAAAAACAACTAATTTTTGCCTGGAAAATACATTGGAGTTTTGCTGGCATCTCTGTGCCCCTTCTGATACACAAGTGGTTAAGACCAGCCTGGAGATTTGCATGAAGGGGAGATCAGAGAGTTGTAGAGAGGGGGCGCCGCATCCCCATTATTCTAGGAACAGACCCTGCAAGGTCACACCAGGTGCTTTGGGGAAACCAAGGCCCTGCCCATGGACTGCCTCCTGGAGAGCCCAGGGCAGGCCCAGGAATCCTGCTTGTCCTGAGGAGGAGATGGTCACAGGCCACCTCAGGCCAGTCTGTGGCATACTTTCAGGCAGGCTGCTGTGCCATAGATGTGGCACCAGGAATTGTGCTCAGAACAAAGGCAGAGCTGGGCACGTGGGCTCATTTCTACAGCTCCTGCTGCCCCCACCAGGTACAGGAAGCATGGACAAGAGGGTGAGGGATCCCAGGACACGAGTGAGGAAAATGTCTACCCAGACTCTGCTGCCTGGACCTGTCCCGACCACACACTATGCTTTCCTGCAGCACTGCAGGTGTTGGGCAAGCCACTTCTCTGTAAGCCAGATGTCAGAATAGGAGTTGTAGACAGGATGGGGTAAGGGTGGTCTAGGGGAAAATACCACTTTGGGGAGCACCCACAGACAGATCTGGCGCACCGTGGAGCCACCATGCTGGCTCTCACCCATTCCTGCAGGTGTCCTTGGAGAGCATGGAGTGAAAATGCCCTGTGTGCTCTGTGCAAGGCCCAGCTCCTCCTGGGATGTGCAGGGCTCAAACCTCCAGCTCTTGCTGCTAGAGCTGGTTTTCTGCTAACACTGGGAACCCCACACCAGCTGCTGCCTCACTGGAGAAACTGTTAGCAGTGCAGACTCAGCCCCAAGTGGAAGTTTCTCAGCACAGGGAGCGGGTATAACCAGGAAGTCCTGAGAGCTGGCTAGGCCTGGACAGTGGTCTCTTCATGGCCACAATGCCCAGAGAACCTGCTGCTCCAGCAGCAGCTCGTTTCCTTCCTACTTCTGACAGGCCCTTCGGGACAGATGACACAAGCGTGCTGTTACGTTTCTGGCAGCCAAAGGCTGGTCCTCTCTATGTTCCCCGCGCCCTCAGTCTCCTCAGCAGAGAAAGCCCCAGCATTTTGCAGGAGCTGATGGCTCCCAACACCAGACCTCCCCAGCTAACTCCTCCCCATCGTGAGTGGAGCAGCTCCTGGGGCAGCAGAGGACAGCCCTCCAGTTCCCAGTAAGGGCAGGAAAGGAGGGGAAAATACAGTTGACCCTTGGCAACATGGGTTTGAACTCTACAGGTCCACTTTATATGTACATTTTTCCCCATAAATGCTGTAAATGTATTGTCTCTTCCATTTGGTTTTCTTAACATTTTCTTTTCTCTAGCTTTATTATAAGAATACAATAATAATACACATAGGACACAAAATATGTGTTAATCAACTGTTAGCTGTAAGGCTTCTGGTCAATAGTAGTCCAGTAAAGTTTTGAGAGAGTCAAAAGTTATATTCAGATTTTTGACTAGTTGTTCAAGGGTCAACTGTATAATTTGTTTCAAAATTAAGAGCTCATCATTTGGGAGGAAAAAAGTTTAAGAGAGTGGAGTTCTCCAGTGGAGTGACCCCTCATCTCACAGTCCTATACACTGGCCCCTCCCACGGAGGGGACTGTCATGTACAAAGAGCATTTAATTAATTTATTTATTTCTTTACACATAACTGAAGTGATGTTACAGTACATAAGTTATTTACAACTGTGCAGTAATGTGTTGCAAAATAAATTATCTAGAAGGCAGCAAAAGTACATTGTGAATGTGTATAAAACTGTACAGCGTTTACGGGTACACTTTTTATATGATTATTGGCTCTGTAGTGTTTCAAGTTATGTTCTCAGAAAGAGAAACAAAATGCCCAAGATTAAAGGAAAAAATATACAAACCACGTGGATTTGACTCCATTAAAAACACAACTGGCGAGTCCTGGCTCTGTGTCCCTCTGTGGCAGGCAGGTGGGCGGCACAGTGTCCTAGCCCCAGTCTGAGGCCTGTGGCTATCAGCAGCTCCATGGCAATAGGACTGCAGCCAGGATGGCACTCTCCCTGCTCTGGCCCGAAGGTCACAGTTTGTGAGGAGTGGACGCCTTAATTTTATTTCCTTTAGTTGATCAGAATGGAACAAGAATTTTAAAAAAACAATCCGTTCTGCAGCTCCTGAAATGCCCGTGCAGCTGGCTGGAAAACAGACCGCAAGGCCGCCGTGTCCATGTCCCCGAGGTCTCCTTGTCCTCCCTTGGCAGCTGGTATAAAAAAACCTGTGCTCCAGGGGGCAAAGTGCAGGTTTTTCCCTGGGTGTTCCTACTTGAGGGACAAGGTCTCCTTCCACTGCCTGGACTCAGCAGCAGCGCTGGGCTGACCCATGTGGCCCTTGCTTGTGTCCTATGCGGCTGTCCTGTGTGTGTCAGGCTGGCAGAAGCACAAAGTCGTCGTTGACATCTACCATGGGCACATAGAAGGAGGGCACCTCATTCACACACAGGGACTTATGCCCAGCGGGGTCCAACTCCTGGACCTTCAGCTGCCACTCCATTCTCTGCACAGCGTTGAGGGCCGCAGCCTCGTGCTGCTGCCGCATCAGGAGACATGTCTGCATGGAAAGCACAGCAGGTGAGGGAAGTGAAGGCAAGACCCTAGCCTATCCCTGTGGGGCACAAGCAAGAGGACTAGGCCTAGGCCCCCACTGCCCACTCACCCTGTTGCCATCCCCACTGGGAGGATGGGGTTGAGGGAGCGGCGCCAAGCTCTGGCCGCAGGACGGCCTGCCCCTGTGCATGGCCCACAGCACTGCCCCCTGGCCTTCTCATCCTGCCCTCCGAGCGGTCTTCCTGACCAGACCACATGAGGAGTCGAACCCTGCTCTGTTGCACCCACCCTCCATGTGTTTCTCAACAGCATCTGATTAGAATTTGCAACTAATTTTCTTTTTCTTTTGTAATTATCTTTTATATGAGCAGTAACACTGATTTCATTTTCATTTATAATAGAAATGTTGTCTTTTAAAAGTACACTTAATTTTTAAAAAGGGTTATCTACGGTTTAGTATTCAAGTGTTTAGTCATTATGGGTATATTATTACATAAATCATATTAAGTAGGTCGTCGGCAGCCGTCCGTCTCGAGAGACGATGGTGTAGCTTCTTAAGAGTCTATCTGCACCGCCGAGAATGGTTGTGCAGTCCAACTCGGGAGTGACACGGTATCTGTCTCCTCCCATGTTGAATCGACATCTTGCGATGACGCTGGAGTGTCCTCTCCAGTGGAGCTGAAGCTACAGAGCCTGGGCAGGGTGATATGGAGGGTCTGCTGTTGCCCATGCAGCAGACCCCCCCTCTCTTCGCAGCTGAAGGGTCCAAGGGGAAAGACGGAGTCAATACAGCTTGGCTTCAGGTGCGCCGCAGGAGTTGCCGGTGTTGACTACAACGTCAAACCGCCTTAGGGACTCCGGCTCCGGATTTTCTGTCGGGGTTTACTCCCTTAGCCTTTCCCCTGAAGAGGTATGCCGCAAGGCAGCGGAGGTTTTTTGGAATCAGAGTTTTCCTTCTCTGATGTGCCCTGACTGGAAGATCGAACCAGCGACACTTAGCTCGCAGGCCGACGCTCAATCCATTAAGTAGGTACAAAGTTAAAAACTGAAATAATGAATCACTGGATTACTGAAATGGGACATAACCAGATGTAGCACATGTGGATCAGGGTGGGACACATTTTGGGAACAAAGGGGATTTAGATGGTCCAGGTAGTAGACCATACTTTAGATTAACAAAGTTTGACCATGATACACTGACTGTACAGTAACAATCCTATTTTCTTAGATGTGCACACAAGTAAATATTTGGGATGGAATATCACAATGCATAATTTGCTTTAAAATAATTCTTTAAAAAGTGTGTTGATGGTGTGGGGAATACAGTACAAATCTTCCGCTATCTTTCGTCTTCTGGAAATAACCACTGTGTGCTACATTGTAGCAGCCATATCTCTAAACTGTCTTCACACATGTATGCTGGCATGTGTGTGAACCTCAGGATGGACCCTCTTCGTTAAGCAGCTCAGATAACCTCATAGGTCAGGCTGTGTTTGCCTAATTGAAAATGTTTTATAGTATTCTAATCTTCAGATGTTCCCACACTCCATTAATTCACAGAATTATTGATGGGCTTCTGGGTTTTCATTTTATTGGGTTGTTCATTCCAATGAAGTTTTTTTTTTACGTATCCCTGAGTTTTAAACAATTGAAGTGAACTTGCTAAGTTAGATGGCCAAAACACTTGTGAAATTTGATATAGTTTACCCTACAAAACTGCGTGCCGACTGCAGGAACAGGCAGGGGAGGCTGGCAGTCTCTCTTCTAAATAGGATCTAGTTTAGTTTGTGGTTCTGAAATAAACGGTCACACAAAACATGGACTCATGAAGATGCAGCTGCTTTATCTCTTTCATGCAATGGCTCTATATCCTTCACTCATCTTTGTTTCTATCCACCTTTTTTGTTATTAGTTTATAAGTTCTTTTGTATGTTATGGAAACTGGACTTAGTGGCATTTTTAGTGTACAAGGCCTAATTTTAATGTGGTTAAAAATTATTTCTCTTTTTATAGAAAATTTTCCCTGTGGCTCCCCCTTCAAGCCTGGCTGGTGGTGGACAGAGAGCAATGGTGTGACTGCACCATCACCTTGGAGATGGGCCTCACCTCAGCTGTACCTGCACCTGCATCGTGACGAGACGCTGGGGCCTGAAATGTCACGTGGGCTCACTGTTCTCTGCTCTGGGCTTTCTGTCCACTCCATGTGGCACCATGGGCATGGGTTGCTGAGGTAAGGGGCCCGGCTAAGGTTGGCATCCTGGAAACAACTGTCCTACTCTCTAAGTACAGTTATCACAGGGTTGGGATCGGGGAGCTTTGGCTTCCCCTGCATCAGCTCTGTAGCTCTCAGTGGGAAGAGCAGTAGGCACAGCCCACTCAGCCCTGCCTCATGGAGCTTCCTGGGGTTGTGCTGACTTGTGCATTAATTATGTTAGCTGGCACACTGTTGTTTAAGTTTTACGGCTGGTTCTTATGAGTGACCCCATGTGCAACTCTAGCAACTGAAGATAATGATTTGCTTCTTACTTGCTAATCTATCTCCCACCCATCCTCTGGCTTGCTGCACTGGTCAGTACGTCCAGAGCACTGGTGATAGGTGTATGCTGTGACCTTTGAGGAGGGCTCAAGGTGGGGTCCCACAGAGGTCTGACTGCCAGCTGGTGACAGGAGCTGCTCCCCGCACACCTGGACAGGAGGGAAGATACTCTAAGGAGGCAACATGGGGGTGGGGAGACCCTGAAAGTATGACCTGGGTTTGGAAAGAGTCTGGAACTGTCACCTCCAAACACGGGACCCAGCAGCAACCTCCCCCTGCCCCAGTAGACTCCTGGTGGCTCCCAGCCCAGGTGCAGTTTGCAGGGAGTATAGAGCCCTCACCTTCATGCGATCGTACTTGTCATCCACATCCTGGAGCCAGGAGATGAACTGGCGTGCATTGAACCGATCTCGCACGGACTTGTTCTCATCACCCTGGGGAAGAAATTAAATATGGGCATTTGATGGGGGAACATGGGAGAAGGCAAAGTGAAGGTGCTTCAAAATCCTCCTTCCTAAGTGAAGAACAAAAGCTTCAACCTCATTCCTGAATCTACACGCACTCATGCTCAAGGACAGACCAGTGTAACCCCTGGTCCTCCTCCTCCCCACATGGCTTTTGTAATACACACCTAGGAGGCTGTAGGGCTATTTGGATACTACCTGTGGTGGAGCTGTTCTCAGGGTGACTTGGGACCTCCCATGAGGGCTGTCTGCATGTCTGTTATGATGCCCAAGGAGAAAACAATCGGGAAGCCCTCCGACTCTGGCCTGCACTGCTTTTGGAGGCCACACTGTTTTAACTTCTTCTGTTTGTGAACATTAAAAGTAGTGTTCTTTGTAAAGGATCTTTTTCTTTGTAAAGGATGTCTCAGAGGCTTGAGGTGGCTGAGGGCCAGCTTCCTGGTTTCACTCTGTAGGAATGCTACCTTGATGTCACCATCCTCAAATACAGTAGTATCTTTGCTGCAATGGACTGTGGTTTACAAATAGGGATGTCTTAGGAGGGACCAGAAGACAGTGGAGCAGGTAGTTTTCACAGACTCCTGCTGTCTGGCTCTCCCTGGTTGTTGGGATGATCAGCATGTTAGGGAGAACATGTGAAAGTCAGCCACAGGTACATGCATGACTGACCACCTGGTGGCTGAGCCCAGGCCCCACACCACCAAACATATTTGAGGGGAAGAAACTGCAGCCTACGCCCTTTGACATTCAGAAGGAATGCAGGAAATCCCTTAAAGATCAGCAGATTCCTTGTCTTTTTCTTTTAGATGTAAAACTTTCAAACACCTAACCTGAAGTAATCCAGTTTATCACCAAACAAATACAGTAGTCCTTTCTCTATATCGCGGTTCACTTATCGCAGCTTCACTGTATCGCAGCTTCACTGTATCGCGGGATTTAAAAAAATATTATATTTAATTATTTGTCGCGGACTTTTCGCTATATCGCGGGATTTTGCGGTACTGTAAACGTATGTTGTTAAAGTTACGTAGGTTTAAGAGTGTAGAATATGTTTAAGAACATAAATAGTGTTTATAAAAGTGTGGAAAAGGTTAATAAGGGAGTGGGAAAGGTTAATAAGGGACTGGGGATGGTTTATAAGTGTGTGGGAAGGGTCTATAAAGCCTTAAAATATACATAAATACTAAAATAAATGTAAGGTGCCTACTTTGCGGATTTTCACCTATCGCAGGGGGGGTCTAGAACATAATACCCATAATAAGTGAGGGAATGCTGTACTTTGTTTTATAGTTTGTTGACAAATGTTTTGCTTTATTTTTTTAAGACTGTATTTGTTTTCTATTGTTGTTCTATTACAGTTGTCCCAGTTTTTCCCCTGTTGCTCTCCACTGCCCCCCACCCCTGCCTCCCACAGTCAGTCCCTGCCCTGTTGTCCAAGTCATTTATACTAAATGTTCTGCTTTAGAAAAAATTTGTTGTGATACACAGTATGTTAAATGAGGAAACTTTTAAAGATATATCCTTAAAGACTATACATTAAGTGAATGGAAAATCCTTAATGCACGAATAAAAAAATTTTAACTGAAAATCACTCAACCACTGTATGTTTCCACACAGCCACAGCCAACCTAGGAATGCTGTTCAGAACCCCAGGGGTCCACATGATCCTGACAGCAAAAGTTCATGCCAGCCAGGGGACCAGGAGGAGCATCTGTCACTAGGGCACCTGGCATCAAGGCCTGAACAGTGAAGGGGGCAGCACGAGAGGACCAAGAGAACAACAGTGTTTTGGGAAAATCCACATGAGCAGGGGCATGGGGCAAAGAAGCAGAGGGCAGGCCCAGAATGACGTACACTGGGTTGTTTCTAAAAAATTCACAGTTCCTGGGGAAGAGAATAAATTATGGGGAGTAAAACCTAGGACAGCCAGCCTCAGAGGCCAGGCCTGAGTGTGGCAGCAGCAGGAGGTAGGAGAAAAACAGCCAGGCTGAGGATGGACAATGGGGGACATGATAGCCTACTGTGTCCAGTTTAAACCTTAGCCATGTCCATGGACAGGCCAAGAGGCAGGTAAAAACTCCTGAAGCTGGGGGCTGCCAGAAGGCAGAGCCACTGAACTACAGTCTTGTAATCCAGCAGACAGAGGTAGGGAGGCCCATGGGGGCTGGACGCCCATGCCCAAATGTTTTAGTGATAGGTCATGCTGGGTGGGGTAAGCATGTGTATGACCACATGGGACAAATCTAACACTGGGGGTGAAGAGAGCCAGGATGACTAATTGGAGTGGACAAGGCAGGGCTGTGCTGGAGGGCAGATGGGCAGTGCTCTGGGCTCTGCTGTCCAGCCTGCACCAGACGATCTGTTAAGTTCTAACAGGACCCCAGGGCCCATGTGCTCATGGAGGGGTGACACTGCTATGCTAAGCAGCTCCAAGTTCCCACACCTCTTGCTTGGCCCTTGACTCCAAGGCCTGCTACCACTGTCACCATGCTGGTGCAAGGCCACCACTGTCCCCACCATGACAGCCTCCCATGGGGCTTTTGCTGCAGAAGGTTATTTATGCAGCAGCTCTGGGTGCTGCTCATCCTAAGCTATGTTCTAGAAGAAATTTAAGTAACTCAAGTGACTGAAACTGAGGCACAGCCCAACCCAATGATCTGAGAGCCTGTGCCCATAAGGACCCTGGAACGGGCCCTTGAAGAGCCCATGTAGCATCTCATGACATCAGCATTACAAGTGCTGCTGTTTGAGCACCCCTGCCTCCCCTGTCCCAGGGGCAGATCTGCTCACATGATCAGTGTAGTCTGTGGGATGTGGGTGTTTCCTACTCCTGTCTGTGTGTAGCCAAAGCCTGGAAAGCCCACCTCTTCTTGGGAGACAAGTGTAAGTGCACAGCCTTGGTGACCACTGACCTGGCTTTCCAGAGGCATGTTGTAGACCTCAGAGTCCAGCAGCATGGTGCAGGCACTGAATGGCACTGCCTGGTTTGCGATGGTCCTCGCTGCCCGGCAGTGCACCCGCAGGATCTCCTGCTCGCAGGAGACAATCAATTTTTCCTGGAGGACAGAAACCATGTGAGCCAATCCTAACAGGGCAAGATATATTCTGAGCCCAGGCCCCCAACCTGAGACCTCTTCTTACCCGCTCAATGCTGTGCTGTAGTCGCAGCTTCCCCCTCACGGCCTCCTGCTGCTTGAAAAGTTCCTTTAGGGGCTCTGCCAGGGAGGGAGGGGGTGCAATCTGCAATCACAAAGGGCGAGAGGAGGGTTTAGTAGAGGGTTGGGAATCTCCACCAACAACACTGACCAAGTCTGTCCTGAAGATGCAGACACACCAGGTAACAACTAGATGCTTGTACACAAGAGAGCAGGTAAATGAACATGGCATGGATTCTGGCCCTGAAGGAGTACTACACAGCTATGAAAAGAATGAGGGGGAATGAGTTCCAGAGACAGTGTGAAGTGTAAAAAGCAAAGTACAGTGTCTATACTGCTACTCTTCGTGCAAGAAGAAATGACAAAGATGGTAGAGGAGCAAGCAGATGGGGCAAGGAAAGGAGGAGGACCCAGGGCTGTTTCCTTAAGACTGAAGTTTCACGTCCCCCAAAATAAACCCTGACACCAAAGGAGATGCAGGTGCCAACATGGAACACACACAACAACAAAGCCTGACTGTCCTACTGGGGATCATAGGGGAAGAGAGCACACACCTGGGTCACTTTGGAAAAGACATCATGAGGCAAAAGACCTGAAGAAACACCCACAGATGTCATCTTCTAACCAGTGTAGGCGTTTCACGGGTGGGCCAGTGCTTGTGAAATGAGACACATACACTGGGAGTGAACAGGCCAGTGAACACATAGGAAGTAGGAAGCACCAAGTCCCTCTCAAAGAAGGAAGGTGCAAGCACAGGATGAAGTCAAAATTTCAATGTTGAACAGATGAAGGGGTATGGAGTAACACACCTCCCCTGGCTGTGTCACCCAGGGCAGTGAGCACTTCTTGAACCCAGGCCATGGTTTCTAAACACCATTCCCATTAGATGGGACCATGTGGTTTAATGTCAGGGCTTGGCTGAACACGTTGTGGGGCTGTAAAGTAACAGTGTGCTCAGAAAGATGGGGCAGCTTGAAGGAGCTCCTAATGGCCAAGGCTGGAACGATTTGCACACGAAGTAAGTAAGAGTGATTTATGTTTGATTACAGAAGAATTCCAATTATTAAACATAAAGAGAGGGGAAACAACATCAGCATTAGGCCAACATCACAGGAATAACTGCTGTGGACAAGATCCACTAAGAAGACCAAAATCAGTGGGCTCAAGATATTTATCAACTATGAAAGGAAAGACAGTAACTACAAAGTGGGGACACAAGACTTGGGCCACTGTTGCCAGGATATAGCTGCTGACAACAAGAACCAGACACAATGCACTAAGACCTCACATCACAGCAGTGAATTCTCACGAAAAACATGTCCCTCAGTCCAGTCGTAAACATCAGACCAAACAACTGGTCAATATTCCTCAAAAGTGTCACCAAACTGTGCCCTTCAAGGAAGACAAGGGGTGGATGACCCAAGAGGAGATGCAACATCTCAGGATCCAGTGAAGGACACACATACACTCTGTGCTTTTAACTCTGTTACTCTAAAATTAGCTCAAAATAAGACATTAGAACATTTAGCTGGTTTCTTCAGTGGCACATGTCACCCATCAGGCCCTGTTCCATCCCCTCTTGGCCTCAAAGGACTCAGCCCCACGGGGCCCTGGTGTGCCTCCCTTTTCTGACACTACTTGGGTTGTCCACAGGTGGGACCAGTTGGGCAGGCATGAATACAGTGGCACACCTAGGGATAAACCACTTCTGGATCCTTAAGAGAAAGCACCAAGACCTGGTGCCAAAGCTGCTGGAAGAAGGCCTTAGCCTCAGGTGGCATGATGGGAGCTCCACACCTATGGCCTGGTGAGAAATACAGGAGAGTTTGACCTCTGCTTGACCCAGGTGCTCAATTATGTGGTAACAGTAAATAAAACACCTAGAAAGGCATGAGTCCAGTAAAAGAAAAGTAGAGATGCACAGACCACTGACAGGGTGAACCCTGGGTAGTAGGAGTACAGTGACCTCTACGGTTTTCTTTATTTTCTAAACTTTGTATGGTGGTTGTGGTACTCTTATTTAGTAACTAAAATTTAAACAACAAAACAACAAAAAGTCCACCAAACAACAAATCTTAGGTCAGATTTTTCTGAATTTAGTGATCCAGATGAAGCCAGGCAGCTGGATCCTCCCAGGCTGAACAAGGGCAGGGTTGCCTCAGTCTCCCCTCCCTAGAGTGACAGAAGGGGGAGTGATGCTGATGACATCCCGCTGGGCTCAAAGCTAGCCTTGCTCCCTGGCAACAAATTACTGGGCTAAATGGGGAGGGCAGTGGCCCTGGAGGCTGTGCCCCTATGCCTCAGCCTCAGCCATTGAACCCAGCTCTCACAGCTACACCCCATCATTCAGAAGACTCTGGGTGTCACTCCTTGTTGGCAGAGCTTTATGCCTGATGGAGAATCAGCAGATATACTGACTTCTGGAGTACCAAAGTCTGAGAGAACACATGCATCCAACATGACTCCTTTGGGACAGGAAGTTCCCTCCAAGACTGGCTGTGTGGGCTGCATGCTCGGGCCTTCCCCAGGCCCCGGGGAATCTGCTCATCCTGACCGGCATTCATTCAACAGCTGTGACTGGAGACAAATCAAACAGAAGTTCTAGCTTTTCTTCAAGGCGGTGGAATGGTTAAAGAAATGAAGTAAGTCCACTGCACACTGTGTGAACAGGTGACATCTAGGGGTGACAGTGGGCTGGGCTCCTTGAGGGTCAAGGAGGAAGGCAGAGATGGGTAGAGGGCTGGCCCCACTGTTAAAGGACCTCCTTGCCTGCTGTGCTGAGAACAGACCCCAGTAGCCAAGGGGAAGCAGGGCCAGCTGAGGTGAGACGGTGGAGTGGCACAAGCAGTGACATGGGAGGTGCTGGCCTGCAGAGTCCTGTACGAACAGATTTGCTGACTGCCTAGACACGGGCATGAGGATGAGGGTGGAGGGTGGTGTGCATGGTGGGGATTAGATGTGTCACATCTGCAAAGACACGGTCTTAAGGTTGAGGTGGAGAATCAGCTATCATAGGAGTGGGGCAGGATAAAAGGAGATGGAAGCCCCGGGTACAGTGTTGAGAGGTAGGTTGGGTGCTGACGGAGGATAGGCTTGTTGAGTATAGAAGCCTGGAAGCATACAGAAGGGTGTGCTTTGAGGGGGTAGCAAAGGTGCCAGGGTCACTGAGGGCTCCTGTGTGAGAAGAGCTGAGGCCTGGCTTCAGGTCAGTAAGAAGGAGTCACTGGAAACCAGGATAAAAGGTGTGGAGTGGTTCAAGGGTGAGGGGCTGGGGTTGGAGCCAGATCGTACATCCCCACTGAGGCCTTGGCTATTAAAACGAGTTAAGAGGAGCTTTTTCTCCCTGACTGCTTGAAGATCAGCTGCCATCATGAATGACAGTTAACTCTTTGGACCAGGAAGTTGATCAACAACAGATTACCTCAGTGGAAACAAATGGTCATTGACATCCTTCACCATGGGACAAGTTCAAGAAAACCTAGCCAAAATATATAAGACCACACCAGGTTTTACTTTTGTATTTGGTTTCAGAAGCCATTTTGATGGCGGCAAGACAACTGGCTGTGGCATGATTTATAATTCTTTGGAGTATGCAAATAAAAATGAATCTAAACATAGACCTGCAAGACATGGCCTGTATGAGAGGACCTCAAGAAAACAGAAAAGAACGCAAGAACAGAATGAGAAAGGTCAGGAACTGCAAAGGCCAATGCTGGTGCTGGCAAAAAGGAGTCCAGGTTCTTCAGTGACTTTATCTGTGGTGATTGTACAGATTTTTCATGAGAGGATTAATAAACTAAGAACCTTTATGTGAAAAAAAAAAGGGGGGGGTTTGAGAAGAGACACTAGCTACAGAAAGGGGGGATTGCTGTGCAGAAGTACCTGACATGGAGGTGGGGGCCTTGGTCAGCCACAGTCCCAGGTGAGGAGGATATTGGGGAAACCAGGGACTGAGCAGCACTAGTGTTAGCTCCAGATGGAGGTATGCGGGGCATGGCCACAGCACACAGGGAACTGGTGACTGTCAAGAGGGTGTGGGCACTCAGTGACCCAGTCAGGCACTGGATGGGGAACTGACATAGAAAAAATGATGAATGACAGAGGAAAGTAAGTGGTTCTCCTGACCCAGAGGGACTATCAACATGGACCTCTATGTTGGAGGGTGGTCCCATGATGGCACCACACCCACCCCAAGCTCTGGCATTCCAATGGCTTGGCATTTGCATTCACACACAGCAAAGAGGGTTCTGACCCCAGATGACTCGCACCCTTGCAGACTGGGGCCCCACCTTGGCACTCACCACAGGGATGTGCAGCTTGCTGAGCGGTTTGCCGTCTAGGAGGTAGGAACCTGTGTAGGTGACATACTCAGCGTAGCACTGGGGCGCCTGTGGGGTGATGTAGCAGAGGATCTTCCGCTTCTCCTCAATCTTCTTCCTGATTTGCAAGTATTCAAAGTATGGGTTGGATCTGTCACTGTGGTAGGGCTCGATGTCATCCAACTTTATAGCATCGACGATGGCAGCCAGCGTCTGCTGGATCACCTCCCGCGTCTGCTGCGTGGACGTGTTCATCTGCTGTTGTAGCTGCTGGCTGGAGCGCTGGAAGCGGCGTTTGCGTGGGTGCTGGGCCTGGGGGTCCTCCTCCTCGGAGCCTCTACCCTTCACTCTGGGGGTGGGGGCAGGAGCAGATTCCTTCTCAGAAGGAGGTGAGCTCTGCTTGTTCTGGTTGGCCAGCATCTGAGCCCGGTTCCTGGTCATACGCTGGGGGATCTCCTCCACTTTGGGGGCCTTTGAGGCTTCAGCTGTGGGTCTAGGTTCCGATTCTGCAGTTTCAGGCTGGCCACTTCCTGGAAGCCCCTCAAGCCCAGCACTGTCATGCAGGCCAGCCCCATTCATCACCTGTGCCTGTGCAGGGCCATCCCCAGAGGGCTCAGGCGTACTGTGGGATGCTGCCAAGGGGTCTGGGCCCTCTGCCTCGTCTCCACTAACTGATGGACGCTGCTCTGGGGGTGCTGGTGTGAGCCCCAGGCTGGGGTCGGAGGCCTCAGGGGCCCTCCCCTCCAACATAGCGTCTGCTTCCACTGTAGCTTCCAGAATCATGTCTGGCACTGGCCCCTCTGAGGGTGAGGGCTCTGGCTCAGCAGGGAGCCGGGTAGCTGCCTGGTCAGGAGGCAGCAGGAGCTGTTCCTCAGCAGCTGATGTAGCCACATCCCCACTGTTCAGGACCACAGGGGCCCCTGCAGGGGTACTTTCTGGAGGAACAAGAGGACTCTCTTCTACAGGTTCTGTTTCAACATCAGAAACATCTTTAGTTTGCAGAGGAAGCTCTGGCAGTGAGAAGGGCCCCAGGTCCAGATCGTCCTCGGAGTTGGGAAAGGCATCAGGCCAGGGCACTGGCTCCACCTGGCTGAGAGCAGACAGACTGTGGCCATTTTCCAGGAAGTTATTTTCCAGAGGTCCCAGAGCCTCCACCTGAGTCACAGTGGTCATACATGCAGGCTCTGGGGGCACATCAGGGGGTGCTTCAGAAAGCGACTTGCAGTTACTGAAGAAGGACTCCAGCCTGGAGGAAGGTGTGAAAGGGGCTGGTTCTTCTGCAGTGGAGATGGCGGCTGGGATTGTTTCCACTGAGGAATCTTTGACTTCCTCCAGTCCTGGCTCAGGGACCGACAGAGGGTATGCGACAGAGACTGGGTAAGGGGGCTCTGTGGTGCCAAAGGGCCCAGGGGCAGCAGAGTGAAGGGACTCGGCTGGGCAGAAATGTTTTGGAGACTCTGGAAATCTCTGTGGAGACTTAAGCATAAGGTCTGACCCCATTGGCCAGCTGACAGGGTTTTCAGGGGTGCTCCCCATTAGGCTGGAAGAGAGGCCCTGCTCTGAGGCAGTGGGATGAGCCCACTCAACTGGCTCCTCTGTGATTACAGTGTTGAAGGGGCCTTCATCCAGGGACTCCAAGTAGCTGGGCTCTGGTGGGATGATGGCGGCGGTGGCCTGCTGGTCCTCTGTGGCATCCAGGGGAATGCCCAAGTCGGGGGGAAGGGCCCCCTCCATGGATGGGGCCAACAGTTCATCTCTGTGCGAAGTGGGGGACTTTGCTTGTAAACCAGAGAAGGCACCCTCTGGGGAGGGGGTGGTGGTGACCACAGCTGTGGACGGGCAGTGCAGAGTGTCCACCTTGGGGGAAGAGATGCCATAGTCTGGGGAGTAGTACCCCGGAGACAAGCAGGCAAACTTCTCTGGGGGACCTGAGGGCACAGGGGCCTTGTCCTCCAAGTGCTGCCCTGGGGAGTCATAACTGGATGCGGTAGGGACACTCTGCTGTCTGAACAGCTTGTCCCCAATGCTGAATTCTTCTTCAGGAGTCCTCCTGATATCGACAGAGACTGAACGGTAAAGGTTTGTGCACAGAGGCCTCGTAGGCGTCTGGCTTGGGGTTTCTGAAATTCCGCTCGCTGCCACAGAGAATCTATCAAAGAAGGAGGGGGAGCAGGCACTGGCGGCCGTGCTGGAGACTGGCGGAGGATCTGTGCAGTCAAATATGAGGTCAGGGTAGTCCTCAGTGCTGCAGGATGGTGTCCTGGGAGTGTGCATCGCCTCCTCGTAGCTGGGGCCGGACACCACAGACGCAGGGGTGGGCACCCCAGTGGGCCGGTTCTGGTCAGGTCTGGGGGAAGCGGGCAAGACCTCTTTCATATGAGGTCCTGCCAACCAGTCTCTGGCATCCACAGCTGGTCCCGGGTGAGGCTTATTCTCTGGGACTGGAGGAGCAGGAGCTGACTCCTTGAGCTTTTTGTCTTTAAGGGCAGGGTCCAGCCCCAGTGGCTTCTTTGGAGGGACATCCAGACTCTTCTTCCGCATATCCTCACCCGGTTTCATCCTCTCCTTGAGCTTAGGGTCTCCAGACCTGTGCCTCATCTTCTCCATCTGTTTCATTCTTTCTTTGTGCCGTTTGTGGCGTTCCTCAATCTCCAGGTCTTTCTGGGAGAGCATTCTCTCGAAGCTGGTCATCATCAGATCACCATCTCCCAGAAGCTTCTCTCTGGGCCTGACATCTTTCTTGCCTGGGTCCTTGGACAGCGGTAACTTATCGTTTCCATTGCTGATCTTTACAGAGTCACCTTTTTCTTTCTCTAGATTTTCCTTGAATTTCTCCTTCAGTTTGGTCTCGGAGAGTTTCAGGCTTTCATCCTTGGACTTATCTTTAAAGGAACTTTGAGGACTGTCCTTGTCTTTGGCTGCTGGCTTGTGCTCATCCTTGTGATGTCTCAGGAGCCCATCCCCATGCTTGTCCCTGTGCCTCTCCTTCTCATCTCTCCACTTCTCTCGGTGCTTCTCTCGTCTCTTTCTCTCTTTTAGGATGTTGATAGCACTAGATCCATAAGGCTTTAGTTCCTTTTCTATTTTCTTGGAAGGTTCTCTTTCAGAATCATTTTTATCTTTCTTTTCAGTAGAAAACAGTTCAGCAGTTTTATCTAATTCGTCTTCTATGTCAGTTTTCGTACTGTAAGAAATACCATAAGCATCAGCATCTAAGAAATCCTTTTCATACTGGCTAGAGTCCTTCCTGCTGCCAACATCCTTGTAGTCCTCGCTCTTTTCTTTTTTCTCGGACTTATCTTTCTTGACTCTCTCTCGATCATGGCTTTTCTTGGATGAGGATGAAGAGTGCCTGTGCCTTTCTTTCTCCTTCAGCTTCTCCTGTGGGCAGTTCTCCTTGACCCTCTCCTCTGGAGGCTCTGTGAAGGACACCTCCAGGAGGGTACTCAGGCCTGGGTCCTGCCCTCGGTCCGTGAAGCTGTCGGAGGACACCTCACTGATCTTGTCGTTGGAGTCTTCCCTGTATTCATGCAGAGCTTCTTCTTCTAACTTTTCCAGCAGGCTCTTCTCCACCTCGGCACTTTTTGACACCTTCCTCTCTCTGCAGTGCTCCTTGTCTGGTCTCTCCCTGTGCCTGCTCTTGGCCTTGTCTTCAGCAGAGGGCTTCTTCTCCACCTTCTCGCAGGGCTTCTGTTTGTTTTTCTTTTCCTGAGTAGAATCAACTGAGGTTCGGTCTTTCCTGTCCTTATATTTTTCTGTAGACTCTTTATCCTTCTTCTCTTTGTGCTTTTCAAAGGCTTTTTCTTTCTTGTCTTTCCCCCCTTCTGTGGCTCCTTTTTCCTTTTTCTTTTCTTTGAATTCTTTATCTTTCTGCTTCTCCAAGTGCTGCCTGTCAGCAGAGTGCTTTCGGTGTCTGTCTGAGGGGTATGGCTCCCTCCCGTCATCTTTTTCCTGGAGGCTGTCCACCCTCTGCACTTCACTGGCCTCTCCAATTTTGAATCCACTTGCTGTATAATCTTTTTCATCTTCACTTTCATCTGTAAATATATCTGCAATATACCAGCTTTTCTCTTTACCTCTTTTTTCATCTTTTTTTTCAGAGAAGTCTTCTGATAGAATTCCAGGGAAACTCTTCTCCTTTTTTTCTTTAATTTGGTCAAGAGATGTTTTTCTTTCCTTCTCTTTGCTATGTATATCTTTATGTTTTTCTTTAGTATCTTTTTTCTCTTTAAAACATTTTTCAAATTCTTTGTCCTTCTGACATTTTTCAAGGATAGATTTTTCATTTTTATCTTTGTCACTGGACTTATCTTTATATTTTTCTAATTTTATTTTCTCCTTTTTCTCCCTCTCAAGGCTGTCTTTCTTCTCTCTCACTGGATGGTGCCTTTCCCAAGGCTCCAGACCCTTCCCAAAGTCACAGTCAGACCTGTCCTTGAATACGCTTTCGCAGCCATACTCCTTCAGGTCCTCCCTGTATGCCTCCTCGGCCTTCACTCTGCCCTCTTTCCGTTCCTTGGCACTCTCCAGAGTGTCCTTCCTATCTCTGCAGATGTCACTCAAATCCCTGTCCTTTCTGTCTCGCCCACCTTCAGCGGACTCTCTCCTCTTTTTGTCCTTTTCTGAGAGATAGCTGGATATAATTTTATGTTTTTCACTTTGGTCTTTTCTCTTTTCAGAGTTTTTATCCAGATAGTCCCTGTCTTTCTTTCTAAAGAAAACATCTTTGTCACTTCGTTTTTCACTGTAGTCTCGTTTTTTATTTTCCCGCTTCTTCTCCTTACTGTCCTCTTTTACTGTTTCCAAGATCAGTCTGGCTACAGAATCATTTTTAATGTCCCTATAGTCTGTCACTGGAGAATCCCAACTGTCTTCCCCTTTGAAATCAAAGGACGAATCAGACAAGTCAGAAAACCATCGATCTTGCTGATCGTCAGAAAGGCTAAATTTGGTGTCTTCGTTCTCCAGAAACTGACTTTTGTTACAATATTCATCAAAAGCAGAATCTTCCCTGTACATTTTTTCTTTTTTGGGTTTTTCTTTATCTTCTTTGAAAGTCTTTTCTTTCTCTTTTGAAATTTTGTCTTCTTTAAAATCATTTTTTTTCTCTAATTTTGAGGGCCTGTCCTTGGACTTTTTCTTTCTTTCCTCTTTGTACAGTCTCAGTTTTTCCTCTTTTGGAGACTTTTCCTTCACTAATTTCTCCTTTTCTGCTTTATTTGAACGGTCCTTCTCTTCTCGGAAAGACCTGCTTATGTCTTTGTTTGTGTCTTTGATTCTCTTGAGTGACTTTTCATCTTTGGAGACCTTTATTATGTCATCTTTAAAGAGCCATTCTTTTTCATCCGACTTCATTTTGCTAAGCTTCTCTTCTTTCTTAAAGTGGTCTCTCTCATGCTTTAATACTTTTAACTTGCTTTCAGTGGAAATGTCATTGTCTAAAAGTATAGCTTTGTCTGACCTTTGCTTGGAGTCCTCATATTCGTAAGTGAAACTTTTCAATTTGAGTTCCTGACTAACTGAACACAGCCCCTTTTCCTTGTTTTTGTGTTTATGTTTCGTTTTATGTTTCTTGACCACTTTTCCCTCCTTGTCTAGCTTGGGAATGGCACCATCCACACTGGAGTGAAAGGAGCTCTTCTTCTCTGACAGAGCGCTCTGCAGGCTGCCCCGCTTCCTATGCTCCTGCCTCTTCCTCACTGGCTTCAGTGACTCTACACTGGAGCCCTCGGAGGAGCAGTCAGACTCGCTGGTCAGTCTCGTTCTCGTGGAGTCTGATAAGGAACTGACCTCGGACCAGGCAGGAGAAGAAATGGTTTTCCAATTGTCTGTCCGCCAGTGCTTGGCATGCTGGTCTGTGTGGCTGGGGTTATGCTTCTGGGTGGTGGAGCTCCCATGAGACGAGGTGGAGGAGGCAGACAGGGAACTAAACAGGGAGGGGTCCTTCAGCACCAGTGGGGATTCCTTGAGGCAGCCAGAGCTCCCCACTGAGTCCCCATCGTCCTCGTCACTCTCTGAGGACTCACTCTCTGACTCAGAGGAACAGAACTTGTCACTCCTTTTCCCAAACCTCACTTCTTTGCCTTTTGTTTCTTTCTTTCGCTTCTTTTTCACTTTATTTTTTTCCTTCTGCTGCTTGGAATTAGAAGGCTCTCGTGTTTTATTACTGGGCAATATTGTGTGTGCTGAGAGTCTCAGCTTCTCTCCTGTCCCCACAGTGACACTAATGTCCTCCTCATCTGAGGTGTCTGACAAGATGCGATGAGAAGCTTTCTTTGGTGCAATCGTATTATTTTTAGTGTAACTTTTCACTTCCATTTTGGGTATAGAAATAAAACTATTTGATTTAGTCTCTTTCCTGTACTCCTTTTTCAGTAAGTGTTTGTCATCCACTGGAGGAACTCTGTCCTGTTCGTCATCCTCATCAAACTCATACTCGTCCTTGACAGGGGTCACAGTTTTCTGGGGCTCTGGATTCTTAGCCTTATGCTTTAGGCCTTTTTCAAACTCAGAGTCCGTGTTATTTCCATCAACTGAACTAGAAGGTGCAAATGATGGGGCGTCTTCCTCCTCTGAGCTCTCTGTTGGAAACAAGGAAAAAGATGTCAGAGGTAGGTTCGAAACACCTGCAGACATGGACAGGGGAAAGCTGTATGGAGAGGTGACCTGGAGAAAGACCACGCTAAGCACTTGGTCACCCCTAGGAAGGGATGGGAAGACCCCCAGAGAAACACTTCACTTGAGTGAACTCTTGAGGCCAACCACGGGCCAAAGGAAACCAGAGAGAGGTTTGTGCAGACAAGATGGAATATTAGGATAAGCCTACAGGCTTTTTGGTACTAAAACACCAGGTCCTCAGAGTCTAGAAGTTCCTTTAAGTGCCAGGTGTTTAGGAACCTGGGACCCAGTGTGCTGATCTGCAGATGAAAGCCAACATTGCCTCTGACATCATAGCAGTACTGGGAGGCCTGTCCCCCACAGTCTCATACACCCTGATCCTACCCCACAGCCCCCACCCTGAACATTCATTGCCTGGTGCCCAGCCACTGACCAGTTGAGCTCTCCTCACTGGATGTGTAGGTGCCCTTGCCCAACAGCAGGTTCACCATGGTGGGGGAGTTGGCCACCTTCAGCGGTGTCTCGCCCTTTCGGTTGCTCTGCTGAGGATTCCCTCCATATCGCAGCAGCAGCTTCACCACCTGTAAGACAGTAGTAGGTGTGTGAGGATGTGTTCTGAGAAACACTGACTGTGCTATAGTGCCTGTGTAAAACTGTAATTTGTTTAGAGGACCTTGAGCTTAACAACAGAAAAGCCCCACACTTAGGGCCAGAAGATGTGTGCACAGCACTTTCTGGTATAGTCTCTAGACCATGTCTTGTTCCATAGGAAGGACCCTAATGGAGTCCTGGCATCCCTTTCAGGCTCTCTAACAGGTAGAATAGTCCCAATTCCCACAGAAGGCCTTCTCCCTCGTGAAGAGTTGACCACTTTCCCGGAATCTTCTCACACAGGTGCTACCCTCCTGCTAATAAAGAGCTTACCATCCAGCAGGGACCAGTGGTCATGAAAGGGTTCTGGCAGTTTAGGGGGAAGATTTTTATTGGGTTGGGGGGGAGGTTTACAGAATAGAGGAAACAGACCAAGCTTCTGCAAGTAGGTTTATTTTATGTTTTCATTTATTTTAGAAAATAAGATTATCTCTTGATTGACTTTACATGGGTAAAGATGGTCATATGAATGACAGAAACACTCAAGGTGACATTTCAACAGCTCTGTTCAACTGTTTATAATCTGTGCTTCATATGCTCAGACAGCTGATTCACTAAACTCAAGTAAAATATTAAATTCAGTCTCAACTTTAGTCCAGTCAGAGTAGAGCATGCGAAGAATCTTTAAAAACGGCTGATATAAACTCTTGTTACTCACATACTCTAATTTTCATTTAGTAGTTACAGTTTCTACTGCTTCATCAAGACAGTCTCCTATTGCTGCTCTAACAAATCACCACCACCTTCGTCTTATAGTCCTGGAAGTCAGAAGTCCATAATCAGTCCCGCTGACCCAGCTGATGTGTGGTATCGGCTCCTTCCTTTCCATGAGTGTAGGGTTCATTGCAGTGGGGGAACTCTGGTTCCATGTCCTTGCTGTCTGCCAGCTGAGGGCTATCCCAGCTGTTGGAGGCCACTGCATTCCTTGGCCATGGCCCCTGACTCTAAGGCCAGCAGTGCAGGTTAGGTCTCCCTCATGTTCTCCCTCCTGCCTCTGCTTGCAGCTCTGATCGGGCCGCAAAAGGGTCTCTGTTGTCAGGACCCTTGAAGGCCACTGAGTCAGCCCAGGTAATCCAGGATCATCTCCCACCTACAGTCCTCTTACCATATGTAAGAGGTCACATGTCACAGGTTCCAGGATCCAGATGGACATATCTTTGGGGGCCATTATTCTGCCTCCCTCACCATGTTTCCACAGTCTTTGGTAGTTTCCATAATAGAAAGTTTTAAAACAACAATTACAAAAGTACACAGATTCAAGTGACGACCCCCCTCCTCCCTACTTTATCACCTACTAGCTCACAGCCAACCTCATTTCACCCACACTGCCCATTCCTCCATGTATTTTTAGCAAATCAGACATTTTATTAATTTTTTCAGTGTATTTTTCTAAAAGGGTCCTTAAAAAACAAGAAACTATAAAGCCATTATCTTACCTAAAAAGTTAACTAGAATTACTAACATCAAATAATCAGTGTTCAGATTTCTCCAGTTGTCTCAGAAATCTTTTAATTCAAAATGCCCTCCCAATCTCTCTCCCTTGAAGTGACTTGTCAAATAATATTCATCATACTCTTGATACTACTGGTTCCCTGGTACCTTCTAGAAGTGACCAGGCAGAGCTGCCATGAGGAACATTATGAATTCCAATAGCCGCGTCACGTTCTGGTCTATTGGTGTCATCATCCTCACCATGGTCAACTCTGCCATCTTTGGCCAGGAGTCTCTTCAAGATGGCTCAGGTGATGACTACAGCAAGAGCGCCTCATCTTTGCAGCCACCCTGCTTTCTGGCAGCACAAGATGCACCAAGTACATCATATACATCTACTTCAGACCTAGAGGCAGTCATTTCCCCAAGGAGGCTGAGAACTCTTAGGGGAAACCATGCAGTAGGATACTCACTGCTGTTGAACTGGCTACACCTCTCAGATCACATTAGTCGAGGCCTTCCTAGTCTAACAGGACCACAGGAACAAGGAAAGGGTCCAGCAGGGTCCCCCTTCCTATGGGTATGATCATTCATCTACTAAAATCCAACTACACCTGCACGGCCAAAGCAGGAGCCTTTCACACACACTGAAGACGATACTGATTGTCAGAAATGCAAGAGGCTATTTAGGGGCTGACCCAGCATGAGAAAGCTGGGGTAGTCAGAGGACAGCTCTGGCAAGGGGCGAAGACTCACTTCTCAGTTACCCAGCAAACATGAAGGACAACGAAGACAGAGACCGGAGCTACAGAATGACATGGAAGTCAGATGGGAGACCCACCTTGTAGTGCCCATTGTTGGCAGCATCATGCAGGGGCGTGTCATCGTCCAGGCCCTTGGTGTTCACCTCTGCACCCGCAGCTAGCAGCTGCTTGGCAACGTCGTAGTAGCCCCGGTTACATGCCTCATGCAGCGCTGTCCAGCCTAGAAACAGACACTTAGGACATATGTTATTTAATCCTCAGGAATGTTACCCCTGTCTCAAGGCAACACTCTGAGGATGCTGATGACAGGACAAAGCCCTGGAAGGCGTTGCTCTGAACTGAAAGGCTATAGAGGTCTAGGGAAACCCTGAATGTGCTTTACTGTGGTGCCTCTTGTTTGCTCAGGGAGATTTGGCTTGTTAACCCTACAGATTGATTATCCACTTGCAGAGTTAATCCTGAGCAAAAAGGGTGGAGGACTGGTGAACACAGCATCATGAGAGGCCTCAGCCTGGCTCATCCATCAACACATAGGGAGAAAAAACTCCCATTTTAGAACATTATAAAGTCACACAGGGAGAATCTCCTGGTGGTAGCTGAGAGCCTCTTATCTGCCACCAGGTAGAGTGGCCACACACAGCAGTGTATAAACAGGGCCTGCTCCTTTGGACACAAAATTCGGGTGCTGTGAAAAAAATCTTGATTTAGTACAACAAAAATTTTTGAATGCAAGCAGATTGTAACTATGTACTGGAAAATGTGCTAACAAAACAGACAACAAAGCAATGGGATCTAGAAATAAAGTCATGTATTATAGGAAAATGTCATGTGTTACATTAAAGAAATTAAATCTGAAAATTAAAGAAGTACTTTAATGATCCAACTAGAATAACAATCTTTGTGTGTGTTTTAGAATTTTTACTGAAATATTATATGCATAGCATATACCACAAATTTTTTATGCATTAACTTATTGATGGACATTTTTGTTATTTTCAGTTTCCTGCTATAAAAAATAAAACTGTTATGGATATTTTTGAAAAAAAATCTTGCTTTAGGAAAATTGCTTTTTTAAAAAAACGGTGTTAAGTTTTGGTCAGATAAGTATCAACTAGGGCAATAGAAAAAATCCTAGTACTCTGAATCAAGACTGCTTTGCTGATCTTATCTTCTCATTCACCTTTAAGAAACAACTCAAATCTGTTGATGATGCATCATGGCATAATGGAAGTATTTTATACAAAAAAGGAATAACTGAACTGGATTAACAGGGCCCTCCCTCAGCCTGTGTCAAGTTACAGACGTGTGCTATTTGTCTTATATTAAAAGGAGAGTGGTGGGGTGATGTTTCTTTCATGGGAGGTGGGAAGGTGTCCCTGGGCAACATAACTTCTTCCTAAATATCCCAGATACACCCCTCCCCCAACTGAGGTGCCAGGAAGAATGAATCCTCTTGTGAAGAATTGGGGTTTATATACCACAGCAGAGTAATAGGTAAAAATTCCTCAATTCTCTTAAAAATAATGAAAAACAAAATGGTTTTATTTTGAAATACTTTCCAAGAAACACTAATTCCTCCATCTCAGAAACAGCAAATTATACTGGTGTTAAGAGTGGGGTCTGCCCCATGCACCTAGAATGGACCACAGAACCACATGGGCCCAAGGACTGGCTCTTGCTCCTGCCATGCTAATCCCAGGTGCAAGGCTACTACTG
The DNA here is from genome assembly GCF_987537825.1 of Furipterus horrens. NCBI lineage: Eukaryota > Metazoa > Chordata > Mammalia > Chiroptera > Furipteridae > Furipterus > Furipterus horrens. Next base: position 32,878,844 of record NW_028327183.1, read on the forward strand.
CCAGGATGATGACACTTGGCCAGAGGACTCCACACCTCTGGGGAGGCCAGCCTCACACCCTCCTGTTAACTTGCTGCAGGGTCCCTCTGCCCTACCATCTCCTGGGTGCTGTGAGCTCTCACCTGCAAAGTCCTTGACGTTGACATCCGCCCCCTCACTGATGAGCTCCTTGATGCGTCGGGCATCTCCCCGAATGGCAGCTCGATGCAGGCGGGTCTCTCCCCTCTCGTTTCTCTTATTCACTTTATCTTTGGTTTTTGAGGCAGAGTTAGGTGTCCCCTTCTGACACACTGTCGATTGGGAGGGATGCTTTGGTGTTGTATCTACTGCAGGCCAAGGAAATGACAGAGAGTGCATTACTAGGGGTAGAGAGAGTGTGGCTGGGCCTGAGGGTGTCCCTGCTTTGTGGAAACCTCCAGAATCTGGGCCATCCTCACAAGGGAAAGAGGATGCCTTTGCTTAAGTATCCATCTCCACGTAGACAGCCTCTCCAGTCCCAAAAAACAGCTACCCTGGGGGCTCACCTGGGCTGTTTGCAGACTCTTCTGCTGTCATCTGCATGAGGAGAGCCACCTGCTGGCGCTCAGAGAGGGGATAGCCGGCTCGGATTCCAGACAGCCCCATGCCGAACAGCAGCCCGGCCTTCCTGGTGACAGGCTCCTTCTTAATCCTCTTCCGCTCAGGACCCTGCTTCTCTGTGAAGTGGTGGAGGAGAGGGGGGAGATTTCATGCCATGGAGTCCTCAGAACCCAGAGTCTTTGCTGGCATTTCAGAGCCTCTGCCTTCCACCTCACAGGAAGGGCAAGAACAGAGCTGGCAGCACTCCTGCTGCCCATCATCATCACCTCTTCTAGCAGTAAACATGAGACACAATTCCAACACCTTGTTATTAGCCAATGAAGCCTGCTAAGCTGTGGCCCCCACCAACCATTTACTCGGCTCCAGGTGCCTCCCAGACCACCCACTATGTGCAAGGCGGTGGGACAGTTGATCACCAATGTCCTGGCTCAGACAGGACAGGTCTCCATCTATTAAATACACACTTCTGTAATTCAAGTCCTCCTTCCCATCCCGCCTCCAAACAGTACAGACATAAAATGGCAAACATAGTTTAGAAATACATAAACAGATCAAGGCCGACTTGCAGTACTGTACCTTTCTTCTTGCTTCTAGGCACCTCCATTTCATGCCATGGCGCTTTGAGGAGCGAACCCGCCTTGAACCACGACATGGACTGAGCTGGAGGCATCTAAAGGCATCAACACAGAGCACTAACAAGACACGATGGAACAGCGCGGCCATCCCGTCTCAGCCTCCTCATAACAAGCAAATCCTCCACCTACCTCACCCATTATAAAATACCCTGTCAACCTTGAACAGAAATGCATGTGCTGTTCCTTTTAAAAGCAGGGGTTGAGGGAGAGAAAAGATACCCCCAATTCCAGGAGCCAAAAGCCTGCCTTCTTCCTTCACCTTGTCCTCCTGTTGAGGGGAAATCTGGGGTCCATCAAGAGCCTCAGAATCGCACCTCCCCCAAGCCCATGCTTTCGGGTGGAGACCCTGTTCAGAGCCAAGATATTGCGGGGTGTTCTAGGTCACAGATGCAAAGCTGCAGGCCCAAAAAGAGACGTGGGTCTCTGAAACTCTCCTCTGAGAAGTGTTTTCCTTAATTCCCACTCAGCACATCCAAGGAGCCCCTCTTTTGAGGTCACTCAGTTGGCCCCTGCCTGGGGCTTGACCCAAGAGAGGTGGTGATGTCTGTGAAACAATGACTAAACAGATCACATATCCACCTTGTCCGCTCCCTCCCAGAACAATATCCCTTTTACTATTCACCACCTCAGGCCATAAACTGCTATTTCTTTAAGCATTTTAAATTGCCTTTTTAAAAACTAAAGTGATTTGGTAAGAATGCTGACTCATGTGCTGAGGTGATAACTCAGGCACCGCAGGTCACCATCACCAGCAACAGTTTAAACCAATCCATAAGCGCAAGTCAGAGAAAGGAAGTAAATTCCAGGAAAAAATGCTTTCTGTTGATGACCGTAGCTTAGTGCACCTGCACCACCCCCATTCTACCTACAACCTCCTTTCCAAGCAGTAGGGCCTCATGGTACATTCCAGTAGCAAGGGCCTTCAAGGAAGCTTCTGCACAGGCTGACAGACTAGTTCTGGCCCAGTAACTCCAGTAAGTTCCAAGAAGCTACACCCCACTTTCTAACTGACTGGAAGCCATGGTATCCAAATTGGGCACTTGATTTAAACACTCGGCCTTACACAGCTAGTGTTTCAATCTCTGCCCACACCCATGCTCTGCCTGCCTTCTCTCTGTTTTCCCACTTCGCCATTTGCTGCTTATGTGACACATTCCGATAAAGAAGATGATGGAGCTTTCCATTGCAAAGGTACAAATAACGATGGAAAAAAGACCAGTGGGAAGGCCAGACCCACCTCCTCGGCAGTTCTCCACAGGCACAAACCAACCAGGGTGGTGATGCCCCACCACCGAAAAGGTGTTTCCAGCACAGGGTCCTCAGTGTCCACTGCAATCCCCTTGTAGGAAGAAGGAAGGCACATGCATGCTCCCCACAACCTGCCCAATCTCCCAGGAAGCACTGCTTGGTCTCAAACATTCAGCATCCAGCCTCTTAGTTCACCATGCCCCCATTAAGAATACACAGTTCAAGAGGCCCACTGCTTCCCCCTCACCTAGTTGTGAAGACAGGAAGCTCAGTGGGAAGAGAATGAAAGCAGAACCCGAGAAAAGCAGTGTAGAGAACTCCTGATTGTGGGTGACATTTGCTAATTACACCGAATAACTTCAGAGGTAAAAGTGCTGCTTCTCTGCTATGTGCAGATGCTGAGGATGCTGGGTGGAGCCAGGGGAGGTAAGGCCAGGGTCTGAGTGGGATGTCTTCAGGATAAATGTGACAATGACTTTAAGATGCCAGAGAAACCAAGCAGAAGGTACCAGAGCCACTCTCTTCAAGCGCCAGGACAGGCAGTGGACTCTTCAGGAGTCAAGGAGGGGGAGAGGGACCTTCAGGAGCTCACCCCACACTTCCTGAGAGTGGTGGCTGAGAATTTGTGGCTTTTTATCAAGAGGGTTTTCTGCAGCAACAGAATTTGACCCCAGCTGCACAGTAGAACCCAACGGCACACAGCCTACACTCTGAGGAAGGGACAAAGGTCAGAGGTGGAATGTGGAGATAGCCCATGTGTGGCGTGTTGGTGCCTCTTCTTTCAACACCACACCCTATACCACCCCCTTCTCTCTGCTTCTGCTGTCACTGAGCTTCAGCAAAGGCAGGATTGTGTCTTCTCTCTCTCCCATGGCCCTGAGCTGTAAGCATTCTCAATGATGCTGAAGGAACGGTGCAGACACTCTCCCCCCGAATGTGGCTAAAGAGAGAAGCCTTCTCACACAGAGACCTCCTGGGCTTAATTTGGATATTTATGTTTCCTAACACAGGGAAAATCCTAAAATGTTATCAGATCTAATAAGCCAATTTCTCAATGCCAGAATATTTTCTGCAAGCACACAAAGCTATCAGTATCTAGAGGGGTGTGAGCAGGCTGTGAGTTTCAGGATGGAGGGATTGCCTGTGGAAGCCCTGCCTATAAAAAGGGAGCCTCTCCATGCTTGCCCAGCCTCAATGAGGCAATGGTGCTGAGGCCCGGCACACACAAATGGTTGTTGTTGCATGCTATAGAAGCAGTCCCACTACACCCCTTCTAGACCCCTTAGCCCACTGTGTCCTGTTGGCAAGGGCCAACCCAGGTGAGACTAACCCCTCAGAGGTGGGAGGCCTGTAAAATCTTCCTCCTGCCCCAAATGGGCAATGTGCCCCTTCCAGTCAGCACCCTACCACCAAGTACAATGCAGGGTACAGGGCAAGAGGAGGAACATTTGGGGTAACTGGCAACCTCTTTTGGCATTCTAATTTTTTGTTTGTAATATCCAACCGGAAACAAAGCAGAACTTATATGAATTCCAAATGGCATTTGCTAAGTGCAGAGTAGAAAACTGGTAGTTCTGTGTGACAGCCAAGCAGCAAGTGCGCGTCAAGGGCATGGTTCTAACACAATGGTCAATGAAATGCCCCCAGGCTAAGACTGGAGGTGACGGGGTAGAGTTGTAGAGTGGGGACTGTGGTCTGCAACTTCCACATGCTTTTAAGAGCTCCGAGGGCCAGTGACACAGACAGAGTTCCAGGGAAGGCAGAGTAACGGAAAACATGGGTGGGAAACAGGTGGGCTTAAGATCCCAAGAGCCAAAGCAGGGCTGCCTTCTCACTGGATTCTTACTTCCGGTTCCCTCAAGTCTGCCTGCTGTCTTCCTCATTATTTCTGTGTTCCTGGTATTCCAATGTTAGTTGTGGTATTCCTCTTAGGCTGATGAATGAAAAATGGTTTCACATGAGCTTGGGCAATTCCCTTGTATCATCTTAGGAAGACAAGGTGATATGACAGCACCTTGTATCCCTACAGTACCTATATTCTTGTGCACATTCACCTATAGTTTCTGAAGTCAGTGAACATTTTATTAGGCTTTCTTGGTATGTGGTCACCCAGGTAGCAAATGCAAGAATCCACACCGTCCCCAAGCCGTCACTGGGTTTCCTACTAAAGCCCTTTCTCCTCCTTATCCCAGCCCTTCTGGAACACACTCCTGCACTCTTTACTGCAGCTGTCTGACTAGAATGGGGCCTTTTCCCAGGGAACTAAGGGCTGCCAAGGGCAGGTGTTTCTGGGGGACCTTTGTGTGCAGGGGTCAGTGTCCAGAGCCCACCCCCTGCAACTGAGTCTCCCTCCCCAACTGAGCTTAGATGCATCTACCAGAGAAAAGACTTGTCTGAATTACAGTGAATTCTGGCAGCAAGGACACAGAGTGAGCATCTAGGGGAAGGTTTGCCCATTAGAACCAGTCAGAAGTATCCAGTTTTGTGGGGTGGTGCTGGCTTCCATAATATTATTGGGAGTTGGCTTGCTATGTGTAGGCAATGTCTCCTCTCCTTGGCCACTTTTAACAATTCTTCTGTGCTGTTCAAAATACGTATATGTTTAAGTATTTTCCCCTGTGCATAATGCATTATGCTACCTGAACTGAGGACTCCCGTTTCACAGACATGAGAAGTTCTCTGGCTTCTCCGAGCACCAGTACCCTCACTCCTCTCCTTGATTAGATGCTAACATTGCGCCTCAGTCCCTTCCCCCCTGCCCATGTACATCTGATAACGTCTTTCATGTTTCCTGTCTCTCTTTCCATGCCTCAGTCTAGGCAATTTCTTTAGCTATAACTCCCAATTCACTAATTCTTTCTTATGTTATATCTGATAAACTATATAATCTGTCTATTGAGTTTTAATTTCAGTGGTATTTTCATTTCCATATGTTCTATTTTATATTTTTAAAAAATGTGCATGATCTTTTTTGACAGTGTCCTGTTCCTTGCTCATGTTTTCAATTTTCTCTTTTATTACATTCTCTAATCGTCAAAAGGCATGAAGTCCCTGGGGCTGAAACTCTCTCAGGATGGGTTTTTTCATCATGGTCTGTAGTTCTGACTGGGAACTCATGTTGGTCTGAACTCTGGGTCCCAGGAAGGTGCACGGATGCCCGTCTCTGATCTAGGACTGGAGGAAGCACAAGGTATTTCCAATGGCATAAGGTAGCACATATGTAAGTGACAGCCCTACAGAGAGGGCAGGGTAGGTTAGTCTCTGAGGAGACTTCTCAAAAAGCCCCTCCCCAGCTGGAAGAGACAAGTGCCTTAACTGGGGAATGGTGCCGCCTGGTCTGAAGTGTCTACAGGTGTGGCTCTCATTGGCCTGACCTTTTAAGGTCCTTGGCCTGTCCACTGCCGCCCCAGCAGACTTGAGGACAGTGGCCAGGGCAGAGATGAATCTCAACTCTCACTGTTCTCAGCTGCAGGGACTTCAGGTACTCATCTGTTATGTTTATCACTCACTATCTCTAATTCCTAGGCTTTTCCAGCAGCGGGGTTTCTGAGGAGACATAGTCTACCAAATTGCCCAGAGAAATCTGTCATTTCTATGACCCATCATAAAATCCTAAGATGTCAATACCATCTTGACTCTATTGCATGGGAAAGCATTTAGAGGTGTTATTGTGAAATCACAAAGTTCATTATGATGTCAGGTAAAATTTAGGTCTTCAGTAGGTCGAGTAATATAGTACTGGGGAAGTTGATGTCCTGACAGCTTCCTTGTGTCTCCGTGGCCTCAAGAGCATGCGTTCCATATCAAACATGTGACCTAGCCTTAATGTTCAAAGTCATGAAACACAGTACTTCCCACCAAGAAGCCTGATTCATGGACAGTCCACACACTAGACAGATGATCCAATCAGGTAATGAGTTTAAAAAAAAAAAAAAAAAAAAAAAAGCCAGGTAATGAGTTGCGTGAGGGATTGTCACGTTTACCTAAGCATTACACTCCAATTCTTCAAACACAGCAAGATGAAAGACCCACAGTCTCCAGCAGAATGCTCTCCTGCTTAACCAGCATGGTAGAGCACTGTCTAATATTTAGGCTGCAGTTGTGACTGGCTACTCCTTCTGATTCCCTGATTTGTATCAATTTCTTTTTCTTTTTTAGAAGTTACTATCTTCCCTCATTTTAAAAAGAGGGGCTCTGTGTGACTCAGTAGGTCCCTTCTCCTCTGGTCTTAGTCTCCCTCCAAGAAGGGTGCAGTTTGGACTGCTCATGGGAATTCAATGAAGGCTATCATGACCAGCAAGCCAGAATACAAGAAAGTAATATCAGCATGAAGGGCCAAGACAACAGTCTTCCAACTACTGCCCATCTCTTTCACTATACCAATGTACACTGAGGATTTTCTTAAAAAGTCACGAATTCAAACTTATAACCACGCCTAACCATATCATCAATCCTACTAGTCCCTGGGCCTGCCTACACAGGTCTTCAACTGCAATCCTGGGAACAACACAGGTGGAGAGGCCATGTCCTGAAGCAGACTCCTCCCAAGAGCTGACTGAAATGCTCACTGTGAGACCCCCTCGCCCACAGCTTCATACGTCACTATCACAAACTCCTCGCGGTTTAGACATTTGTAGATGAAAACACTGAGCAACAGAGAAGTTAAGAAATACACTGAAAGTCTAAGTGTCTAACCAGGATGCATCCAAACAGGCTTGTGTGTCCCCCTTGAGCCTCCCCTCTATGGCCTTCTCTGATTGACTACACTCCTGAGTGTCCTCACAACTCTTGGAAGTAAAGAATCCTGAGATTCTGTGGGGAGGACTAGAAGTTGCCTTTGCTTTGTGTCCTGTCACTGTAATTGGTTATGGTCAAGAGAAGGACTACACGAGGGGACCTGGGAGTCCTCTCAGCAAATCACTGAAGCTGGAGTGGTCATGGGGCCGATTCATCTATGCTATGTTGACAGCATGGGCCTGGCTACCTGCTGGAGTGTACCTGTAAGGGGCCCTAACACCTTTTCTACAACTGAGGGAAATAGAAAATTTTAAATATAAAGTACCTTCCTTCCTTTGCTGGGCCAAACTCATCTTTGTATAAGAAAAAGACAGTTCAAGTTTAGAGAGGAAAAATGATTGAGAAATAGCTTGACCAAAGGAATTCTTAATTATTTGAAACTATTTTACTTGGATATATGCTTCTTTATGAGTGACCAAATGTGGTTCCTCAGAAAAATGGGGTCTTTACCCTTGATCTCTGAGTATCATGAGAGGAATGGGTACTGGGCTCCCTTTACTTTCTGCCCTGTAGCATCCCATCTCTTTACTGTATAACAAAATTCATCTCTTTTTCACGGTAGTGGTGGGTCATAAATGGGCAGAACCTAAGTCTAGCCACACAGTGAGAGAAGAGAGCCACAGAGAAGTGGGCCTGGCTTTGTCCTTCTCAACTCCACCATGAGACAGGAGGTGATCAAGTGCTCAAGGTAGACTGAGGCAGGACTTACTGCTGCATGTGGCTAAAGCATCCTATCCCAGTCCTTCTAGCTTTGGAAATCTTATAATGCATTAGCTAAATCCTGAGAGCTCCTAGGGTCACACTGTGGGTGGCATGTGCCCTTTACAGCTAGAGGTTTCACAGTGGTGCCCATTTCCCATGGCACCACCTTGCTCTCCCGCTGCCACAGTCCAGAACTCAGTGAGTGAGCAGAAACCCCTTCATTATCATGCAAAAGTCACCTCCAGTGCTCAGGAGGGCATGGTGTTGAGTTCCAAGAAGTTCTGCAGATGGCAGAGATAATGTCTTTCTTTCAAACAGGGACAGCCCCTGAGAAGTCACAACAGCCAGTAACTTTCCCATCTTACAGAACCAAGGTGATCATGATCACAGTAAATGTCCTCAAACCTCGAACACTGAATGAATGCGTTCACATTTCAGCACACCCTAGATTTCAGATTATTCATAAGGTAAAAGCAAAATAAGAAAACTTTAATTTTTCCTCATTCCAAAAACACATTCGAGTGTTGAGACTAGGCAGTTGCCAGTTCTTCATGCTTCTGGCAGAGAGGCTCTCGAGGGGAAGCCTGTGTGGCCTCTGAGAACAAGCAGGGCCCACCTGTGGTTCCAGGTAGGAAATGGCAAGCTAATGTTCAGACTAATGGATGGAAAACTATAATGGATTAAAAGGCTTATGTAGGAAGCCTGAAGAGGGTAGATATTCATCTAAATCAATCTGAACAATATTTAAGATTTTTTCAAGTTGTGGAAAAATTTAAACATATAAAAAAATAAACAGAACAGTGTAATTTGAAGCAGTGGCATCATATAATGCCATCATGAACACTCTAAGTGGTAAAATGCTTTACACCAAAACCAGCAGTGAGTCAGCAGCAGGCTCTCGGGCAGGCTGAGCCTCCTCAGATGCCCTGCTTGGGAAAGGCTGTCCCACTAGAGTGGCCTGCTTGTTTTTCCTAGAAAGATAGCTAGACCTGCTTCAGCCCTAAGCCAGAGGGGCCAGGATGCAGCACGTGCCGCCTGCATCCAACCGTAACAGAGACCTGGCTCTGGGACACGCTCTGGCCAGAGCTTCTGAAAGGACATGTAAGTAGTTCCTGACATGCGTCCATATTCACCTGAACATGAGCTGTCCAGGGTGCTATGCAGGCAGCTAAAATGGCAAACCATGTCAGGGTGAATTTCCTTTGATTGGGTTTGGATGTGCAGAGTATTTCCAGCTTTTACCACAGACGGGTGTTGTTCTTGGCAAGTCGCCCCCAGCCCTAAGTGCTGCAGACAGGCCTCCCGTGGGCTAGGTCACATGCAGCAGTTCCTGACCATCTAGGAAACAGAAGAAGGTTCTTAGGCATCTCAGTGGTCTCTTGGGGAGGCTCAGCAGCTTCTGTCCACTCAGGGCACAGATGAGGAAACTCACTATTTGCCACTCAGCCTCAACTTCTGGAGTCTTCTGCTGTGTTCCCCCTTTGTGGAGAGTGCCAAATCACATCTTCCCAGCAGAGGGCGCAGGAAGAACATGCAGGAGCAGAATGCAGGGCAGCCTAGCACCTAGTGTTCCTTCCGGTAAGTCACTCCTGAGGACCCTCCCTCAGACCTAAGGGACCAGATTCTATCTCAGTCACTCATCGGAGTTAATAGTTTTCCCATGTGGCTTCTCCTTCTGGCACAAACCTGCAGTGGGGGCAGCACCTGCCAGAGGTCTGTGCCTCTCAAGACAAATGGCCTCACTCTTATCTCACCCCATTTCTGAGCAAGAAATGCTCCTATAGTTAGAGCAGAGTTAATGCCCCAGCTAACATATCCTGCTTACCAGGAAGTGCAAGTGGGAAGAAGACAAGTAACAGGTAACTAATCAGGGCTTGCAGGGCCAGCAGGGCCTGGGCAGAGGGCCTCCCACTGCCGTGCATGGTACACAAACATCAGCTAGTTTTAGAGGCTCCTAATACATGCGATATCTGACACACCCATGCACCAGAATCATCTCACTGGAAAATCTAGTTTTGTCATATTATCAGAGCATATGTATATGAAAGTTACTAAGATTAGCCCCCAAATAGAAAATAAACATAGAAGAACAAATACTTTATTTTAGCTGTATTTAGATTTTTATAACACAGACCTTGCTTGGAAAATTCTATTTTCTAAATGTTCTTCACTTTTTTCCTACCTCATGGTAATTTCCTCCCTGCCCTCACCTGGGTCCTGAGTCACAGAGCGTAAACATGAGCATTCCTGTAGTGCCCCAAGAATCTTCTGGACACCTGAAGAGAAACAGTATGTACATCTCCTGCTAAGAAGATGCTAACTATCAACAGACTTATCTGTGAGGCATGCTGGAGCACATGGACCCAAGAAGCCACTGTTAAGATAAAATGGGTCGTTGAAACCTATGTATTTTTATTAACAATGTCACCCCAATAAATTCAATAATAAATAAATAAATAAATAAAATGGGCCCTCAAAGAAATCCTACCAACCAGACAGTGGTCAGCCAAGAACATCCGCCCCTAGGCACACTCTGCAGGAATGCAGCTATTCAGGCAGCACATTCTCTCAGGAGGTGGAAGCTCTAACACTGTCTCCTTCACTCTCTGCAAGCAAGGCTCTGGGGACTCACAGGACTGGTCCAGAGGTCTGACGCCAACCTTTATACCCCCAGCATCCAGGCAGCCAATAACCAACAGATACAGCACACCCTCCACAACTACAACTGGTATGGACACCAAAAACAGGAGAGGATATCAGGCCTGGTCGGATCTCCGGACCTAAAGCCCGAGTCACAGAATCCCTGTGAGCACCCCTTTCTTCTGGCCGAACCCCCATGTCCACACATACCCACATGCTGCCTTTCCTCTACTGCTCTGTGGAGTATTGGCCCTTCCCCTAGCACGCCCATCCCTGCCCATTCCCAATGTACTTGCTCAGTGACAGAAGCCATGGGCTTGGTCCAGTCTTTGTGAAGGACCCCATGGAGCCAAACCACCTTCCTCATATCCCAGCTGGCAAAACCAAACCATTTCATTGGCTTTTTACTAACCAAAGTCTCTGCCCAGCTACTATGAACCCACTCACTTGAGGAGTACCTGCATAGGACAGTGTGGGTGAGGGAATTGTGACCTTGTGAATAAAAGCTTTGACACAAAGTTTTTTCAGGCTGCTCCCTCTGCTATTTCTCCCAATTTTCTTACATGTTTATCTTGTTTCAGTACCTGATACATATCCCCAACATGCAGGAAGCCCCCACCCATGCTTCATCCTTGGCAAGGCTTTGGCTCCTTGTCCTATGGCTGCATTGTGGGAAAGCCAAGGCCCCCCTCACAGCTCTGAGTGCTCAGTGTCCTTTATACCCCTGGCCTGCCACTGGTTTGCAAGTCTGCAGAGCAGTCAATCATCAGAAGGCTGGGAAGGCCCCTGGACACCAGGATCAAGAGGAAGAGAGTATGGGTCAGCATGACAGAGGCTGCGTTATTGCCAGGACACAGCACAGGTCTCAGTGAGCAGTTTAAGATGGTACCAACTTTAAAGTTTACACACTCAGTATTATTAACCTCTTACACACACACACTTGAAGGCACAGAGGCATGTGCATGCATACACAACACACACACAATGTACACACTTACGTGCAGGCACATGCTTATACACATACACTCCCGTGCATGTGTGCACACACTCACACATGCACACACATATACATGCACACACTCACATACAGACACACATACACACAAGATCACACCCAGGGCCAACCTGCACTCACAAAAAGACTGCACTGGGTCCTGCTTTCAGTGGTCCCTTTGGCTTTTATTTTCAAATAACTGAATTTAATTTATGTGTTTTTGTACCCCTGAGGGAAAAACATGTTAATCCTCCAAGGAAAAACTTTCAGGGGATTAACAAGAGCCTGGAATGCCTGAAAGCCTCAAAGCCTCATGACTGAACACATAATGAGAGGACCCCTGGGCATGGTGGGGGCCGGGGGAGCATTTCTGCCTTGTACACTTATATGAATTCTCTGTATGTTCATCTTTCCTATCATCTCCAAGTAGCCCTGAACATCAGGTAAAGAGGAGAAGGAGCTATGAGGCCTTGCTCCGGGCCATCCCCTAGGTCACCAGCAGGACTCCTCAAATGGGTTTGGAACCACCTTCTAGGTGGGGCCCAGTGTCAGCAGACCCTGGAATATGGAGGTCAAGGACACTTTCTGTGGAAGAGAAGAGTCTGGCAGGTATGACGTGGGAAGGGTCCAGGTGAGGATGACCTGGAGGCAGTCAGAAGGGAGCAAGGGGACAGAAGATAGCAGGAGGGGCAGAGGCTGCACCGGGCTCCTGGTACCTGTGTCTGAGTCCTTCTGCTCTCCATTGGCCCCCACCGTGAAGGGCAGCTTCCGTTTGGTTGCTCTCTCTCTCACCTCCTTCCCTCCATCACTGCGGTCCAGCTTTGGAGTCTTGGTTAGAGAAACTTTATCTTTATCCTAGAAAAGAAAGTAACACTTTCAGACAACATTCCCAAATCAAAGTCTCAAAACCCTTACATCCACTATGGTTTCATTTATGTGCCAGTTAAAGCATCTGCAGCTGAGCCCTGTCCATGATCCCACATGGCCCCTGAATGCAGAGGAGTCTTGAGAAATTGTGGCTAACAAATATTCTCATGAGTGTGAAAAAAGCAGAGTATTCTGAGATACAGTTGCCCCCAAACTCGTTTTCCCAAAATTGAGGTACAAGAGCCTTAAAAAGATTTAAAGATTTGTGGACAAGTGGAATATTGATTTCTACCATCAATTCTTCCTATGGAATAAAGGGGCCCAGACACCCTTCCTGCCTAGGTTTCTGACCAGGCCAGGAGTGTGTCCATCCCTCTAGAGGCTACACTCCCCTCTTCCCATGAACGGGCTGGGTTTTCCTCCTCCTTTGTCTGACATCTGCATAGTCCGACATGGCCTCGAATGACCCCCAGTACTCATCCTGTCTCTGGCATCAACACAGGCCTGTGACACTACCTTCAGAACAGATCTTGCAGACCAAGGCATCAGTCCCAAAGCAGAGCCCACAGCTGCATATCTGAGTGCAGATGGCCCACCCCAAAGCCAGAGCTTGCTGGAGAGCAGGTAGGACATGTCCTTATCATCCCCTTCCTGGCTCTAGTCTCAGGGTTGGTCTGTCCTGCAGGGTAAGGACTCTTAAGCCCAAATTCCAGCCCCACCCTGACCTGCTTGCGGACTTTGGGCAAGTCTAGCACTGTGTCTGCCTCAGTGTCATCACCTGTGGAATGGAAAGCAGTGCCCAGCTGAAGATGATAAATGGAGATCTTAGTGTACACCGGGCATATAAAGTCAGCTGCTCACCGTGCAGTGCTATACCACATGAGGTGAGGTCAACATGTGGAAATAAGGGAGACAAGAGGAGAACAGCCCAATCCCAAAATGCAGTGTGTGTGTGTGTGTGTTGACAAAGCAAGAACTGTGTGGAGACAGGAGTCCCTGCTTTGCCAGCTACAGCAGCTGGTTACCCTGGATCCAATCCCTCAGTGGACAGCACCATCCTAGATAGGGATGCTCCCAGGAGGAGCTACCTCCCAGCACTGAACACCACTGAATTCCCTCCTCCTGTGGACGAAATGGTCCTCCAGTTTGATCAGACAGCCACAGCATTCATTAACCTTAGTAGTTAATGAGAGACAACCCCAAGAGACCAGGAAGATCTCTGCAAGAACATGCTGCCAGCTCCAAGGGCATCTGGAGTACAAAGAGGGGCCAACAGGCACTACTGGAGTGAGTAAGGACACTTGGAAGGTGGAGCTGCACAGATGCTAGACATGCCATCTCACCCCACAGTGCACCTGGGATGTCAGGACACAGACACACCTGTTACTACCTGCACCCACCACCACAGAACTGGGAGAAAAATGGAACCCATTAGCAAAAACGCCATATTCACACCACCACCCCAAGAAAATTCCTGGCCCAGTTATTGAATCTGATCTATGGATATATTAGAAAGATCATACAAATAATAAAACTTATTTGGGAATGCAAGAAATTAAAAAATCAATGTAATTCACCACATGAAGAAAATCATGTCATCTATCATCTCAACAGCTGCAGAAAAGGCCGGTGATAAAATTCCATTCTAATCTTGACATGAAGTCTCAGCATATGGGGGTAGGGACAGTCCTCTACCTGACAAAAGGGACCCAGGACACTTCTGCTAAAGTGCAAAAGTCTGGCTGTTGCCCTGAGAAGGGGGGTGGGAGGCATCTCAGCAAGGCTGCCTGTAATCACCTCATCTATTGAAAAGCAAAACATTTTTTAAATGGCCAAAAGATATGAGTATGCACTTTGCAAAAGAAAATATCCATAAAGCCAATTAACATTTGGAAAGCTGTTTTGCATTAGGAAAATGCAAATTAAAACCACAAGGAAATCTAAATACTTCTACTAGAGTGGCTAAAATAACAAAGACTAATAGTATTGTCCTGGCCAGTTTGGTCAGTTGGTTGGAGTGTCGCCCCATACCAAAAAAAGGCTGTAGTCTGACTCCCAGTCAGAGCACTGCCTAGGTTGTGGGTTTGATCCCCGGTCAAGGCACATATAGGAGACAACTGATTGATGTTTCACTCTCTTAAATTGATAAACATATCCTCCAGTGAGGACTTAAAAAAAAAAAAAAAAAAAGACTAACAGTATCAAATGTTGACAAGGATGTGGCAGATAAACTAGAATTTGAGGTGGTATTGAAGGGACTGAAATGACAAAACCACTTTGAAGTTAATGAAACAAGAGCATCTGCTCACATGTTCACAGCAGTTTTGTTCATAATGATAAAAAAGAAAGAAGGAAAGAAAGAAAGAAAAGAAAGGAAAGGAAGAAAGGAAAGGGAGGGAAGAAAGGGAAGGAAGGAAGGAAGGGAAAGGACAGAGGGAAGGAAAGGAGGGAGGGAAGGGAGGGAGGGAAGGAGGAAAAGGGGAGGGAAGGAGGAAAGGAAGGGGAGGGAGGGAGAAAGAAAAAAAAAGAAAGAAAAAGAAAGAGAGAGAAAGAAAACAATTGCCTAGTAAAAGGTAAATGGACTTCTAGCCAAGGTGGAGGCGTGGGTAGGCATGCTGCGTCTCTCTCCACAACTAGGTAGGAATACAACTACCTCAAAACAAAAGATAACCAGAAATCCCAGAAAATAAAACTACACGGAAGCCCAACACATGAAGTTATAAACCAGCGGTGCTAATCTGGTCAGGTAGCAGGGGCGAAATTGGAATCGGGACCGAAAGGTCGGGCTGTGCTGTCTGCAGTAGCAGTGGGGATAGGGGCGGGACTGCGAGAAATGTCAGGGGAGCAATCCCGGCTGCAGTTGAGACCCAGCAGTTCGCAATTCCAACGCTGAGGAAGGCAGACTCCCACCCCCACTCCCCCACCCCCCGTTGCCTTGGTCTGTGAGGCCCAGAGGGCGTGGGGAAGGAGGCTCCAGGTCTCGGTCTCTCAGCTGAGAGTAATGGCAGGAATCCATCTTAAACCCCTGCCCCCACACAAAGCACCACAGAGCAGTGAAAAAGGTCGTTGGTCACCCAGTGCACGGGGCTCCACCCCCTACAGCCCACCGAGGAAGCAAAGGTAAATAGAAAACTGTCAGGATGAAATAGACCATGATTGAAATCCCGGTGACGCAGCTCACCAGGCAGCAGATGAGGGACCTAATGGATGAGCAAATAGGAAATCTTTCTGAGGCTCAGTTCAGAGCTATAGTCATAAGGTGGCTTACAGAATTAACAAAAGATTTGGAACAAGACGGGGAAGGAATGAAAGCTAGTCATACTGAAATGAACGAAAACACATATGAGACAAGTGGTGAGGAAATGAAAATCAGAGATCAAATCAACAAATCGGAACATAGGGAAGGAACAGCCAACCAGCGCATAAAGAGGAAACAAAAAAATGAGGAAAATGAGAAGCTCAGAAACCTCTGGGACAGCTATAAGAGAGTGAACATCTGAATTACAAGGTTGCCAGAAGGTGAAGAAGAACTAGAAATTGAAAAATTATGTGAAAAAATAATGAAGCAGAACTTCCCGAACTTGGGGAAGGAAATAGACTTACAGGTCCAGAAAAACTGGACCGAGGGAGAACCACTCCAAGACACATTATAATCAAATTGTCAAAAATTAAAAGATAAAGAGAATCTTAAAAGCAGCAAGAGAGAAGAAAAGAATTATGTACGAAGGGGTCCCAATTAGACTATCAGCTGATTTCTCAAAGGAGACTCTGCAGGCAGGAAGGGACTGGCAAGGAATATTCAAAGCAATGAAAATCAAAAACCTACAGCCACGAATACTCTATCCAGTGAAGCTGTCATTCAGGATAGAAGGGCAGAGAAAGTGCTTCCAGGACAAAGTAAAACTGAAGGAGTTCATTAGACCCAAACCACTATTATATGAGATGTTAAAGGGACTGGTTTAGAAGAAGGAGGATCAAAATTATGAACATTAAAATGAAAACTGCATCACAACAACCAACAACAGAAGCGAGGGAATTGAAACAAAGGCAAACTAAGTAGGCAACGAGAGTGGAAAAAGAATTATAGGTATGGGGAACATTATGGGGGAAGGTCAGCAGGGAGGGGGGAGGGGGAAGGGACGGAGATGGTACAGGAATCAAGAAGCATAGTAGGAGGGAGTGGAGTAGACAGGAAGAGGTTGAGAAGAACTATATGCACAAACAACTAAAAGGGAGGGACAACTGGAGGGAGGGGGATTACTGGGTGGAGGGGAGCAGAGGGAAAAGAAATTGGGACAACTGTAACAGCATAATCAATTAAACATATTAAAAAAAAAAAAACAAAAAAAGAACTGGAGACAACCAGAAGTTCTAGAAATTCAAGCTGCATGAAGTCACACAAACAAAGATACAAAGAAGAAATACTCATCCAGACAGGTAGGAGGGGCGAAGCTGGGGCAGAGAGGATGAAGTGTGGAAAAGGTGGCAGCAGCAAGGCAGTGGCTGCGGCTGGCAGAAAGCGCAGTTACACATTATAAAAGTCAGTAGAGACACCTGGGGAGCAATCCCAGATCCAGACCAGACTGCGAAGATCACAGTTCCAGGGCTGGGGAAAACAAAGCCACATTGCTCCTGACTGGAAACCGGTAGGGGCTGAGGTGACAGAAGAAACTGTTGGTCTCTCAGCAGAGTCCATTTATTTAGAGGTCCCCACAGTCCTAGAACGTCTGCAAACCCACCCATTCTGAGAATCATCACCGGGCAATAGCTAGAGGGACACCAGTCATATACGGGAAGTGGGGGAAGTGACTGTAAAAGGGGTGAGTGCTGAGGAAGTGGCACTGTTCCCTCTCTGACTTCTCCCCCACACGTAGTGCCACAATGTGGTGAAATGGGTTGTCCTGCACTGACGAATCCCTAAGGCTCTGCCCCCTACAACATAATAGGTATGACAGCTCTACCTAAGACACAGGCAAACACAGGAGCCTGTCAAGTTGAGGAGACAGAGAAGTATGGCCCAAAAGAGGGAATGGATCAAGGTTCCAGTGGGAGAACTAGGTGACGAGAAGATAACCAACCTAATCAATGCAGAGTTCAAACACTGGTGATAACAATGCTCACATACTTGACAGATATGCTTGAGTACAGCAAACACAAAGGGAAGAAAAGAAGGCTAAGCTAAGTGAAACAAAGAAAAATCTACACAAAACCAATGGTGAAGGGAAGGAAGCCAGGGTTCAAATCAATGATTTGGAACATAAGAAAGAAAGAAAGAGTCAACCAGCATAGAATGAGGAAACAAGAATTGAAAAAAAAAGAAGAGCTTAGGAACCTCTCGGACAAATTTAAACATGTCAACATTGAATCATAGGGGTGCCAGAAGGAGAAAAGGAAGAGCAAGAAATTGAAAACTTATGTGAAAAAATAATGAAGGAAAACTTCCCTAATTTCGGGAAGGAAAGACATACAAGTCCAGGATGTGCAGAGAATCCCTAAAAGCAAGACTCAAAGAGGACTACACCAAGACATATTGTAATTGAAATGACAAAGGTTCAAGACAACAGAGGACCTGAACAAACACTTCTCCAAGAAGGATATACAGAGTATCCATAGGCATATGAAAGAATGCTCAACATCACTCGCCATCAGAGAGATGAAAATAAAAACCACAATGAGATGCCACTTTACATCAGTCAGAATGGCTGGAGAAAAGGGAACCCTACTGCCCTGTTGGTGGGAATGCAGACTGGTGCAGCCACTATGGAAAACAGTAAGGAATTTCCTCAAAAAACTAAAAATGGAACTGTGTTTTGAACCAGTGATTCCACTGCTAGGATTATACCCGAAGAATCTTGAAAACCAATTCAGAAGAACTTATGCACCACTATGTTCATAGCAGCACTGTTTACAACAGCCAAGTGCTGGAAACAGCCTAAGTGCCCATCTGTAGATGAGTGGATTAAAAAACTGTGGTACATTTACACAATGGAGTACTATGCAGCAGAAAGAAAGAAGGAACTCCTGCCATTTGTGACATCATGGAAGAACTAGAGAGAATTATGCTTAGCGAAATAAGCCAGGCAATGAAAGAAAAATAGCATATGATATCACCTGATACAGGAGACTAATGAACAACACAAACAAGTGAACAAAACTGAACAAAAAACAGAGTAACAGTTATCAGGGGGAGGGGGAGAGAGGGGGTAAGTAAGGGAAGGGTTTAGCAAAAGAACTAGTATAAATAACCCATGGACATGGACAATGGGGTGGGGATTGACTGTGGGAGAAGAGGTAGGCTGGGGGGGGGGGTGGAATGGGGGAAAAAGTGGGACAACTGTAATAGAAAAACAATAAAAATAAAATTAAAAAAAATAAAAGGTCCAAGATAAAGAGAGAATCTTAAAAGCAGCAAGAGAAAAGCAGAGAGTTACCTACAAAGGGGTTCCTATAAAACTATCAGCTGATTTCTCAAAAGACACTTTTCAGGCAAGAAGGGACTGGCAAGAAGTATTCAAATTCAATGTGATGAAAAGCAAGGACGTACAACCAGGATTACTCTATCCAGCAAAGCTATCACTTAGAATGGAAGGAAAGAGAAAGTGCTTCCCAGACAAGGTGAAGTTAAAAGAGTTCATCATCACCAATCCTCTATTATATGAAATGTTAAAGGGACTTATTTAAGAAAAAGAAGATCAGACCTCTGGCCAAGATGGAGGCATAAACAGACACACTGCGTCTCCCTCCACAATCGAGAAGGAATACAACTACTTCAAAACTAGAAACAACCAGAAGTTCCAGCAAAAAAGATATAAAGAAGAAATACTCACCCAGACAGATGCAACAGAGCTATGAGTTGAAGATGAATGAAGGTTGTCATAATGAATGTTTTCCAAAAAACTTACCACAGAGGATGACTAAACCCCTAGGAGTACAACTGCATGTAACAAGCATTATAGGTAGCTGCAGATGAATGAACATTCAAGTTCTTAGCTGTGGTACTTAAAAATACTTTATTGCCTTAGGTATGGCATTTGGCATTTTAGAGGGAAGGAGAATTGGTCAAGAAGACATGAATTGAAGCAAGGGATGAAAATAAATATTTTATTTAACATTGATCACCTTAACAATAAATAACGTAGAAAATACGTTTGAAGACTTTTATTTACTGGGTAATAAAATCTTTTCTTTAAAACATCAGAAAAAAAAAAAAGAGGATAAAAAATATGAACATTAAAATGACTACAATTATCAACAAAAGAACCTATAAAAATAACCTAAGCAAACCACCAGAATAGGAACAGAATCATAGGTATGGGGATCATTTGGAGGGATATCAGCTGGGAGGGGGAAAGGGGAGAGAGAGGAATGGTGAAGGGATTAAGAAGCATAATTGGAAGGAACAAAATAGACAGGGGGAAGTTAAGAATAATATAGGAAAGGGTGAAGCCAAGGAACTTACATGCATGACCCACTGACATGAACTAAGGGGGGTGGGATTGCTGGAGGGAAGAGGGGTACTGGGCGGACAGGAGCAAAGGGAAATGAAATTGGGACAACTGTGACAGCATAATCAATAAAATATACGTTAAAAAATAAAATAAAAATAATGGGCAAATGCATACATTAATTCTAGTGTAGTAATAAATGAAATAATGCATTCTACAACAATCAAAGTACTGGTACATGCAACAACATGGATGAGTCTTCTGTGACACCTCTAAGGAACAATGTTGATGCATCAATAATCATATCATGACACTTCTGGGCCACAAAAATAAAATTCCCTCTGGAATCAGATTTGGCTTGATTTCTTTTTTACCTTTTTATTCCCCTGAGGGATAACAAAGTATGAATCTTAAGATGATTGACTGTATACCTGAAAAATCCAAAGGAATATACAATTAAAGATTCAAATAGTATGTAAATTAAAGATGTTAGATATAGGAAGTAATTGATTTTTATTCACTATAAACAATTAGGAAATGACATTAAAATCACTTATACAAAATATCAAAAGACATCAAATACACAGGAATAAATCTAACCAAAGATGTTCAAGACCTCTATATCTGAGAGAACATTATTGAGAGATAATATAAGACAAAAACGGAGGGATATGTTCATGGTAGGAAAACTCAACATTGTTAATATGGCAATTCTCCCAAACTGATCTTTACATTCAAGGCAATCCAGTCAAAATCCCAGCAGGCTTTTTGTGGAAATCAACCAGCTTATTCCAAATCTATATCTATATATTTATCTATACATGGAAAAGCAAACAGTCAAAAATAGTAAAAACAATTCTGAAAAACAGTAAAGTTCAGCAAATTAAACTACCAGAGATGAAGACCATAAAATTGCAGTCATCACAACAGGTGGTCCTGGACCAAGTATCAAAGGTTCAGAACAAAGACTACAAGCTGGAACCCCACCTGGCTGGTGACAAAGGCCCTGCTACAACAGAGTGGGGTGGGGGTCTTTTCAGTATGTAACAATGACCATGTAAAATCCAAAAGGAAGAAAATAAACCTTGACCCCCTATGTTATACTACAAAACAAAAATTAATTTTAGACAACCCACAGATTGAAAGCTTTTAGAAGATGATACAGGATGGCATCTTCATGACCAATAAACAACATAAAAATACAAATAAAACCTTGGGATACCACTACACACCCATCATCATGACTAAAATTAAACTGACCCCAAGTGTTAGCAAGAACGTGGGTCAACCTGAACTCTCACAGCTTTCAGGACTACAGAGCTGATATAGTAAACTTTGACAAATAATTATTTTTTAAAGATTTTATTTATTTATTGTTAGAGAGAGGGGAAAGGAAGGAGAAAAAGAGGGAGAGAAACATCAGTGGGTGGTTGCCTCTCGCACACCTCCAACTGGGGACCTGACTTGCATGTGCCATGATTGGGAATCGAACTGGCAACCCTTTGGTTCACAGGCTGGCACTCAATCCACTGAGCTACACCAGCCAGGGCTTGACAAATTATTAAACCATATCTACCACTGTGGAAAAAACTAAATGTACATATATGTTAATGTCATTACTGTTATATTCCAAACTACAAAAACTCCAGATGGTCACAGAAGAATGAATAAACAAGTTGCTTAACATTCATACAATGGAATAGTATAAAGCAAGAGGAAGTGAACTGCTGCTAAGAAAAAGCCTGTAAATCAGATGTAATGGTGAACTACTGCTCTTCTCATTAAATCTCAACAGTAAAAACTTGTCTACAGTGATAGATGTCAGAAGAGAATTCACTTTGGTCAGGAGTGCTACTTCAGACTGCACAGGAAGGCTCTCAGGAGACTGGCAATGCTGGACTATTTTTATCTGGATGGAGATTATTCCCAGTTTTAAAAATGGAATAGATAATATTATGTGCATTTATATATTTTTAAAATATTTTACTTATTTTTAGAGATAGGGGAAGGGAGTGAAAAGAGGGAGAGAAATACAGTACTCCCTCTATATCGTGGTTCACTTATCGTGGCTTCACTCTATAGTGGGATTTTAAAAAATACTAATTTATCGCAGATTTTTCGCTATATCGTGGGATTTGGGGGTATTATATACGTATATTGTTAAAGTTACATAGGTTTAAGAGTGCAGAATAAATGTTAGGTTCCTACTTCGCGGGGGGTGGGTGGGTCTAGAATGTAATACCCGCGATAAGTGAGGGCAATACTGTATTACAACATTTTTTCATTTCCTAAATGCTAATAGAATATTCTTAAAGCATCAAATTCAACCTTATCAGCCACTGCTATGTCAGACTTTGATATGCCATAAAAACTGTCTGGGTGGTAACTGCTGGCATGGACAACCAGATGGTGACCCAGTTGGCCACTGTCATCTCACGTATCCTCACAATATACTTGAGGAGGGGGTTCCACACACATCATGTACAAAGAAAGGAAGTCCAGCTTGCAGTCCCCACCACACTGCTTTCTACACAAAGGGGACAGAAAGCTATAGTACTGTTTGGAAGACAGTCATGGTCCACTTGACACATTCACCTTTAACTATGGTTAACTACTTCATCTATAAATAACCAACAGCAAAAGAATCCAATAAGAACAAAAATTATATTAGCCACTAAAAACAGCGTAAGTATGTCAATCAAATATTTCCAACTCCATTTGTTGAAAAGACTATCCTTTTCCCAACTGAGATGCCTCAGCATCTTTGTTGAAAGGCATTGACCATACATATGTGGGGTCTGTTCCACTCACTGATATGCCTGAACTAGGCCAATACTACACTATCTTAATACTGTAAATCTGCAGCAGCGATTATTGACCAGTGTGCGATAAGAATTTTTAAAGCATGAAATATCTCACCTCTTTTCCTTTAGATTGTCAAATAAAAAAAATGACAACAGCCAACTCAATTGCTGTCCAGTGGGAATGAATCAAAATTATACCTACTTTTTCTCAGATAGCAAAAAATATATATATAAATATTTTTTTAGTGTGCTGCAGAATTTTAGTTATTAGTTTATGTGTGCCATGAGATGAAAAAGGTTGAAATCGCTGCTCTATAGTAAGGACTGAAATCAGTTCGTTTATGTCCTCCAACACTTTTCTTCTTTTTCAAACTCATTTTTATTATTCTAGGTCCTTTGAATTTCCATATTAACTTTGGAATCAGCTTATCAATTTCTGCTAAAAAACTACAAGAATTTTTAGTGGCATTATGTTGAATCTATAGATCAATTTGGGGGGAGTTGGTATCTAAATAATATTTAGAGTTTTCTGAAAAATGAATATGGTGTAACTCTCCATTTGCCAGGCCTGCCTAATTTCTCTCAGCAATGTTTGTAGCTTTCAGGATACAGGTCTTACACATTTCATCAAATTTATCCTTTAGCAGCCATATTTTTGACACTGCCATAAATATATTTAAAAATTTTCATAATATTTAGAAATATGCTTTGCATACTGGCTCTGTATTATGCAGCCTTGCTACACTCACTTCTTTTTCTTAGAGCTTTTGTATAGATTTCTTTTTTAAAAAGTGCATTTTATTGATTATGCTGTTATAGTTGCGCAATTTTTTATCCCATTGCTCCCCTCTACCCAGTACCCCCCTTCCCTCCAGCAATCCCACCCCTCTTAGTTCATGTCCATGGGTTGTGCATGTAAATTCTTTGGCTTCTCCATTTCCTATACTATTCTTAACATCCTGCTGTTTTTTTCCTACCAATTATGCTTCTTAGTCCCTGCACCATTTCCCCATTTCTCCCCCGCCCCCTCCCAGCTGATAACCCTCCAAATGATCCCCATACCTATGATTCTGTTTCTATTCTGGTTCTTTGCTTAGTTTGTTTTTGTTTTTATTTTTTAAATTCACTTGTTGATAGTTGTGGGTTTGTTGTCTTTTAATGTTCATAGTTTTGATCTTTTCTTTTTCTTAAATAAGTCCCTCTAACATTTCATACATATGGCTTGGTGATGATGAACTCCTTTAGCTTTACTTTGTCTGGGAAGTACTTTATCTTCCATTTCATTCTAAAAGATAGCTTTGCCGGATAGAGTAATCTTGGATGTAGGTCCTTGCTTTTCATTACTCTGAATACTTCTTGCCAGTCCCTTCTTACCTGCAAAGTTTCTTTTGAGAAATCAGAGGACAGTCTTATAGAAACCTCTTGGTAGGTAACTCTCTTCTGCTTTTAAGATTCTCTCTTTAACTTTCACCTTTGACATTTCAATTATGATGTGTGTTGGTGTGGTCTTCTTTGGGTCTAGCTTGTTAGGAACTCTCTGAGCTTCCTGGACTTGTATGTCTATTTCCTTTGCCAAAACAGGGAAGTTTTCCTTCATTATTTTTTTCACATAAGTTTTCAATTTCTTGCTCTTCCTCTTCTTCTGGCACCCCTATGATTCATGTTGGCACATTTAAATTGTCCCAGAGGTTCCTAAGCCTCTCTGTGTTTTTTCCAATTCTTGTTTCTTCATTTTGTACTGGCTGACTGTTTTTTTCTTATGTTCCAAATTGCTGATTTGAACCCTGGCTTCTTTCCCTTCACCATTGGTTTCGTTTGGATTTTCCTTCATTTCACTTGGCATAGCCTTCTTTTCTTCCCTTCTGCATTTGCCATTCTCAAGCATGTCTGTCAAGTGTGTGCGGGCACTGTTATCACCAGTGTTTTGAACTCTGTGTCTGTTAGGTTGGCTATCTCTTCGTCGCTTAGTTCTCCCACTAGAACCTTGATCTGTTCCCTCTTTTGGGTCATACTTCTGTCTCCTCAACTTGACAGGCTACTGTGTTTGCCTCTGTGTCTTAGTTAGAGCTGTCACACCTGTTATGTTGTAAAAGGCAGAGCCTTAGGTATTTGTCAGTGCAGGGCATCCCTTTTCACCTCATTGTGGTGCTGTACATGGGGAAGGTGTCTGAGAGTAAATAATACTGCTTGCTCAGCACTTGCCTCTTTTCCAGGCATTTCACCCGTTTCCCATATAGGCTGGCACTCCTCTAGCTGTTTTCCTGGGGATGGTTCTCAGAGTGGGTGGGTTTGCGTATGTTCTAAGACTGTGTGGACTCTCTAAACAAACAGACTCTGCTGAGAGACTGGCAGTTTCTTCCACCGCCCCAACTCCCACTGGTTTTCAAGAGTCAGGAGCAATGTGGCTTTGTTTTCCCCAGCACTGAAACTGTGAGCTGTGCAGTCTGGTATGGGGCTGGGATCACTCCCCAGGTGTCCCTACTGACTTTTATAATGTGAGACTGCTCTTGCCTCCTCCACCACAGCCACTGCCTTACTACTGCCACTGCCACCACACCGTGTTCTCTCTGCCCTGGCTCCACTCCTCCTACTGTCTGGGTAAGTATTACTTCTTTTTATCTTTGTTTGCTGGATTTCCATGCAGTGTGATTTTCTGGTAGTTCTGGTTGTTTTTAGTTTCGAAGTAGATGTAATCCTTCTTTTGGTTGTGGCATAGAGGCGAAGCATGTCTACCTACATCTCCATCATGCCCAGAAGTCTTGTGTAAATTTGTTAGGATTTTCTCTGTAGATGATCATGTCCTCTGTGAAGAAAAAAAACTTTACCCCTTCCTTTCCAATCTGTGTGTCTCCTACTTCTCAAAGGCCTGACCTGCCTTCAATTGTGAAATCTGAGTTGAGCATCTGAGGATGTCAGCATTTGCACTAGTTTTGTGAGAACACAAGGCTCCTCCCAAGAGCTTACTATTATGGGAGGGGATCACAAGACAAGTAAATGTAGGTATGTCAGAGAGGAGCACATGCTACATACAGAGAAGGATCACATAGTTTAAGGAGCAGAGTGGATGCAGGGCAGGCTGGTGCTGCTCAATTTGAATCAGCAGTTGGGGAATCCATTGTGGCTAAGTGAACAGAAACTTGTGACTTTCCAGCTCTAGGACAGTCTGGAAGCCAAAAGGGACCCAAGCTTGGTATGTCTCATTTCATGTGTGGTTCTTCTCTATTTACTTCTCTGCCCCACAAAACAGACAGAGACACACACAAATCCCAACAGCCAAGACTCTCCATGCAATAGAGACTGCAGGAGTGCATCTGTGACAATTACCTGACTTCGCTGCCACCAGAACTTATCTGAAGTCTAAAAGAGCCAATACTCTCAGGGGCCTGGAATCCAAGAAAACCCTACCCACCATCATCATTTTTTTGATTCCATTATCAGGACATAAACTCTTACTCTTTCTTCAGTGGATTTCTTTTTGATTTGTAAGAACAGGTACTCCCAGGGATCCCCAGTGTCAGGAGGAGCATGGGGTCAGACCAACAGCTCTGCAGACTTTGTTTACTGTGGCGTTGTATAGAGCAAGAGTAAAGCAGACTTAAAAAAAAAAAAATTATGTTATTGTTTTTCAGTTACAGTTGTCCTAATTCAGACTTTTAAATGAACGCTTTTGACAATCCAATATGAAATCACTGTCAGCCATGACAGTTATATCAAGTATGTCAAAACTGAGGTAATGGGGGATATTAGGAATGTGCTTTGGAGTGGCCCAGAATACCCCAAACCACAATCTGGATACTTGGATAAGGACTCCATCTCTGGCTGCATGGCTCAGTTGGCTGGAGCATAGTTCCTTAAACTGAAAGGCTTCTGGTTCGAGTCCTGGTCAGGGCACATGTCTAGGTTGTGGGTATTATCTCCAGTTGGGGCGTGTATGGGAGGCAACCAACTGATGTTCCTCTCTCCCTTCCTCTCTCTCTAAAATCAATCAATACATTTCAAAAAATTAAAAAGAACTCAGAGCTCTGACTATTCAATGCTCAAGCTTGACTAGCCCACATGTCACACTCGGAGCCTTGTTAAGACTTCCACTCCACCATACATGTGCTTCCATTATAGCCACCTGGCTTGAGACGGACTCCTGCCTCTGCATCTGCGGTGTCTGCCAGTGACCAGGACTTCATGCCAAAATCTTGCTCTGCTTGCTCTGTCGTGTAAGGCCCTCCACTGGTGTGTAAGCTGCATGTGACTCTAGGGGAGGTCTCCCCTAGTAAATCTGGTACTATGGAGAAACACAACTGTGTGTGGGTGACTCCTTTTGGGGATGTTCCTTTGCTCATGACAGGCCTTGCCCAAGAATTGCCATAAAAGCCATAGTACAAAGGAGCCATAAGCCAAGGCCACTTCAACCATGCCCCATCCACAACACTGACGAGGCCACTTTTGAAGATGAGACCCACCCTTCAGGAAGAGATGGGCCTGCTGGCCTTTGAGAAGAATGAGTATAACATCTACTGACCAGACTTCAGGGTTTCCTCTAAGAACAGTGTGAAGGAAACACTGGATGTTACAGCTTGTGACATGCATGGTGCATGTACAGTGCTTGGACCCAAGCACTTGCCATGTCCTAGAAAGACTTGTTAAAACAGGGCAGGCATCTACCCTCAGCCTTTCTGATTCCTTGTGCATTCCTAAGAGGTTCCCAGGTGACACTGATGGTGCTGGTTTAAGAATACAGTTTGAGAACCACTTGTCTAGCACAGAAGAAAATGAACTTTATTACCATGTAAACTTGGAGTAACCCTGAGCTACTGTGTAGTCTCCTTGGAGTGGTGTGTGATGAGCACAGGGAGAAGGGTTGGTGTGAGAAGGCCCGGCCTGGGGGTCAGGTGTCACAGCAGCCCTTGGCTTTTCTGCACAGAATACCCTCAACAACAAAGGTGTTAACTGGTTCCTTCTCAGGCTCCCTCCTGTTTGGAAGTCTCAGGATTCTGGGGTCTGCTGTGAGTGGAATCCTGAAGAAGCCCCAAGGAAGAGCCTGTCTGCAATGCAGCTGCCCACACTCCCCAAAGAGTCCATGTAGGAATACCTCATGCCAAAAGAACACCAGGAAATGACCAAATGTGGCATGAGGACTCTTGCCAAGAGCTGTGGGCCCTTTCTCCACTGTTCACAAATGTGTAACTTATATCACGATTCTTTTGCAAGAATCTAAAAATATTTTGCTCTTGGTAACATGGATCTGTAGCTGAAGAAAAGTTTATGAGAGAAAATAGAGCAGAACAAATTCAGCCACACGTCAACAGCAGAACTGGTGCCTCTGAGCTCTCCCATCCCAAGATCCTTGCATCATAAGGTGAAAGGCACTTTCCAGTTACAACTGCCACCAGGTGCATCTTCCCAGGCATTCTATTATTCATTGCCATTTAAGCTGAGAAATCTCCTGTAGCACTGAGGTCTTAGCTCCATTAGGTGGCATCTTTAGTGTTAGAATTTGTCTGTCTCCATGGAGAAAATGTCTGGCTTCTTCTTGGGTCATTTAAAAAGAAGCACAAAGCTACCTTACTGAGAAAAATAAAAAATTCACACACGTCCTGAGGCAAGTGTGTATACGCTGCTCAAACCAGCCATACCAGAGACAGTTCAGTCCACTTGAGTCTCTGTTCTCCTCAAGTAAAAGAAACACAGTGTAAACCAGCCCAGAACAAGCCCTGTGTTAAGTGAACAGGATGCCTGCCAGCAGGCCCTGCATTAGGTGCCCACAGGGCCCATGCACTGGCATCTCCAAGGCGGTCGCTGACTCTGGGTGCCTTCTCCAATTTGGCCTTGAGTAAAAAGTCCTTCTGGGCAGGCCCAGGACAATTCCACTTTGTGTAGATCTGGTCCAGTGGGGATAGCAGTCTGGAGCTCTGAAGGACCCAGCATAGAGGCAGAGAAATCAGGAGGGAGGCGGCTACACAGACCTTTGGCACAAGAGCGAGGGACAGGTGGGTCTCTCCCTCATCCTGTGACCCCAGCTACGGAATCCTCTTGCAAGGAAAATCCATACAGAAACCTGGGAACTGTGACACTATCAAGGGTGGCCTGGCCATTTGTGTGAAAGCATCCCAACAGTCGGGATTCTTCACCACCAGAGTGGGAGCTGCCACGTTTCCCAGGGCACGCTGCCCCACTGGCTGCATCTCCTCATGGGCGTAGCAGCACTCCTCCATCCGAAGCATGAACCCAGACTGTCTATAGGCCTCACAGATGCATGCACCTCCCCATGTGTGCTCAGACCAAGCTCAAGTCTCAGCCTATCTGCAGCTCCATGCTGCAGCTCCCACCTATTCCTGCACACAGCAAGAGGCACTGAGGGACAGAGCAAACGGGATAAAATGCATGGGCACAGCTGCCGAGACATTAGGGTCTCAGAGGCCTGCCTGGTCATTCTGATGAGCACCTAAGTGTGTCTGTGTTCACAAACTAATTCATGTTAAACCTTGCTAATCTTCGTATGTGGAAAACATGCTAACCTCACACCCCACCAAACCCAGGGTGTCATCAGAGATGCTGGCACGAACTAACACAGCAGCAGGAAGCACTGTCAGAGAGTGGGCAAGAAGCAGTTCCAGAACTTCTGTTCATTCCCAAGTGTTAGGACAGAGGGGGGCTGGTGGGAAAGCAGGAAGAAGCAGCTTGAAGGACTAGTAATGGGGCTCTAACAGGTAACCCATGAGCACTGAGGCCTGGGGCTGAGACTCAGACTGGTTAGTACGTATGGCCTACCACATGTACATCTAAAGAGACAGGGAAAGAAGACAAGAAACATCAGGATTCAAGAATGGTAATGATAGGGTGGTCACCCCATGAGCAGGCCAGCACTGTTATCCCACCTTGACTACAACTGCCCAAGATGCTCTTGTTCATACTGTGAAGATTAGGAAACCAAATCTCAGGGCAGGCAACTGACTTGCTCAGTCATAAAGGGACACATCCCGAAGTGTGAGCTTGATATTTTCTGATTCCAAGTCCATGCTCACTGGGTAGCCTCACACTGCAAGACGGAAAGCAAACACCCAAAAGTCAAGTTCACTCTATACTTCAGAATATGAAGTGTACTCTGTTCAGAGCCCAGTGTCACCCCACACTGCAGGTCAGGAAGTGTACTCCTCAGAGCCTACTGTCACCCTACACGGAAAGACAGGAAGTGTGTGTCCCAGACCCCAGTATCATCCCACACTGTAGGACAAAAAGTGCATACCCCAGAGCCCAGTGTTATCAGCACATTAGTAAGATAAAAGGATTTCAGAATTACATTCTATTTTCCTATTCATATTGAGAACAAGCCAAATTGGAATTTAAACTATCCAGCAGTGGACTCAGTCAGGATAACTCAAATATGGTTAAATGTCAGACTCGGTCATACTGAAACCATGAGAGGAATCCTGTGGTCCCCGAGGGACAGAAGCGTGAGGCCAAACTGAGGTTATCTCAAACATAAACCTATTACTTAAATATTAACTTTGGTCCCCAAATAATAAACACATCCTTGAAACAAAGCAAGACCTCTTTGGCAAGATCACTACTCTCCACACCCATCTGTCTGACTGTGCCTTCTCCACTGCAAGCTGCCGAGGGAGGCCCAACAAAGACAGGATCAAGAAAACACATGACTGCTGCGGGAAAGGTGACATTCTCAGCCCTTATACCTGTTTAGACACAGTGAATATGCTGAGGATAGGTAAGTGGGAGGAGGAGAGCAGTGCAAGAATGAGAGGCAGTGAGGATGAGAAATGAGGAGGGTAAAGAGGAGAGGAGAGTAAGGATAAGAGGAAGACAAGGAGAAGCACAGAAAGAACATGAAGTGAGGAGGAAAAAAAGAAGAGAAGAAAAAGAAAAGAGAAAAAAAAAGAAGAGAAGTGCTGGGCCAAGTGGTACCTTTTTCCCTGTTTGTTTCTCCACCATGTCGTTGCTGAGAGAAAATTCTTCTTGCTGTGGTGTTTTAGAACACCCACTCTTGGGCATCGTTCTTCTCCCCTTACTTGATCTTCATTTATACGGCCATCGCTTCGTCATCAACCGTCTGCTTCAAAAGAGAGGAAGCGGGTTAAAATGTGTTGAACTCAAGACAAAACTGAGGCAATCTCAAACTTGTGACAGAACGAACCAAATGAACATAGTGCCCAGATCTTCTGACCAATACCCAGGAAGAGACCACTTACCCAGCTGGTCAATACCAGCAGGAACAATGTCTATACTACATTATGGAGAACACAGTGGGGGCAAGGAAGCACTTCTCAGCTATAGAAAGGATCAACCTGCAAAGGTGATGGCCATGCTTCTGGGCGCTGGTGGCCAATACCTGAACCTCTGATTGCATGCTAGGTTCCAGCAGCTCTGGCCCTGCTCTTTAGGTTTGGGCACCATACATGCTCTTTGTCCCCCACCCCACCCCACCATTTCCTCCCACATGGGCATGGTCACAGATCTCGTCCACCATCCTCTGGGTCATGGCCTCAACACCAGTCACCAAATAGAAAAGCAGCTCAATTCCCACACTGGCCCCCAGACAGAAGGTCAGATGAGAATCATTATTCTTTTCAGAAAGCACCAAGAACACCCAATTCACCAACTTCTCCCAAGTAAAATGTTCAGAAGGCAGTAATGTGACGCCCCTGAAGGACTTTTCAGAGAACATCCAGGCAACTTTAATGCCAGACAACTCTTAGCTACTGAGCCAGACAGTGCACAGGAGCCTGAAGCCCCAGCCCCAGCATTTCCCAGGAAATCCCGGCATACATGCTGTATTCATGATGTTTTTATTTCTGATGTGTTGACACCTTAAAAAGTTTGCTACCTGGGAGAGTGCTCTTCCCAGGACTAGCCCTTTCTTAAAAAAGCAGAGGGTTCCTGAAATGGGCATGCCTTTCATACACAAAACTACCAATCAACCCTTATCCCACACACAAGCAAATTATTTCCCCTAACATAAATCATCCCAGCCACCAGGCAATACAGAACACCCTATAACCCAGTTTGTAGAATTACTCAAATTAGCCAGTCCTAAACTGCTCACCCTGCTGTGCCGTGCCTTGCCTTCCTACAGGAACCCCAACAAAAATTTAACCAAGCCTTTCCTCTCGCTCCTGACCACCTTGGTGCTTCCCCTGGTGGTTCTGTAGGGCAAACAGTAACCTCTCTCTGGGACCTATGTGAAGAATCAACCTGCTTTCACATCTCTGCCTGTGGCCACGCTGACCTGACCTGACATACCTGAATGGACGTTCCTACAATACAGGCCACCTCTCTCTCCACTTCCCAGTCCTTCTATGTTTGTCCCATACATGACATCCAGAGTTTTAGCTGCACATAACAGGAGGAACAGAGAAAAATACATCTTCCTAAAAGCCACTAGCTTCCTTTTTGTGTGTTATTTTCATTGTCAGAGTTAGAAAACACTATACAAACCAAATCACATGCACTGTTTCATCTCCTTTTCCCAGTCACATGCCTTTGTGCTTATCCATTTTGGATGAGTAATTTTTATAATTAACTCACCTGGAATTAAACAGCCTATTATGTATGAAGTGTAGCTTTTGAAACACATGTTCAAAAGCATTCTGTAAATGGCAGTTCCCTACTCTTCCTGCTCCCTATGTGCTGAAGATCGATCTGCCCTTCACCATGTCTTCTAGAGATCCTGTTTAATTTTCTCATATTAACTGATGAAATTTCACAAAGTATCCTCTTGGTGCTTAACTGACCTAAGAATAGATCTAAATTTATTTTGGTGAGAGGAACACAGCTGACCAATTTTATTCACTTCTTTCCCAAGCACACAATGCAGGTCAACAGGGTATTTCCATCCACATGCTCTCATGGCTAAAGCCAGAAATGACATTTTCCATCTCAACTTGAAACTATGAATTCTGAGTTCTCACCCTGACTGGTGTGGCTCAGTGGGCTGTGCGTTGTCCCACAAACCGAAAGGTTGCCGGTTTGAGTCCTGGTCAGGGCACATACCTGGGTTGCATGCCAGGTCCCCAGCTGGGGGCATGTAGGAGGCAGCTCATCAGTGTTTCTCTCCCTCTCTTTCTCCCTCCCTTCCCCTCTTTCTAAAAATAAATATATAAAATCTTAACGTCTCTAATTTTCCCCTACAGAACTGGAACATCTCAGCCTAGAGGAATGGCATCTTAGAACCTGACTCAGGAATGGCTATTAAAACTTAGTACTGCCTAGAAACTCATCAGCAATGTTTAGGTACAAATTTAAAGATTATCCAGAAGTTACATTAAAAAAAAAAAATTCTGATTGCCTGCTGTCATGATGGAAAAACTGAGCAAAGTAATCATGGGATATTCAACCCTCCAGATCCTGGATGTGAACACATGAAATCTGTGGAATATGTTCAGAAAAACATCTGGAACAGCTGCAGTGCAGACCCCATAGTTCCTGGACTCTGATCTCATTGCTCACGTCACACCATCTTGACCAGGAGAGCACATGGACAACCACATCATTCTTCAAACAACTGATTTCATTCAGTGTCCCTGAATTCACTCTGCTGTGGTCTCCCAAATGAAAATGGAATTTTGAGGCCCCTGAACTGACCTGTGAAGACCTGCCTCCTCCCACTCCTACCTCCTTGTCCTGGGAAAGGCAGCACAAGGGCTACCAGACAGCATGAAGAGAATATGATGTTTCCAGAACAACACCCCCAAGCTCCAAAGCGTAATTATCTTTAAAACAACCACAGAGGCTGCAGGGCCAGGGGAAGGGTGATTATGAGTTCTGAGCTTGCTCATTCAGGATTTCTTCCATTTTCGAAGTGCCCTCAGAAACCAGAGGGGGAGGTGTTTCACAAGCTGGCATTATAAATAGTTTGACTTCTGAGATAACACCCAGCTACACTGGGAAAGAATTCTGCTCACCATGGCCCAGGACCCATGACGGAGATGACATTTCAAAGTACAGGTTGAGTCCACAAACTGGTGGCCCTGAAAGGTGTACTGCTTATTTCTGAGTACTGTATTACCATGAAGTGGTCCACCAATGCAGGCTGTCATTGTTAGTGTTAAAATTAAAACACTGAAACCTTAGGATGCAAGTCTTTGGGTCCAATTCCTCTGACCTAGACTTTGACACATGATCCTCTGCCACAGGCATCTGTCCCTTGCTACCAGGAGACACTCGCCAGTATTTTCATTTTGTGAACAACCAACCAGCTAATTCTGTGTGATCTAACACAGAGTGAGGGCAGGTCCAAAGCTCATCAGGACAGCCTGAGGGTTATTACATGCTGGCAGCTGGCCAAGCATGCTATACCCTGTGCTGGCCCATGGGCCTCACTCACACCTGAAAAGGCCACTGACCTCAAGACTCTACCCCACTCCTCCTACAAGTATTGGAGACACCACAGGTGGGACAGGAATGTCATCCCAAATACTGTTTTCAGTAACATGTTTCCCAAGCCCACCTTCATGATGACAGCCAAAACCATCTATGCACCTCACTCCCAGGATCCTCGTGTTTGGGCATGATGCTTGTTGCAAACACCTCAATATTCAGTACCAATTAGGAAAACCAGGACCTGGTGAGCATCCCAGCACACTAGACCCATCTCTTTAGGAGCAGTCATTGAAATAAGGTTCAGGAAGGCTGTTAGTGACAAAGAGACAGAAGTCAGATCTGCCAGGACACATTCCAGTTGAGTTTCTAGGAGAGCTAGATGCATGAGTCACTCCACCCCATTGTTCACATGACCCATTTGGTGAGTTCCCGGATCAAGCCTAATTTTGTTATTTTCTCATGACAAACTATTGGGTTGGCCAAAAAGTCCATTATGTTTTTTTCTGTAAAATAAAGACACATTTTTTTCATTTTCATCAGTAACTTTACTGATTTGGATATTCTGAGTAGGTCAGCTATCTCCTGCTATTGGCTTCTCGTAGGTAGAAGCCAGCAGGCTGCTAAACATCTTCCAGTGCATAAGAGAGCCCCACAGCAAAGAATTACTTGGCCAAAATGTCAAAAGTACCAATAAACTTCACAAACCACTCGATATGTTCAGTCACAGAACCTTTTTCATTCGCTGCAATTTTTCTTTGCGTTTCAGTTGTGTTTTTACCTTTCTTAATAAAGCATAATACTCTGAAAATGTTGCGTATCTTCTGTCTTCAATATTAAAATGGCTGCACAAAAATTCACCAATTTTGATGTTCTTTAAAAAAATGCACGCTGATATGACAGCTGGCACAATACAATCTAACAAAATTGTTTTGAGTGAAGTTAAGATAACTAAGCACTACTAGAGCCATCCATTATATGGAAAAAACATAACGAACTTTTTGGCTGACCCAATAGATGGAAATAAAAAAACTCATATGCTTGGTCATCCTGACCATCCCAGAAGCTCCACACCAGCTTGTGCACTTCTACCTGGTTCGCTCTCCCTTGGCTGCAGAAGTGGCCATGCGAGCCAAGGGAATGATGAAGACAAAGTGAGACCAGCAGCAACTCCTGTCAACACTGTGAAGCCTCCTAGAGGGGCTGATTCGCCATGTCAGGAGACAGGCTCTTGCGTACTGCTGTGAAGCCCAGACCTCCCCAACTCAAAGCTGGACATTCACTATTAAATGGAAGAGGTTGGGACCACCTGACAGTTGCTCACAGCGGAGATAGTTTTCATGGCTGGCAATCCTCCCTTCTACACAGTTCAGAGGCTGTCTGAACCCAGGCCATGGGGCTTTCTGATCAACATGCTCCACAGCTGACCACAACCCAATGGGAGACCAATAAGCCTCACCCTGGAAGACCATCCATCTTCTTCCTAGAGGTGACCAGGCAGTCACTGTGCAAAAATACTTTTAAGTGCAGCTCAAATCTCCTTGCTTGCAGGATTAGAAGTGTAGGTGCTTCAGCCATTCCTTGTAAGGAATTCCAGTCATCCCCTAAGGGCCCCACTGCCTAAGGCCTGTAAAAATTTGCAAGTGTCTGCTGCTAGCATTAAGTAATTGCCTCTTTGAGGCTTTTCTCTTGCAGAGAATCTGGCCTTTTTGCAGAGCTGTCTGTCCTGCAGAGAATCCGGCTAAGCAGCCAACTAAAGATAACCCCGTAAACCTTGACCCTGTTGCTGCCAGATGTCACGTACACACCTACCTGCAGATGCCCCACCCCCACTTTCTGCCAGGGTCGTTTTCCCTCCCAACGAAAACACCCTATATAAACCCTGCCCTAAACCCCATTCGGGGTTGGCGCCACTTCGGAGACTTGGTCTTGGCCTAGCCACCAGCAATAAACCCTTTGTTTTCCTTATCCACTGTCTCTGAGTTATTCTCACTGAATCTGCCGTAACAGAAAAAGTCTATCGTAAACTCAGAAACATTCTGGTCCACATTAAAATGAAGCACTCCATAGCACACTGGGAACACACACAGACTTGATGCTGAACACCTGGGAAATGTCTGCAGCACAGTACAAAGGTAGCTGAAGACAACACAGTTGGCCTGAGCCCTGCTTTGGCCGCTGACCAGCTCCTGTGCAGGAATAAGCTGCTGGATACAAGCCCTGTTTCTACACCTCCAAACTGAACAGCAGCTGTTCCAGCTTCACAGGCTGTCAGGCATAGAGACCATTCAGGAAAGCACTGAAGAGAGTTCTGTGAGAAACGCTCACAATAAAAACTGGGACACAGGACTTGAGCAGTAAAGCGAGGCCTTTATTCACGAGTCTGCAGAGCTGGGCGCACCCTCACAGCCAGGAGAATGTGCGCGCCAAGTAGACAAAGGAAACTGGTTTTATAGTCTTAGCTTCCCCACCCTGAAATTGCCACCCTAAAGTGATTATCTTTTTTGCCCTAAAGTGAGAGCGATTAGCTCCCCCCCCCTAACGCAATTAGCTCCCCCTCCCCTCTCCTTCTTCCCCGTTACTGGTTACTCCGGAGTTACAATCTAACACGGTTATCTAATTGCCCCTTCTGTGGTTTGTAGATATGCCAGTGCTGTCAGCTACCTTCTCAGAGATCCTCTAATTACATTTGCCCTTTGTTACTAATGACTTTTTACTGGTTTGGGAGTCACTATGTCCTTGTTTCTAACAGTACGGAGTTGAGTAAGTTTTCTAAAAAGAAACGCTGTCACATTTCCTGAGTCACATTCCCTAAAACAAGGCATGGTGCCTCTCTTGTTGGCTCAAGAAATATGCCAATTACCTAGCAGGGACATGTCAGAGCCCAAACAAAAATCCATTTAGCCTGGAGAGAACCAACAACTGCCTGCAGACAGGCCCCTGACCTATGGTCACATAGGGTAGCAAAAGCCATCCACCCATGTACCTATGCACTGCAGGTGGCCTATAGCCCACGGAAACTCCATGTGTCCTGTGGCAAAATCTCCTCACATCTGTCACGGGACCTCGCATCTTTGGGCTTGGAGAGACAATCATTCAAAGGGATGACAGGAAAAACGTGACAAGAGGCCTCTGGACAAGGATGACAAGGTGTGTTGCTTCCCAAAAGTACTTTGAACAGCCTTCAACTGTGAGAGCTGCCAGCAGACCCAGCTCCCACTCATATCCCCATGAACACACTCAGGACCTTTGTCTAAGCTGACCATCCTAAATATCACACTGTCTTCCCTTCTTTACACACAACATCACACTGCAAGTCTATGGGCAGGAGACACAGCATGTGTGAAAGAGGCTCATCCAAGATAAAAAACCTAATGCAAGAAGGTGACAGGCACTACCTACTTCAATGCCTGCAGCTTAGCAAAAACTCTACGAATTTTAGTCCAATCCTCCCTTAAGTATCAAGCTAACAGCAAGAAACTATGGGGAATCAGAATGCATTTTTACTGGCCTCATGTAAAATAGATCAGAGCTGGAATCTGAGTGGGAAAGTCCTGTTCAAGTTCCCAAAGGCACTAGGGGTCCTGTGCACCCAGCCAGCTGGAACAGCTCTTCCAGGGAGGACACAGTGAAACAGGACGCAGGGTTAACAGCCCTGGCTGCCTTTACAGGCCACATATACACACAGTGGTCAAGGAAGACCCACTAGGTTCCAGGGCACCTTGTCTGGCTGGACTGCAACCACAGGAAGAAGATAGGCAGCCTGAGAGGAAGACCAGCATGCACAAGCACACACACCACAGGAGGCGTGCAGAGAATGCAGAGAACCCCCACTTACATGGCAGGAGATACAGATAGCGAACAAAACAAGGTGCTACAAAACAGAAACAAAGGAGCCCTGGCCAGGTGGCTCAGTTTGTTGGAGCGCCATCCTGTACACCATAAAGGTTGCAGGTTCAATCCCCAGTTGGGGCGCGTATAAGAAGCAATCAATCAATAGTTCTCTATTTCTCTCTCTCTCTCTCTCTCTCTCAAATCAATAAACATATCCTCAGGTGAGGGTTTAAAAAATAATGAAGTAAAAGATACAAAGGATTAGAAGCAATCTTGATATTAGTAGAGCAGAAAAATTCAAGGAGAGAGAATAAAAGGTCAGGAATTTAAAAATAAGATAAAATGTAAGTTCTAGAGAATCAATCCAAAGCCCACCATCTTAAAAAGTGAAAGACATTACCAAAGAAATCAGAGAACAGCCAAGGCAAGCCTCGTTAAAGATTCTGAGGGTGCACAGTAGGAATGAACTGAGTCATAACCTTGCCTAGCCTTCAGTAATCAGCAGCACCAAGGTCCCCATAAGGGAGTGAGATTTGGATTGCATCAGAATTCTCATCAGCCTTGGCTGGTGTGGCTCAATGGCTTGAGTGCCAGCCTGCAAACGAAAAAGTCACTGGTTTGATTCCAGTCAGGGCACATGCCTGGGCTGCAGGCCAGGTTTCTAGTTGGGAGCATGCAACAGGCAATCAATTGATGTTTTTCCCTCCCTCTTTCTCTCTCTCCCTCCCCGTCTCAGAAAATAAATAATTAAAATATTTTAAGGAAAATGAATGAATGAACAAATAAATGAATGAATGAATGAATGAAGTTTTACTGGACCTCAGTCATGCCCAGATTGCAGCCCTGGTCTTCAGAAGTCTTGACTCTGTCAGGGTAGGCAGACCAGACAGCCCACAGCACTGAGGCATTTCATACCCTGGCTCCCCTCTAGTGCAGTAGTTCTGTGTT
This sequence comes from Furipterus horrens, assembly GCF_987537825.1. Taxonomy (NCBI): domain Eukaryota; kingdom Metazoa; phylum Chordata; class Mammalia; order Chiroptera; family Furipteridae; genus Furipterus; species Furipterus horrens. The sequence goes on from NW_028327183.1 coordinate 32,917,665, forward strand.
GTCTATGGGCCCTGAAAACAATTGGACCCTTTTGAGAGGGTCTGTGAGACCAACAATTTTCATAATAATGCCAAGAGCCAACTACCTGCCTGTGCCAAGGTGCACACACCATGCTCCAGAAGAAAGTTAAGTTCTTCACAGTTCCTGTAGAACAAGCCAGTGTGTTACCACCTATGACTCTCCTTGATAAAGTAGCAAAAAATATAAATTTTATTAAGCTGTAAACCTTGAATCCTTGTCCTTCCAATACTGTGACAAGATGGAAGTATGTGTGAAGCACTTCTGCTGCATATCAAAGCATAACACTTCTCTGAAGAAAAGCTTCTATAAATATGTGAGTTGATAGCTGAACTGGCTGCATTTTCATGGAACACAAATTTTACTTGAAAGACTCTTTCCGGCAAACTATTATTATTAAGAACTGGGTATCTGGCAGTTACTTTATCAAAAATGAACAAACTGAGCCTATCACTTCAAGGTAAATTAATAGTAGCTGGGGCAATAAAATTTGAACTTTCAAGTAAAATCTGAATTTTGGAAAACTTGACAGCATCCCAATGCTTAAAGACATTTTAATGAGATTGGTAATGCTATAAAAAGGTTACTTTGGGGGGGGGGGGGAGCGCAGTGGGGGTTAGTCTAGGCCTTCACCATGGTCGGAATTCTCCTGTATTTGTTTGCCTCCCAATAAAAAGGTTACTTTTTAAAATAATGTGTAATAAAACATGTCAACATCTGAAAGATACATGCATAATTCAGTGAACCAATATTTTCCAAATGGCCAAAATGGGATATTACAAAACCACACAAAGGAAAGACCCATCCATGTGCAGAACACACCAATGAGACTACAGTGCCAACACTGAACCAACAGGGTTTTCACAGCCTGTGCTACTAATCCTGTCAAAGTAGAACCCACAAGCATGTGAGAAGGCTCCCAATGTGTCCCTTTCCTACTACATGTCTGTGAGAGGCTTTAAACAAAACAGCAGAATGCAACAGACATGAGTACAGACACAGGCAGCAGTGTCCAACTGTCTTTTATTTAAATAATAGTTTTTTCACTAAACTTTTGTGACTTCTTTCGTAAAAGTTACCTTTCAGTAAGTTTATTTATATTTATATGTAACACTTTCAAAGAACTAAATATTAAAATTTTTTCTGTAATACTTTTTAAGACAATGTTTTAATACAATAATTTGAAAGCTATAACCCACACAACAAAAGCTCTGTGAGGTCCTCATTAATCCTAAAGCCCAAGAAATCTGGGGACCTCTGCAAGTACAAGGGCAGCAAGACTTGGACAAACCTAAACTAGGAGAGCAGTGATGTGAAAGTGATAAAATGACTACTGCACAGAAACCCGAACTGTCACAAGAAAAAAGTCTTAAAGAAAAAGACAAATAAAAAACTCAAGCAAATACTTAAAACTGAAAGAATCTTAAAATTAAAGCCAGTTATTTAAAAGCTGAAGCAACAGTGTTAAAACAGCACAACATTGACAAAGTGCTGATCAACAGAGCAGAACCAGAAACAACCCAGTGCCCATAACTGGACACTAAACTTATAACCACAGAGGGACTACAAGACACGCAAGATTGTTTTGTCCTTGAGGCTCTGGGACAACTAGATATCCATATGGAAAAACTAGACATGATTCCCACCTTACCCTATTACCCAGAAACCAATTACAGACAGATTACAAACCTAAATGTAAAAGGCATAGCCATTCAACTACTAGACAGTAGTATAGAAGAACAGCTTCACAATTTCAAGATAAACAAAGTTCTTTTAATCAGAAAAGTCTGAAAATTCTGACACTCTGAAAACAAGTTTTGTTCATTAAAGGTCATCTTCCCACAAAATGACAGAATATTTCCTACACATGCACCTGACAAACAGCTCATCCAAAAAATATATAAAGAGCTCCTATGAATCAATATAAAAAAGACAAACCATCTAATACACAAAGGGATATGAGCCAGTAAGTAGATGAAAAGTTATCAACTTCTTTAATAATCAAGTAAATGAAAACAAAAATCAAAATACGGTATCAGGTATCAGGGAAGATCTACAACAAAAGAAGCTAATACATTCTAATGGGAGTGTGAACCAATGCAACAAGTCTGGCACTATCCACTCAGATTGAACATATACATATCCTACAATCTAGCATTTCTGGGCACACATCCAAACCCAATGCAAGCACAAACGCACCAGGACACAGGTACAAGAATTTGTACCACAGCAACATATGTAAGAGGCCCACACTGGTAGTATGATACTGTGATGATGACATGGAATACTATACAGCAGTGACAATACACAAATAACCTGAATGAGTCTCACAAATAATATTGAGGGGGAAAAAGTACATTATATACTTGCATAAATTTCCAAAAACACTAAACTACAGTATTTAGGAATGCATACTTGGGTGACATAAACATAACAAAAATAAGGACATGATTGTCACGGAAGTCTGGAGAATGGTGGGGGCTGGAGCACAGTGACTGGGAGGCTGACCAAAGGGTGTTTCTAAGTGAAGGGGTACACTTGTGTGTTCTCCACGATAAGTGAATTGTACAATTTCACTCTACAGACTTTTAGGTGTTATGTTGCATTTCACAATAAATAAGGTTTAAAACGCTGGGTATATTCAAAACGTGGTACACACTATACTATGGAAGGAGTTTAGAAAATGGAAGATTGGTTTTCTGACCTTGTTGCAGGGCTAGTCTCTCTCAGGTGGTGCCAGTCCTGGGAGGGATGGTGGCCGCATTACCCTATGTGATCTTGTTGAGAACTGTAGTTATGCAGACATAATGGGATAGCAGTTCAAGGCTTCCCAACATTTGGAGTGAACACAATCTACGCACAAGCCACTGTAATTGCAGAACAGAATGAAAAATGAAAACCTTGATAAATTGAAGGTAAACAGAGAACTCTAAAATGTAGGAGGTAAAGAAGGCCTGAAAAAAACCATTAAGAGTCCTATCTGGGTAACTAGGTTGGTTAATAGAGTTGTCCTGATACGCCAAGGTTGTGGGTTTGATCCCCAGTCAGAGTATTAACCAATGAATGCATAAATAAGTGGGAACAACAAATTGATATTTCTCTCTCTTCCCCCCCTTTCTCTCTCCCCCAAATAATAAATAATTTAAAACACAGAAGGAACTGAGATACAGAGAGACTAAACGTGATGCAAGACAGAGACATGCAGACAGACTCCTGAAAGGCACAAAACCAAGTAACTAAAAATAGTAATGGCTATGAAGCACTGAATGAAGGATGGATTAAGTCCAAGATATCTTCTAAGGCTGATCCTTACAGAAATAAACTGAGAGAGGTAACCAGGACTAGACAAAAACACAAGTGGAGAGAAAGATCAGAAAGAGGACCCACGCACAGTCATGCATGCCTGCTGGGAATGCAGAAGAGGACAGCCCTCAAGAAAGGGGCTATGGAGTATCCTGAAGTATCGTGTACATCTCGCCCTGTAACCCAGCCGTCCCACTGCTAGATCTGCCCCCAAGATGTACAAACAAAGAGGAAAAGGTGGGCACAGGGCAATTTACTGCAACACTACCTAGGGAGATCTTGGGACACAAAGTCCACCCACCAGGTGGCCACTCAGGTCATGTGGAATTTCTACACTGTGGAACAGGAAAATGGGGAATAATCTATCACTGTGGAGGGACTTCCATATTATCATCAAGTAAAGAAGACAATTAGAAAGGGAGGTATAGCAATGCTTATGGTAACAAATACTAAATATGCAAGCCTGGCTCAACATTCAAAATTCAATCAATGCAATCCACCATTTTAAGAGGCTAAAGAAAAATTACACAATTATTACGAATGATGCAGAAGTATTTAACAAAATTCAACAATCATGATAAAAAATCTTGGCACAACAGGAGTACAGGGAAATATCCTCAATATAGCCAACATTCCTTTTTTTTTTTTTTTTTGAATCATTTCTTTAGAGCAGGATTTCTTTTTAAAAGAAAACTATTTATTTGTTTATTTATTTTTAGAGAGAGAGGAAAGGAGAAAGAGAGAGAAACATCACTGTGTGGTTGCCTCTCACTCGCGCCCCCAACTGGGGACCTGACGTGTAACCTAGTCATGTGCCCTGACTGGGAATCAAACCAGCGATACTTGGTTCGTAGGCTGACGCTCAATCCACTGAGCCACAGCAGACAGAGTTAGCCAACATTCTTAACAATAAAAAAACAATGTTTTCTCCCCAAGACTGGGAACAAAGCAATGATATCTGCTCCCAGCACCGCTAAATGGGCAAATTACTGGAAGTACTGGCCAGAGGAATAAGGCAAGAAAAAGAAATGAAAGGCATGTAGATTAGGATGGAAGAAAGAAAATAGTAAAACTTTCTACAGTGGTCCCACAGTATCCAACAGGGAATTGGTTCCAGGAACCATTCCCCACCCCAGCCAATGTATACGAAAATCCATGAATACTCAAGTCCCTTATATAAAATGGCGTACAGTATTTGCACACAACCTACCCACATCCTCCTGTATGTATATCATCTCTAGATTATTTACATTACCCTAATACAAAGTAAATGTTATATAAGTAGTAGTTATACTGTATTGCTTAGGGAATGAGAAGAAAAAAAAAAGTCTGTACACATTCAGTACAGAGGCAACAACTATGATAGGCTTCATTACACAGTATACTTCAGAAACAATATAACTTTTTTTCAAATATATTTCAATTTATGGTTAATTGAATCTGCAGATGCGGTACCTGCAGATACAGAGGGTGATGACGGTATTTGGTAAAGACATGATTATCTATCTATAAAATTGTAAGAAATTTACCAAAAACTTCTAAAATTAGTTCAGTAAGGTTGCAAAATACCAGATCAGCACACAAAAATCCCCTGTATTTCCACAAAGCTGCAATGAAATAAAAACACAATGCCATTTACAATTTGCTCTGAATAAAAATGAAATGCTTAGGTGTAACTCTTAAGAAAATCTATAAAAATTTTAGAAAAAACACAGGAGAAAATCTTCAAAACCTTAAGCTAGGTAAAGAGTTCTCAGACATGACACCAAAAGCACAATGCCAAAAAATAAAAATTAAAAAAAATATCCCCCAATGAAATTAAAAACTTTGATTTGTGAAAGGCCTAGTTTATAGGGTAAAAAAACAAGCTGCAACTGGGCAGAAAATATCTGCAAATCAAATGTCAGACAAAGGACTTGTATGTAGACTAAATAATCAAAACAACAATAAACAATCCAACTAGAAACTGGACAAAGACATGAACAGACATTTCACCAAAAAATAGATGTGAAAACTAAACAGTAACTTTGGAAACTGTGTTATACAGGTGTAGATCACCTGCTAAGGTGTTTCCAAAGCAGGGTCAATCCTAGAATAATTTTAGCATGTTGAACAGCCATTTTTTCATAAAAGTAACACATGACAGACAATACTGCGGGGCGGGGGGCAGATGGACCACATATACCATCTCATGAAGAAAGTTATTTGGTGAACATGTCTCGTGTGTGTGTGTACACTATGTTGAGGGCAGAGACAGAGTTTTTTCTCACAATGGGATGCTGTTAGGACATTTCAGAAACACTTTCCTAACTGGTAAAGAATCCTGTGTTTGTGGTCATATATTTAAGTTTCTTGATCTATAAATATGGAAATGAACCCTTCTCATATTAACAGCTCAATCAATGATGGATCCTTCACTAACCATCTACCTCTCAAGCTGGGAAGGGGAAGCTGAGAATGGTGACCCCTGAATATGATGTTTTAAGTGCTTATCTTGAAAAAAGACTTTGTAAATGACAACAGACTCCCAACTACTAACAAATGAATCTAAAAACACAAAAACAAACTAATCAAACAACTAGAACAGGAACAGAACCATAAATATGGAGATCATATGGAGGGTTATCAGTGGGGAGGGGGAAGGGGGAGAAATGGAGAAAAGGTGCCAGGATCAAGCAGCATAACTGGAAGGTACAAAATAAGACAGGGAGACGTTAAGAATAGTAAATGGAGAAGCCAAAAGAACCTATATGCATGACCCATAGACACAAACTAAGGTGTGTGTGTGTGTGGGGGGGGGGTTGCTGGAGGGAAGGGAGGTACCGGGCAGAGGGGGGCAAAGGCGAAAAAAGTGGGACAACTGTAACAACATAATCAATAAAATATACTTCAAAAAAAAAAAAAAAAAAAAGGAAAAACCCTTTTTATCTGGAACTCTCAGTGAGCACATGTGCTCTCCCCTTCTCTGAGGACTCATTCTCCTCTCATAACTTTTATCCTCCAAACAGTGAGGTCCTGCCACTTCCAACTGCAGGCTGGCAAAGAGCCATAGCTGACAGAAAGGGACCAGACATGCCACCTAGCTGGGTACTCAGCAAACTATGGGATCCCTGTGAGAAGTGGCCAGGGTGGACAGTCCAGGACTTGATTTGGGAGCAAAGACTGGTGGGCATTAGGCTCTGCCCATGCTCCACTGCAGCTACCATTCTAGACACCCCCAACTGACACGTATGCATTGACCACCAATGTCACTGCATTATGCAAGCTTGCGAAGAGCCCAAAGGTCTCCCAGCAGGAAAGCAGATGAACCAGGTGGCACCATGAAAGCACACTGTGGTTAAATTTCCCATGGTGCTACAAGTGAATATGGAGGCAGGGAGAAGCACAATTCCCTGTCTTCTTTTGGGTGGTTGCACGGGTGGGGTTTATGTAACATGCAACCCATCCTCATGCACAGGGAAGGTGGCTGTCATTTACTGCACCACCATTGGCACATGAGGCCTTTGCATTCAGGGGTCACTGCCACCCTGGAGCTTCAAATAAGACTGGTTCTTCCACACCAAGACCCTGCACCTAATACTTGACATATTGGCCCCCTCACTACCCTACCTGCCAAACCACCCCTCTGAAAGCTCTGTGCCACCCCAGTACCCTGAGACAGGACACACGAGGTGACATCACCTTGATGTACAGCCCTGTTTGTGAAGTCCCTCACACATACAGACTCAGAGGTGAGATGGCCCTATATGCAAACCCTACTTGTGGGCCTACAGAGCAGGAGCAAGTTTCTATAGAGAGTGAGACCTTGGAGCTGCTCTTCTCATGTTTGTTTTGTCATTTCACCCAAGAAGCACTCCTGAGTTTTCTCTAGGATCATGCTTCTAGAGGGTGATGAACAGACAAACAACAGCTTAGTGGCAGGACACTACATGGGACATGCTTCAATCTGACTGATGACTCTCAGGTAGATCTTTTATTAGAGTTTTTAAGTTAAGAAATGATGGCCAACATCACAGGAAACTCAACTTAAGACACTTTTCCTGCCAGTTGGTTTGAAAAGCTGTAACTGTTACTTTATTGATAAGTTTTCAGCCACGTGACCATACAGACAGGAGATCTGGAGACTCAGAACAATTGTCTTCATGGTTGATAAAGGCCCAGGGCTAAGGCAAGAGCAAGAGTTTATTTTGATGACTACCTTCACCAGAGCCTGAAGCAGCCTGGCTGGGATAGGCGCTCAAGAAACATTTGTTGCGTCCTGGCTGGGTGCTCGGTTGTTTATAGCATCATCCCAATATACCAAGGTTGCAGGTATGATCCCTAGTCAGGGCACATACAAGAATCAACCAATGAATGCATAAATAAGTAAAACAACAAATTGATGTCTCTCTCTAAAATCAATAAATAAACTTAAAAAAAAACAACAAGAAACATTTGTTGAATAAACACAAACCCTTAAAGACTGGATTTCCAGGTCCTTGCAAGGAAAATTCCTTGCATGTTCCTACAAGGTTCAGACAATAACTACTGACTCTGCAACAATGATGGGAACCAAGAATTTCCACAAGACATGAGGTGCCTTATTCACAAGAGGTGCCTTCCAAGGAAAGGGGGACAGAAGCCACCTGCTGGAGTAGGTCCTCCTGGGGGACATAACTGACATGCCCCCAAGGTTCATTCCACTCTGTGCAACCATCAACACTCTTGTGCCACCCCCAGGATGGTATGACTCCATGGCTGAACAAACCAAAGGAGAGATGATAAAAGGGTTTCATACAAATGCAACATTTTAGATATCAAAAAACAGAAAACTGCAAATTCAAATGTCAAAACAAAAGACAAAGGGTTAAGACATTAAGCAGAGCACTCCCATTAAATGTTACAAGGAGGAGACATAACTAGTAGCTCAGATTCCTGATCACACATGATCAGACACAGCAAGTGCCACACGTGTTGGGCCTCCCTAGGCAGCTATAAGACACTTGCACAATGTTCATTATCTTTCATTCTGTTGAACAATATATGCTCCAACAACAAAGATAATGTGTATGTCACCTCCCTTTTTGGCCTTGGCCCAGTGTGCAGGCACAGGCAGCTCTGAACACATGGGCATTTCAGGAAACCAGGATTCTCAGTGTCTTGCTCTGCAGCCATGACCCATGGTAGCATTCCTGTCTCGCCACCTCATCCATGTTGTCATCCCCCATTTATAAGCCCACATTCCTGCACCAATCTCTTGGCAGAAATGAGCAGGCAGTTAGGGGGCAGATTTACATGATATTGCCAAGTGATCTACAGTAAGGTTGCCCTGTGCATGTCCGCATCAGGAGCACATGGGGCACCCAATTCCCCCACACCCTTGTCAAAACTGCTTTAAAAAATTTAACATCAACCTACTGGGCCCACATAATCTTCCTGGTGTGAGTGGCTGCCTGTTTGCATGCGTGTGTTCCTGTTTGACCACGTGCACCCCTCAGTCAGTCATCTGCTCTGTATAATGGCTGTGCTCCCCTGGGTGCAGGCATAGTGGTTCCAGTTGGCACGCATTTCTTCATTTTAATAGTTATATACTGACTTAAGAGTACATTAGAAAAAGAATTATAGCTCAGCCTTTGACCAATGCTAGGAGAGTGAAGGTGTCCCAGTGCATAACACCAGCCAGAGTAGAACCTGAATCATCAAAGCCAAAGTAATGACTTATCCTCCTCCCTTTGTTCTCAGCCTACCAACTAAGTTTGGACCTGTGCTCAACCCTGTGTCCAGTCCCAGCCTGCAAGACACACCTGCTGAGCGTGAGATCCCTGCCTTCCCAAGCTCACTGTTGCATGCGGGAAACACTAAGTAAGGCCATCAGTGACCTCCTGGTGCATCAATGTTGCCACATCCCTTCTCCGTGTCCACCACTGGATGCTGAGACCTATCTAACTTTCAGGACACACACTGTGGGTGAGGCCCCCAGATACATCCTCCACTGGGATGGGGTGGGCACATCTGCAGTTCCACAACAACATACCACTCTCATGAAGCGCTGCACATCCACCTGTATATTCCAAGTACCACCAAGGCACTCACCTTGTCCATATGTGCTTTGAGTGGCTGCAACCTGCGTGACCTTCCCTCGGTGCTGCACAGCAATGTCCCCCAGGACAAAACCAAACCAAGACAGCCATATGTTTACTACAGAGGGTACTGACAAATGCTGACTTCACAATACTCCTTTAGTTTTCTAAAACGGAAGACCTTTTGTAGAAAAAAAGCTACCAAAATAAAAAATAAAAACCTACAATCTTTGCTTTCCTTATGGTTAATCAACAGTGTAAAAAAGTAGTTTCCCTCTTTTAATTGCAAGATTTGCCAAGTTGATTCTAGGAGTAAAACAAGCCTAACTAGTTAAACAACTAAATCATCCAGAAATAAACCCATGATGAAGCCACCATCAATTGGCCTATCACCCAAAGTCTCATTAGACTCAGTAACTTATGAAAACTGGGAAGAGATCCAGTGGCCACTAGTTTTCGATCCTAACCTTTGAACTTGACCAGAAGAACATTCTGGGTAATTGCTCATAGACAATATGCACAAATCAACATTCTCCCCACCATCCCCTATATTCTTTTAACTACAGGTCTCACAAACACCAGAACTAAATAATTTCAGACAAAATATTTCAGTCTAAATACCTGTTTGTGATGGTCAACAAGAATGTTTCTTTTACTGTTCTTGTGGTTAAGAGAATAAATTTGAGCCTGCCTTTGTGAAGACAGAAGGTGCAGAATCAAAAGTGGGGTGTGCCTGACAATGTTGTGATACTTCCAGGTTTGCCTTGCATCACTTCACCAGAATGGAGCCTGGCATGAACTTGGCTGAACATTTAAGGCAAACAGGCTGACAAGCTGAAGAGCCATAGAGACTGCTCCCAGGAGGCCACAGCCTGTCTCCTGGCTGCCAACAGCATGGTGAGTAGCAGTGACTATGTTGAAGAGGTGAGTGTAAAGTCCTGCAATGCCACAGGACTTCCCTGTTTCTTTAGGAACACCTCAGGCAGATCTCCTGTACCCCACCATTTCCTAAGACATTGGCATCATCAGCTCAGGATGCAACAAAGGCACTGACCACAGCCTGACATAACAAAAACCTCAATCCCAGACTGATCATGTTTGCAAAACCAAGTAAAAGATTACTCCTAGGTAGACAGCAAAATGTCTAGAGAAATTATTTTTCATTATTCAAGAGGGCATTAACTAAGAGAATATATTTCAAATACTGTACATTTACCCAAATACCCTACTTCCTTTGGAAGGAAGCAAAGCAGCTTTATTTATAACAGCCATAAAGTGCAAATACTCCAAGTGTCCATCAATAGATCAATGGATAAGCAAGCTGTGCAGTGATCATACCATGGGAGACAACCCAGCAATAAGAATGAATTATTGTATACACATCAGCATGGATGAATCCCAGGGAGAAATGCTGAAGGAAAGTCCAGACATAGATGGGTGTATGCACTTTGCATACAGTGCAATTCTGCTTAGGTGAAGGCCTAGACAGGCAATACTACACTACAGTGACAGACACTCAGCAAAGAAGGTGGGCTGACTGCAAAGGAACCCATGGAAATGGTCTATATCTTGAAGAAAGTGGGAGTTACATATGAGTGTATACACTTAAATTCAAACTGTGCATTAAAAACTTGTGCGTTTTATTCATGTCTAAATTATATCTAAATTTAAAAAGAGAAAAAAATTAAAATATACATTTACCTTGAGAAAGCATCAGTAGGGTTGTACGGTAGCCTCCACCCCAAAAGATACACAACGTCTGTTCAGAAAAAGTCTAGCCATTGTTTATACAATGAAAACAGTTTGCATGACATCAATGTCACCTGGCAGCCAAGGAGAGTGGACTGGAATGTGCATGCATAAACAATATAACTTCACTGTACTAGTCAGTGGGGGCAGTAGACACCGTTGAGTGAGCATGTGTACTGTGTGGCCGTCACATTCAAAACGAATGAGTAGAGCAACAAATTTGCATCAAATTTTGTATTAAGCTTGGACATTCCTCCGCAGAAACTATTCGGATGATTCAGAAGGCTGTAGCTATGGGCAAGCGGTGATTGGCAGCTTCATCATGACAACACATCCACTCATGCATCATGTCTTGTACAAAGTTTTTTTGTGAAACATCAAATCACCCAGGTGAGTTAGCGAACACCCGCCCCCCCGCCCCCAACTACAGCCAAGATTTGGTGCTCTGCATCTTCTGGCTTTTCCAAAAACTAAAATCACCTTTGAAAGGGAAGAGATTTCAGACCTTCAATAAACTTCAGGAAAATACAATGGAGCAGCGATGGCGATTGGGAAACTGTGTGAGGTCCCAAGGTGCCTACTTTGAAGGGGGCTGAGGTATCATTGCCCTATGTACAATGTTTCTTCTATCTTCTTCAATAAATGTCTCTATTTTTCATATTACATGGCAGGATAACTTCTGGACAGACCTTATATACCTAAGAATTTCCTTTAAGGTTTACAACTAGAAGTAGAACTGAAAGAAAGTAACTGTAAATGCTTTTAACAATCTAATGAAGCTTCACACTGTGTAGTCATTCACAGATATGCCCCCTTTAACTTCTGATTAGGATATATAACATGTTGTAAAATTATCAAGAGAGAGTAGATGGAAAAGGGAAAAAGATACTCTGCATGTTAAGAGACTCTTTTGTGGAACAAGAGTACATTCTACAAAAAAAAAAAAGAGTTCATAATCAAGAACTTTCATTTAAATACACACAATAAACTCAAGTGATAATATGAGGCTCTCCTGGGCAAACATCTTAAGGACAAAGTTTAAGGACACCTGAGCTGAGACAAGAGGACAATAGTCCAGTGAGCTCTGAGACTCCATAAATCACACAGGAAAAAAATGTATGCATTTTCCTCAGGAGAGAACTCATAGCTTTTATCCAATTTTAAGGGAGTCCATGGTTTAAAAAAGGTTTAGACAGTTGTTGTTTTTTTCCTGAAAGTATACAGCAACATAGCAAGTGAATATTAGATAGCACCCAAGTGAAGCACTAGAACACTTTTACTTTCCAAATCTAAACTTCCAGACTAAAAATGTACCATCAAATCCAGAGGAGTAATATAAATGACTTCCTTAACCCAGAAAAAAATCCATAAATCATAATCCAAGTCACATGACTAATACTGTTTATATGTAATATTCTAAATTTTTTAAAAATTGAGATTTACACTGAGGAACATCTAAAGCCTAAGTCTACAGTTCTGTTTCTTTTTAAAGATTTTACTTATTTATTTTTAGAGAGAAGAGAGGGAGAGAAACACTGACGTGAGAAACACCGAAATCAGGATCGGTTGCCTCTCGTAGGTGCCCCAATCTGGGACCGAACCTGCAGCCTAAGCGTATGCCCCAACCAGGAATCTGACCAATGACCTCGTTTGCAAAATGACGCCCAATCAACTAAGCCACAACGGTAAAGGCCACAGTTCTGTTTTGAAAGAGAATGAGACAGGTTAATAGCAACTAAAAACAATGAAGTTCTGCTGCAACCATGACATGAAGACATGATAACAATGCTTGAATTCTGTTTCTCTCCATATTAAATGCATCACAGGATTTTTCCTTTTAAGTTATTAGGTAAACAGGCAATCAAGTTAAAAGGAAGAAGAAAACATAAGTTGAAACAGGACAATCTGCAGCATGCACCCATGATACACTCTGAACAGACACCACCAAGGTGTCCCCACCTTCCAGAAGGACTGTGTGGGTGGTGAGACTGAGGCTCATCACTGTAGCAACGGCTCTAAACATATGTACAGTGACACCAGTTGATTTGTGAAAGCTGTAAATAGTGGATAACAGCATCAAAAATTCCAACTTAAAGTAAGGGACCCCCCCCCCTCCCCGCTCTGTACCTGACCCATGCCTTAAATCCTACCAATGGTATCAGCGGAGAGCAAATCCATGTATGCAAGTGTCCTTTTAATCCTCTGGATATACCACTGTGCAAAATTATGTACCTACAAAAAGCAAAATGAAGCCCTTAATTATCTTTGTGCAAACTCCTTTATGGATATGAAGTGGCCATGAGATAGCAGTGTGTGGTACACAACAATGATCCTGAAGCATTTGCAGCCCACCAGTATCTGCGCTTTGCTGAATCCCAGATGGCTGGCTCCATCTCCTTATTCCCACCTGATCCCCTCTCAGGCCCAGCCATCCCAAGGTTCCTGTGACTTAGCACCTGGCTTCAAAGCCCTGGGCACTAGTGATAGATAGATCAGCTCCACAAACCAAGAAGTCACAACAGAAGAGAAAATGGTGTGGAGGGCCTGCGGCCTGGGGAAAGCAGCCCCTCAGAGAAGGTCAAGGCCAGACCACAGGGCTCCTGGTAAAGAAAAACACAGTCCAAGATATCAGTGTCAAAACATACTTCCCATCTTTGTGGAAGGAAGCGTGGAATTCCCTGGAGACTTTCAAGACCTTGGAACAAAATCATTTAGTCTAAGATAAACCAGTGATAGTATAGTATAGTATAAATAGGTGTATTCTGGACCAGACTTGCAAAGAGATGGCCTGACATGAGCGAAATAGAAGGGGGTGAGGAATGACTGAACAGAAGAGAAACTGACATTTTATAGTAACACCCAGCTACTGTATCAGTAAGGATCATAAATGTCCATACCCTATCTTCAATCTTCTTCCAGCATATGATGTAAAGAAAAACATGCTTTTTCCTTGTTTCCTTTCTACAATATTTTTTGAAAGCACTATACAGAAAACTAGGCAAAATAAATCCCCAAGCTTGAGCTGACATTTTTAAGAGAAAAAACAAATTTGATATTTCGTGTTGTAAAAATCAACTTATGGGCCCCTACAGGTACACTTCTCAATACAGTTGTCACTAAAATTTAATACTAAGAGGAGGAGCAGCAGCAGTGTGAGGAGGCGGGCGGAGGCCATGGTAAGGCATTCCAGAAAGGGTGCACAGGCTAGTGGCCACGGTCCCTAATTGGCCCTCCTTATAGGCGGCACCCGCCCACCACCTCCAGGAATTCCCCAGGAAAGCTGGGCCTCCTGGGGTGCTGAGTTCGCCCACGGAGATGGAAACCCCTGTGCACGCTAGCCGGGTCCCCATCTACCCCAGTCATTGCCCTCCAGGAGCCCCAAATCCCGTTATTGATTTGATCTCCTGCTAGGCAGGTCCCCAAAGCTCACTGCATCTAACCCCCTTTTATAGCGGGGGAAACTGAGGCCCACGGACAGGAAGGACTTGCCCAAGGGCCTCACTTTAGACCAGCGCTCTTCAAACCAAGTATGCTCCCGTCAGAGGGTACGAGGACTTTCCAAATGGGACAGGAACACTGGTAGTTTTTAAGGGGTCAGCAAACTTTTTCTGTAAAGACCTATGGATTTTAGTCTTTGCAGGCCATACAGTCTAGTCACAATTACTTAAACTCTACAGTTGTAGCTGAAAGGGAGCTAATATATCCTGAAAAGAATGAGTGGGGCTGTTCTCAAATAAAACACTATTTATGGACACTGAAAAAATTAAATATTAAATAGTCCAAGGAAATACACAATTGCATGTTAAAAATGTTCTGAGAGGCCCTGGCTGGGTAGCACAAGTGATTAAAGCATCATCCCCATATGCCAAGGTCACAGGTTCAATCCCTGGTCAGGGCACATATAGGCATCAACCAATGAATGCATAAATAAGTGGAATAACAAACTGAAGTTTCTCTTTCTGTCTACCTCTCTCTCTCTCTCTCTCTCTCTCAAAACAAATAAAAATAATAAAAATAAAATAAAATCGATAAAAATTAATTTAAAAGAATGTTCTGAGAAATTGTTTTTATAGAATACAGTAGCCCCTCCTTATCAGAGGTTTTGCTTTCTGCAGTTTGTTACCCATGGTCAACCACAGTCCAAAACTATTCTGAGGAAAATTCCAGAAACAATTTATGAGTTTTAAATTGAGCATCATTATTAGTAGCGTGATGAAATCTTGCACTGTGCTGCTGAGGACATGAATCATGCCATTAGTCGCTCAGCAGCCACGATGGTGATCAGTTCAACTGCCAATGTACTACAGTGCTTGTGTTCAAAGTAACGCTTACACTACTTAATAATGGCCCCAAGGACCAAGAGTAGTGATGCTGGCAATTTGGATATGCCAAAGAGAAACCATAGTGTGTTTCCTCTAAGTAAAGAGGTGAGTACAGTACAAAAGATATTTTGAGAGACCAAATCCACGTAACTTTTACTACAGTAATTACTATAACCATTGTTTTATTATTGTTGTTAATTTCTTACTGTGCCTAATTTATAAATTAAAGTTTATCACAGGCATGTATGTATAGTAAAAAAAGTATATACAGGGTTCGGTACTATTCACAGTTTCAGGCATCCATTGCAGGTCTTGGAACACATCCCCTGTGGATAAGGGTGTCTACTATATCAGACCTGTCTATTCAGTGTCTTTCTGCAGCAATTTACCCCTAAATAGCAAAAAACTAGCAGAAAGCAAAGATGTGAAAGAAGAGAAGTCCTACATCAGGTGTACAGAAAAAGACATCACTAAGATACTTTATAATTCTGAACTTGGGATGCAAAACTAATAAAAATTATGTACTCATGTTTGTTCGCAAACCTAAGTGCATTTTGTTTAAATAATGTCTAACTTTCTCAACAAATACAAATCAACATTTATAAACTTCAACATTTTAATTTTTCATCTGTGTAATTCTTTCCAAATAAAATAAATTCAGATTTGTCATTTCATGTTAACGTTATTAAAAATCAGAGTACAGCCCTGACTGGTGTGACTCAGGTGGTTAGGCGTCCTTCTACAAAATGGTTCAATCCCTGGTGGGGACACATGCCTGGGTTGTGGGTTTAGCACACAGTCGGAGTGTGTTCCAGAGACAACTGACCAATGTTTCTCTCTCACATCCATATTTTTCTTTCTCCCTCCCTTTTGCTCTCTCTAAAAACAAATAAAATCTTTTTTTAACAAAATCAGAGTACACAGGCATTCCCAAACATGTGGGCAGGGGTAGGGGACACTGACAGTGGAGGGAGAAGTGTACATACCAATGTCTCCTCTTGGATTGACCATCTGCTAGAGAATGAATCTGGTTCAGAATTTCACTCCAGCGAGAAAACACAAAGTACAGTATTCCCTCACTTATCGCGGGTATTACATTCTAGACCCACCCCCACCCCACCCCCCGCAACGCAACAGGTGAAAATCCACGAAGTAGGACCCTTACATTTATTTCAGTATTTATATATATTTTAAGGCTTTATAAACCCTTCCCACACACTTATAAACCATTCCCAGTCCCTTATTAACCTTCCCACTGTAGGAAACAAGGAAATAGTGACTCCCAAACCAGTAGAAAATCATTAGGAACAAACCGTAAATGTAATTAAAGGGTCTCAAGGGCAAATGTAATTAGAGGATCTCTGAGAAGGGAGTTCACAGCATTAGCGTATTTACAAATCACAATAGGGGCATTTAGATAATCGTGTTAGACTGTAACTCCAGAGTAACCAGTAATGGAGAAATGGGGGGCGGGGGGGAGCTAATCACATTACTATAAAACCAGTTTTCTTAGTCTACTTGGCGTGCACATTCTACTGGCTGAGGGTGCGCCGACTCTGCAGACTCATGAATAAACACCTTGCTTTGCTGCTCAAGTCCTGTGTCCCAGTTTTTATTGTGAGCATTTCTCACAATTTGGGGGCTCATCTGGGATCCTCCGGCTGTGTGCAGGAAGGGGCTCTGAGCCAAAGCGGGAAGACGCATCCTACCGGCTTTTGGGTGGCTCACTTGACCCAGGGCCCACCCGCCTCACAGTGGCCGGAAACGATCGGAGACTTCTTGTTGGGACAGCAGTGGATCAACGCAGGGGGAAACAAAAGCAAACATCGCAGCAACCAGGCAACCTTGTGCACGGTCCAAGATAAGAAAATTGGACTTAAGTACTGCCTTAGTGGTTGGGCATCCTCGGGAAGCTGACTGTGTGTGTGGCTGGGATGTGTCTCAAGACACAAATCGAGTGTGGAGTCCCAATCCACTGGGTCCGTTCTCCAATGAGGGAAACGGCCAGAGACGGACAAAGCATCTAAGGCTGTGTCCAAAGTCTCTGTAAGAGGGTTAAGCACACAGGACTGTATACAAGAAACTTCCAGTAAGGGAGGTTGAGTATACAGGGCGTGGGTAGAAGTTCTCCAGTATAGGGGGACTGAGCTCACGGGGTCTGCGTTCAATAGATCTCTGGTAAAGGAGGTTGAGAACACAACTGCATTCAGCCACAGGAATCAGCTGAGGATAGGAAACAGAAATTCTAGGCCTAGGGAAATTCAAAGGGGTGGGGCCAAGGAAGGCCCCACAGACATTCCACTCAACAGTCCATCTGGGAGAATGTTAGAGCACTGGGGAGAGGATTCCGGGACCAAAAGCAAGGAAAAACAGACAATGGTAAATTACTGTTGTTTCCTTTGGCCAAAGGAACCCATTTAGGGGAAATCTGTCTTCTGGCCCCAATTTGGGTCTGATGAATATTGGGTTTGTCAAGCCCTGGTCTTATATGTGAGTGATCAGGCATCAGCCTTTTTTTGGATTGTTTGCTTGTTTGTTTCTTTTTGGAGAGAGGGGAAAGGAGAAAGAGAGGGAGAGAGACATCACTGTGTGGTTGCCTCTCACTCATGCCCCCAGTTGGGGACCTGGTGTGCGGTCTGGTCAAGTGCCCTGGCTGGGAATCAGACCGGCGACACTTGGTTCTCAGGTCGACACTCAATCCATTGGGCCACAGCAGCCAGCTCCAGGCATCAGTTTTTAAGGAAGAGAGGGAATATGCTCTCTGCTGATCACCACCTATCAGCAGATATGCAGGTCTCTTCCCTGTAAAAGGGAAAGAAGATAAAGCCTGGAACCCTCTGTCCTGTCTCCCGCCACCTTATGGCCCTGGCCAGCCGCGCAGCCAACTGGGCAGAGGCACCAGGACATACAGTAAAGACAGAAGAGGCCAGGAACACCTAGCAGATACCCCACCAGTATCCGCCCCCATGACACCTACGGCACCCACTGGTGGGAGCTTATTCTAGATTAAGAGAGGAATTAGAACAATGAAAGCAACACCTAAAGAACTTCCCCATTCCCTCAAAGCAGCTGATGTTTCCCCTTAGGGAGGTCTCCATGGGTCCAGGACATATTGGATAAGTCAAATGCTCCTTCAACAAGCACTGAAGTTAGATATTTCAAGCACAGTATGAAGCACTTGGTAGAGGACCCCGTTGGACTGGTGGAACAACTAGACCAGTTCCCTGGACCTAGCATATACATGTGGATGGAATTAACATTCATACTAGACATCTTCAGTGGGGAAGAGAAGGGAATGATCAGACGGGCTGCTATGAGGATATGGGAAAGGGAACATCCTCCCTGTCAGGGAATTGTCCCGGCCTAACAATAGTTTCCCAGTATAGACCCTGAATGGAATAACAGGCCGGAGGATAGAGCTCAGATGAGAGAGACCTTAGGAGCCTCATCATCAGGGGAATCAGGGAGTCCGTTCCCCAAGCACAGAATGTTTCTAAGGCATTCGAGATACAACTCCATCAGCATTCCTACAGAAGCTCAGGGACCAGGTGAGGAAGTATTCTGGTCTAAATCCAGTGAATACTGTAGGACAGGGGCTCTTAAAAGTCACTGTTGTAATAGAAACTGGCCAGATATTTGTAAGAAATTGCAGAAGGTAGATGAATGGACCAGATAGAACAATTGAAAAACTCCTCAGGAAAGCTCAGAAAGTGTATGTTAGAAGAGAGGAGGAGAAGCAGGGACTTCAAAAAGCTGCAGAATATCTCTGCAAATCTAGAACTTTTTAGCTCCCAGATACTGAGTTTGAGTATAGTCCTTCACCATGTGGAAAAGAACAAGGATTGGAAGCATGTTATGGTTAAATCTAAAAGAAGTAAAGAGTATTTATAAAGTCTGTGAATGCTGCAGAAGGTCAAAGAAAAGTTGTAATGATAAAAAGGAAAGTTATGGAAGTTTTAAACCTGGGAAAATGAAACCTCAGCTGCTTGTGTTCTGATTTTATAAAAGCGTACCTTCTTTGTTCTGCTGTGGAATTCTCTGCATCTGTTTTTGACCAATGAGACCTAGGAAAGGTTGTCTGTAAACCAGTTGGCAAAAATTCCTTTTGCCACCCAGGATCCAGGAAGGGTCATTCAGGGCTGCTGAGTGCTCCAGCCTGGGTAAGTGAGCATGTCTCTGCCAAAGGCACGTCTCTCTAGGAGGCCAGTGGACATATTGGAGAGAGAGAGCCTAGCTATCTTTCTTTTGAATTATTGCCCTGTTTATGCTCTGAAAGGAAAAACTGAGGTTTCCAATGGAAATATAAAACTTCACATGAAAGAAAAGGAACCAGGGGAAGTGTAAGGCATGTAAATGAAAAGGTTTGTTACAAGTTTATAAAGGTTTTGAAAAGAAATTGTATGGTTTTAGTAATGGAAGGTATAATGCATGAAAATGCAGTTTAGAAGGACAAGGATTTTCCTTCACACTGTATATTTTTCTCCCTACCGGATCCCTCCAGAATTTGACAATTTGA
This sequence comes from Furipterus horrens, assembly GCF_987537825.1. Classification (NCBI taxonomy): domain Eukaryota; kingdom Metazoa; phylum Chordata; class Mammalia; order Chiroptera; family Furipteridae; genus Furipterus; species Furipterus horrens. The sequence goes on from NW_028327183.1 coordinate 32,937,632, forward strand.
AAGAGCAAGTAATGGCATTAGGTTCCTTTGCATACAACTAATAAGACCAGTTGATAATGGTGTTTTTTTTTTTTTTTTGTCAACCAAGACTTTGACTGGAATGACATGCCTGAAGGAGACATGGTTAGGCTCTGGTTGTTACCAGAAAGCCCTGAGGAACTGGACGTGACTTTTTAAGCTAAAAAAAAAAAAAAAAAAAAGGCCTGGCACCTTGGTTGGTTGTGTGGTTCATGGCAGTCTTTCCAGGGAAGGAATGAAGGTTGCTTTCCTTAAAGATGGTTAGGAGAAACCTTAAGGCACAATGGAAACCTTGAAGGACTTGTAAAAAGCATGGGTTTTACAGGCAAGACCAGATGGCAGGTGTGTGGCTCAGCTTCTGCACCCAGAGGGCAGACTGAAGGTCAACCTGAAGGTTCTTTGTGTGAGTTCCAGCAAAGCAGACTTAAAAGATTTATGTGATCAATTGCTGCTCTTGTTGTGTTTATGCAAATGAACAGGCTAAATTAAAACTGGACTTAATGCAGTCCCTTTAATAACAAGGAGGGTAATCTCAAGGAGAAAAGTCGTGATTTGAGGAAAATCACAATGCTCAGTGGTAGACTATAAACTATAGATAGAATGGTTTGAGTAGTCAATTTCTCAAGAGAAGACAGGGAGAATTGTAAGAAACAAGGAAATAGTCACTCCCAAACCAGTAGAAAGACAGTCATCACCAGACAAAGGGAAAATGGGAGAAGGGAGTTGACAGCATTAGTATATTTACAAATCACAAAAGGGGCTTTTAGATAATCGTGTTAGACTGTAACTCCGGAGTAACCAGTAATGGAGAAAAGGGGGGGGGGGGGGAAGCTAATCACATTACTATAAAACCAGTTTTCTTTGTCTACTTGGTGTGCACATGCTCCTGGCTGAGGGTGCCCCCAACTCTGCAGACTCGTGAATAAACGCCTCGCTTTGCTGCTCAAGTCCTGTGTCCCGGTTATTATTGTGAGTATTTCTCACACTTCCCTTGTCTAAAAGCGGCCTCAGAGTTTTGAGGATAAACTCTTGGTAATTTCTTCAAGGTCTCAAAGTATGTGTCTGAGGGAATGCTTCTGAGAGAGTGTGAGAAACGCTCACAATAAAAACTGGGACACAGAACTTGAGCAGTAAAGCGAGGCCTTTATTCACGAGTCCGCAGAGCCGGGCGCACCCTCGCAGCCAGGAGAATGGGCGCCCCAAGTAGACAAAGGAACCTGGTTTTATAGTTTTGGCTTCCCCACCAGAAATTGCCACCCTAAAGTGAGAGTGATTAGCTTCCCTACCCTAAGGCAACTAGCTCCCCCTCCCCTCTCCTTCTTCCCCGTTTCTCCATGACTGGATACTCCAGAGGTACAATCTAACTCCTTCATTTAAATTAAATGCCCGTATTGTGATTTGTAGATATGCTAATGCTGTCAACTTCCTTCTCAGAGATCCTTTAATTACATTTGCCCTTTGTTACTAATGACTTTTTACTGGTTTGGAAGTCACTAGGACCTTGTTTCTTACAACCCCCCCCTCCCCCGTCTCTTTTGGAAAATTGAGTACTAAAACCATTCTATTTATCCCTTCAAATCTAAGGAGGATTTCTTGACTTTCTTCCTTATGGTTAGGATTCCCTTTGGCCTCCAGGAAGATATTATGAAAAGTTGCTGGCATCTGTTTAGTCAGTGCAGTCTCAATTAAGTCTCTGAACTAAACCTCTGACACATGGAATAATACAACAACCTAAAGCTATGAGGATGCCTGCTACCACTACAAGGGATCCCAGAGCTGATGAGATCATTCCTTTCCAGTTGCCAAACCGATTTTCTAACCATCCTGTTATGGGATTGTCAATACCTGAGTTTTCTGCTAGCTTATTTGCTAAGGTAGTTAATCCCTGCAGAGCCTTAGAGATAGATTCATCAGGGGCTGTATTATTAGGGATAAAGGTGCAACACTGCCCCCACCCGCCGAGCATTACACATACACCTCCCTTTTCTGCCAGCATCATATCCAGTGCCATCCTGTTCTCCCAAGCCACTCGGCTGGTGGCATCTAATTGTTGAGCGATTCCTTCTATAGCATTCGTACTATAATTGATAAACCTCTGCTGGTTATAATAAATATAGTTTATCCAATCAACAGAAGAGCACTGACTCAAACCCTGCTGCTATCTGATTTCTAGCTTCAAACTCATATGGAACTTCTCTGGGGACCCCAATGGTGTCAATATAAATATGACGATCAAAGGATCCACCAGGCGCCACTGACCTCTTTTTCCTAACAGGACAGTCTGGATCGGTTTTGGAAATGCTAGGGTAAATAGGATAGCCAATTGAGCCAGGGCACAGGTTCCACTCCACCTGTCAGGTAGGATTTTCCAGAGACTCCTTTGCCCACAATACCACCAGACATCTGTTCTGGGGATTCGGAGGGGAATAGAGTCGCCGGCCCCGCTGTGCAGGTGGCTCGTATATCTGGTATGAGTTCATGTTAGGAGTTCTCCCATAGGGGTACCCGAATTCCCTTCCCACCTAGAGAGGCAGGAAGAGTAATTCATGGGCCCCACTGAGTATGAAGGGAGGGAATGAGTCCCATTACTCCTTATAGAGGGAAAGAGGAGAAACAAGCTTCTGCAAGTCTCATTTCCCCATGCATTCTCATCCTGGTAGAGAGCAAGCATACAGGCCATTCCCGAGGGGTCAGAGTCCCAGCCTAGTGGAAATGGTACGACCTGTGCCTGGGGTCTCCCTGTGGTACAAGCATAACAGTTGCTTTTATTCAGGGATTTAACAGTAAATTTGACCCATTCTACCCAAGCATTTGCGTCTCTGTACCTAGTCTCTATCTCTAAGGTTTGTCTGAGATCTAATACCTTAAAAACTTTTCCCTTGGCTGGATTATTCTGGAGTCTTTTCTGAGGTGTTTCTGAGGTGTAGCTGAGAGAAGTTAGATTTTCTAGGGAAGGAGTAGTTGTCACTAAGTGAAGACCTAGCCACCCTACTGGATTTATGCCAGATACATCAGCTTCTAGGCCATAAACTCTGGCAGAGACATAGGGTTCCTGACTTAAGGTCTGTGGCTGGTTCAGTGTCAGAAAAAGAGGTTTGCACGGGAGAGGCTGGCAGTTTGGGGGAGGAGCTCCTTTGCTGAAAGTTATTTTAGGCAAAAGAGAGACCGGTTTTAAAGTGAAGCCCACTGACCAACCCATACTTCGCCAACCCAACCACTTAGTTCAGCCAAACTGTTGAGTCTCAGGGGGCGGCAATGCAGATGGGCTTCTTAAGTGCAGCTTCTATGTACAGACAATCACTCAGGTAATGAGATCATAGGCTTATACCCTATGAAAACAGAAAGAACACACACATGTTGACACAACACAATTCACAAACCAATCTCTAAATTTGCAAGACTGTCTTATTGGGAAGACATCCAGTTGCAAGGCATTTGACATTCTTCTTGCCTGTAAATTAAGCATTATTGATGTCACAGACTTGGCTTAACTTTCAAATGAAAACAAACTTTCAATTAACATAAACATTATAGACACAGTTAGCTGCACTAGTTTATAGTCTACCACTGAGCATTGTGATTTTCCTCAAATCACGACTTTTCTCCTTGAGATTACCCTCCTTGTTATTAAAGGGACTGCATTAAGTCCAGTTTTAATTTAGCTTGTTCATTTGCATAAACACAACAAGAGCAGCAATTGATCACATAAATCTTTTAAGTCTGCTTTGCTGGAACTCACACAAAGAACCTTCAGGTTGACCTTCAGTCTGCCCTCTGGGTGCAGAAGCTGAGCCACACACCTGCCATCTGGCCTTGCCTGTAAAACCCATGCTTTTTACAAGTTCTTCAAGCTTTCCATTGTGCCTTAAGTTTCCTCCTAGCCATTTATCAGAGAAGCAACCTCTGTTTCTTCCCTAGAAAGATTGCCATGGACCGCACAACCAACCATGGTGCTAGGCCTTTCCCTTATGGGCTTTCATTAGCCTAGGCATGCCTCCTTCAGGCATGACATTCCAGTCAAAGCCTCTCGGCTGACATCACCATCATTAGCAACTGGTCTTATTAGTTTTATGCAAAGGAACCTTATGTCACTTCTTACTTCTTTACAATGCCAAATACTGGAGGGTTCCGGTAGGGAGAAAAATATAAAGCCGTGAAGGAAAATCCTTGTCCTTCAAAACTGCATTTCTATGCATTATACCTTCTATTACTAAAACCATACAATTTCTTCTCAAAACCTTTATAAATTTCTAACCAACCTTTTTATTTACATGCCTTACACCTTTCCTGGTTCCCTTCGTTTTATGTGAAGTTTTAAAATTTCCCTGGGAAACCTCAATTTTTCCATTCAGAGCATAAACAGAACACAAGCAGCTGAGGTTTCCTTTTCCCAGGTTTAAAGCTTCCATAACTTTCCTTTTTATCATTACAACTTTTCTTTGACCTTCTGCAGCATTCACAAACTTTCTAAATACCCTTTACTGCTTTAGATTTAACCATAACATGCTTCCAATCCTTGTTCTTTTCCACATGGTGAAGGACTGCACTCAAACTCAGTATCTGGCACCTGAAAGTTCCTAGATTTGCAGAGATATTCTGCAGCTTTTTGAAGTTCCTGCTTCTCCTCCTCTCTTCTAACATACACTTTCTGAGCTTTCCTGAGAAGTTTTTCAGTTGCTTTAATTGGCCCATTCATTTACTTTTTGCAATTTCTTACAAATATTTGGCCAGTTTCTGTTACAATGGTGACTTTTAAGAGTCCCTGTCCTACAGCATTCTCTGGATTTAGACCAGAATACTTCCTCATTTCGTCCCTGAGCTTCTGCAGGGATCTGATGGAGCTGTATTTCGAATGCCTTGGAGACATCCTGTGCTTGGGGAACAGACTCCTTGATTCCCCTGATGACGAGGCTCCTAAGGTCTTTTATTTGAGCCCTATCCTCCGGCCTGTTATTCCATTCAGGGTCTATACTGGGAAATTTTTGTTAGGCCGGGACAATTCCCTGACAGGGAGGATGTTCCCTTTCCCATATCCTCATAGCAGCCCGTCTGATCATTCCCTTCTCTTCCCCACTGAAGATGTCTAGTATGAATGTTAATTCCGTCCACATGTATATGCTGGGTTCGGGGAACTGATCTAATTGTTCTGCCAATTCAAAGGGGTCCTCTACCAAGTGCTTCATATTGTGCTTGAAGTTTCTAACTTCAGTGCTTGTTGAAGGAGCATTTGACATATCTAATATGTCCTGGACCCATGGAGACCTCCCTAAGGGGAAACATCGGCTGCTCTGAGGGAATGGGGAAGTTCTTTAGGTCTTGCTTACATTGTTTCAATTCCTTTCTTAATTTAGAGTAAGTTCCCACCAGCGCCTTAGGTGTCATGGGGGCTGATACTGGTGGGGTATCTGCTAGGTGTTCCTGGCCTCTTCCATCTGTACTGTCCGTCCACGGTGCCTCTGCCCAGTTGGCCGCCGGCTGGCCAGAGCTATAAGGCAGTGGGAGACAGGACAGAAGGTCCCAGGCCTTATCTTTTTCTTTTTTACAGGGAAGAGACCTGCGGATCTGCTGGTAGGTGGTGATCAGCAGAGAGCATATTCCCTCTCTTCCTTGAAGGCTGATGCCTGGCCCTGGCTGTTGTGGCCCAGTGGACCCAGCACCAGCCCGCGAACCAAGTGTCGCTGGTTCAACTCCCAGTCAGGGCACACAACCAGGCCACACGCCAGGTCCCCAACTGGGGGCACGAGCAAGAGGCAACCACACAGCGATGCCCCTCTCTTCTCTCTCCAAAAACAAACAAACAAACAAACAATCCAAAAAGGCTGAACACACATATAAGACCAGGGCTTGACAAACCCAACATTCATCAGACCCAAATCGGGGCTAGAAGACAGATTTCCCCTAAATGGCTTCCTTTGGCCAAAGGAAACAACAATAATTTACCATTGTCTGTTTTTCCTTACTTTTGGTCCCCACCCCTAGGCCTAGAATTTCCATTTCCCATCCTCAGCTGATTCCTGTGGCTGAATCCGGCTGTGTTCTCAACCTCCTTCACCAGAGATCTATTGAACACAGACCCCGTGAGCTCAATCCCCCTATACCGGAGAACTTCTACCCACGCCCTGTATACTCAACCTCCCTTACTGGAAGTTTCTTGTATACAGTCCTGTGTGCTCAAGCCCGAGATGCTTTGTCCATCTCCGGCCGTTTCCCTCACAGGACAACGGACCCAGCCGAGGGGCACTCCACACTCGTACCAGCCACACACACAATCAGCTTCCCGAGGATGCCCAACCACCAAGGCAGTACTTAAGTCCAATTTTCTTACCTTGGCCCGTGCACGAGGTTGCCTGGTTGCCGCGGTGTTTGCTTTTGTTTCCCCCTGCGTCGATCCACTGCTGTCCCAACAAGAAGTCTCGGGTTGTTTCCGGACACTGAGGTAGGTGGGCCCTGGGTCAAGCGGGCCACCCAAAAGCCGGTAGGACGCGTCTTCCTGCCTTAGCTCAGAGCCCCTTCCTGCACACAGGCGGAGGATCCCGGATGAGCCCCCAAATTGTGAGAAATGCTCACAATAAAAACTGGGACACAGGACTTCAGCAGTAAAGCGAGGCCTTTATTCACGAGTCTGCAGAGCTGGGCACACCCTCACAGCCAGAATGGGCGCCCCAAGTAGACAAAGGAACCTGGTTTTATAGTTTTGGTTTCCCCCACCCTGAAATTGCCACCCTAAAGTGAGAGTGATTAGCTTCCGCACCCTAAGGCAACTAGCTCCCCCACCCCTCTCCTTCTTCCCCGTTTCTCCATGACTGGATACTGGGGTACAATCTAACACGTTCATTTAAATGCCTGTACTGTGATTTGTAGATATGCTAATGCTGTCAACTCTCTTCTCAGAGATCCTTTAATTACATTTGCCCTTTGTTACTAATGACTTTTTACTGGTTTGGGAGTCACTATGACCTTGTTTCTTACAGAGAGCACTGATGGACTAAGGGTCAGGGATGTAAGAACAAACATGAGTGAGGGCTCACCCTCCTGGGGAAAACTTGACTGAGGCCTTCACACTAACAGGGAGAGAGCTCACAAGTATTAGGGTTAAATATAAGGGCAGGAAAGGTGATTCTTGTAGCAACACTGCTCTTGATTTTTAAAAAAATGAAAAGGAAAACAAATATAGAAATGAGAAACTGAACAACTTTGAAAATTTTTATCTTCATTGAGTAAACATCAAACTGCATTTTCTCAGGTTTCATTATGAGGCTTCTTATGGGAAATATCAGTAAAAAGAATAGTTTGAAAGAAATAAAAATCATAGGAAAAAATATATAAAGCAATATAATTATAATAAGAGTGGACAAGGAGCATGAAGAAAAGCACAGTTGGGGGGTCCAGGCGGTCTAAAAAGTTGCTAAGATCATTCTCTACAACCTTATGAAAAACTGCTTCAAATCTTACACAGGTTTCAAAATCTGGGAACATTCACCAGGGAAGTAAGGAAAAGGCTGGCTTGCCACATATCACTCTAACTTTGAAGTTGACCACAAAAAGAAAGTATATTAATTTCCAAATTTATATTTTAAAATCTAAAAAAAAGGAGAGAAGGGGGGTAAAGTAGAGGAAGGATTTAGTAAAAGAACTGGTATAAATGACCCATGGACATGGACAACAAGGTGCAGCTGCTGTGGGAGAGGGGGTGGGCTGGGGGGGAGCAATGCGGGGAAAAGCAGGACAACTGTAATAGAAAAACAATAAATCAAAAAAAATTTTAAAAACTTAAAAAGCAGAAAAGGAGAGAAAAAAGATGTCGGAATAGAAAATCCAATACAATATGTTAGCACTAAATGCTTATTAAGTACAAAAGTAAAAGGACTAAGAAATCCAGTAAAAGACAAAGTCTGTCACAGTGGAATGGAGACAGTAATCTACCTACCTCTGAATAAGGGAGGGATATCTAATACACAAAAATTTAGAAAGGTATAGAGAAAAGGAAATAAAAGATATGCCAGGTAAATACTGAAGAGAAGAGCTGATGTTATTGCATGAATATTGGATACAGGCTTGAGACAAAACACAATACCAGATAAAGTCAGTCCTATAACATAACAAAAGGTTCCTTTCACCAGAGAGATTAGATGGTTTCAAATATTTATCCACATAATAGAATAATGAGACTCCTCAAGATGTATCTCCAGGGTATGCAATTACTTTGAGCTAAAGGCAATGTTAGCTTCAGGCTCAAGAGAAATTCTGCCCCTCCCTTTAACTACCTAGAAAACTTGAATAAGGGGCCTTGCCCATAATAAAATATTGTCAACAATAATATGGCAGGGCAAACTTCTATTTACTAAACATCTATTCTTCAAATTGTCCTGCAATGATCCTTTGAAACTTATCCCTACTCAATGTCTTATATACCTCAATCCATCCATTCTATCTCTGACCTCACATGCACGTAAAGTCTCTCTCATGTATGTGGGGTTCCCACGTATATGTTTGTATTAAATTTAGTTACTTTATCCTGCTAATCTGTCTCATGTCTATTTGATGATCAGACCAGCCAAATGAACCTTGAGGCTAGAGGAAACTTAATTCCTCTCCCACAATAGCTCAAAGTAAAGAGCAAAAATTGACGGAACAGCACTAGCTGGATGGCTTAGCTGGTTGGAGCATCATCCCATACACCAAAAAGCTGCGGGTCAGATTCCTGGTCAAGGAACATACCCAGGTTGTTGGTTCGTCCCCCAGGTGGGGCACAAATGGGAAGCAACCAATTAATGATTCACTCTTGTAACCAAGTAGGAAGGGTCCCCAAAGTCCCCACAGCTAAAGTTCCCACAGCTCATGGTTTTGGGGATGGGGAAAGGGGATAATACACCTTTTAATTGCATATCTATAGCAAGTTGGTAACTACATAATAGCTGTGCTGCAGCCCAGGGCAAAAGGGCAGCCAATAGATAGGCTTAAGTACTGTTAATAACAATGACCTGTGGTGCCCTGGGTCAACATTTAAAATTAGGGAGAGCTATGAGGATAAAAGGTGAGAGACAAAAGCCACGCAGTCTGAAAGGGCGTACAAAGGGTGTAGATGGGAACTGGCTTCAAGCTTTAGTGTGCAGGAAGAGAGCCATGGTTAGCAACTAGGAAGCTTTGTAGGAGAGCAGGCCCACCATGGGAGAGGGCCATGCAGGCGGAGTGAGTGTAGAAGAGAAGGAGTAGCCCTGAGGAAGGAGCCGTGAGACGAAAGGGGATTCAGCCCTGCTGCCTATAGAGAAGAAATAGCTATGCAGTTTGTAGGATTTGGCCATGTGACCTGGGCTAGTAAGAAAGCAGGTATGCTGCTGCTTTGATCGTGTCCACTCTAGCTGACTCCAGAGCCATCAAGGACTCCACCTTGCAGACCCAGACTCTATTTGGACTCTTGGAACTTAGGACATATGGAGAGGATACAGTCTTAGAACTTGTGCCTTTCCTGGTCTTCACCAGGATCCAACATAACACAGCATGTGCTTTTCTGGACTACTACACATAGGCTGATGACAACGTACCCGAGATCCTGAAGGAGACGGCCGACAGATAAGGAATGGGAAACTGTTTGGCTTGGTTTTGGATTATAGCCTTTTGGGGAGCAAGGGAAGTGCTGGGCCTCGTGGGAGAACAGAGCTCCGAGCTGAAGTGCTCCCAGCTCCACCAAGGCTGAAATATTGTAAACAAAGACCTGTTTTTCTCAACATTAATTGTTGGGTCATACACCAAGGCACCATGTGAATGGGCACTGTTTTGCTTGGTAACACTCTTACATTGATGTTTCTCACTGTCCACCTTCCTCTCTCTCTAAAATAGTTTAAAAACAAAATAAAACATATCCTTGGGTTAGAATTTTAAAAATATTTTTTTTACAGAACAGAACAGGAAAAATAGACATAGACACAATCACAGGAGTAGACTTTAGAATATCTTAAAGACCCTTGTTACACCACAATTGAATTTAGATTGGGGAGGGGATGACCATGAGCACCTTAAATCTGAGGATTAAGAGTCGAGTCGAGTCGGCAGCCGTCCGTCTCGAGAGACGATGGTGTAGCTTCTTAAGAGTCTATCTGCACCGCCGAGAATGGTTGTGCAGTCCGACTCGGGAGTGACACGGTATCTGTCTCCTCCCGTGTTGAATCGACATCTTGCGATGACGCTGGAGTGTCCTCTCCAGTGAAGCTGAAGCTACAGAGCCTGGGCAGGGTGATATGGAGGGTCTGCTGTTGCCCATGCAGCAGACTCCCCCTCTCTTCGCAGCTGAAGGATCCAAGGGAAAGACGGAGTCAATACAGCTTGGCTTCAGGTGCGCCACAGGAGTTGCCGGTGTTGACTACAACGTCAAACCGCCTTAGGGACTCCGGCTCCGGATTTTCTGTCGGGGTTTACTCCCTTAGCCTTTCCCCTGAAGAGGTATGCCGCAAGGCAGCGGAGGTTTTTTGGAATCAGAGTTTTCCTTCTCTGATGTGCCCTGACTGGAAGATCGAACCAGCGACACTTAGCTCGCAGGCCGACGCTCAATCCACTGAGCCAAACCAGCCAGGGTAAAGAAATGCATTGCTAAGTATAAGGGTCAGAGAGGAAATTAAGAGTGGGAATTAAAAATCTTCAAAATTGGGAATGACAAACTGTTACACAGTAAATTGGGAAATCCAAGTAAAAAGGTTCTTAGAGGGAAATCTATCTCCAAAAGGCATTTCAATAAAGAGGTTTTAAAAATCAGAATGTCAACCCTGGCTGGTGTGGCTCAGTGGATTGAGCACCAGCCTGCGAACCAAAGGGTCGTCAGCTCAGTTCAGAGTCAGGGCACATGCCTGGGTTGCAGACCGGGTCCCCAGCTGGGGGCGTGCGAGAGGCAACAATACATTGATGTTTCCCTCTCTTTCTCCCTCCCTTTCCCTCTCTATAAACAAATAAATAAATCTTTAAAAATCAGAATACACCCAAAAGCATAGATGGAAAAGGCCATGAAAAACGCAAAATAAACAACAAAAAAACCCAAATATACAACAGAGGCTGGCCAAAGATGAATTTTTATTGTTTTATTATTATTTTTTTTAATCCTCACCCAAAGGCATTTTTTCATTGCTTTTAGAGAGAGAGGAAGGAAGGGAGGAAGGGAAGGAGAGAAAAACAGACAGACAGACAGACATCACTTGGCTTCCTCCCACACGTGCCCTAACTGGGGATGATCCCACAACCTAGACATGTGTCCTGATCAGGGATCAAACTCACAACCTTTCAGTCCATGGGACGGAACTCCAACCAACTGAGCGACATCAGCCAGGGATGAATTTTTATTTTAAATGACCCATAAAATAGACAAGCTAAATGATATAGAACAAGCTAAATGATGTAACAGGAAAGCAATAATGAAAATGAGAAAGGGAGGGCTTTGAGGTCAGTAGAGGTCTAGTACTGGATGAAAATGACCTAAGGGAGGTAACCAATATGCAATTCATGGACCAGATGCTGGTGGGGCATTAGAGGAGATAGAAGCTTACTAAAACAAAAAGGTGTCAATCACTGAATGAAAAAAAAGGTTAAGGTTTAATAAAATTATTAAATATATATTATATATGCATATCTGTAAATAATTAACCAGAGACATTGATGTATATTAAACAGGCAATAGATAAGAAATTTATTGCAAGAAACGGGATTACAGCAGCAATTTTCAACCTTTTCCATCTCATGTCACACATAAACTAATTACTAAAATTCTGTGGCACATCAAAAAATATTTTTCATTGATCTGACCAAAAAAAGTAAGGATGGTTTAGATTCATTCACAATGGACGGGTATTGTGTTGGCTGTTGTCACATTTTAATTTTACAGTCTAAGGGAAAAGAGGTCAGTGATGTTTCTCTCTCACAGAGATGTCTCTCCCTCTCTTTTCTCCTTCCCTTCCCCTCTCTCTAAAAATAAATTTAAAAAATTTTTTTTAAAATTCTTGAGGCACATTGGTTGAAAATTGCTGGCTTACAGTATTGTTAGGGCTGGCAATCAAGTCTGAAATTGACAAAGCAAGCTCTGGGGTAAAAGCCTCAGCTCTGTTTTTCTTAAGGTCTTTAAACAGATATATTATCAGGTCACCCATATTACCTGGGATGCTCTGCCTTACTCCAATCAATAATCATGGATTGTACACACATCTACAAATTCACAGCAATAACCACACTAGCACTATAGCTTAATCAGAGCAATCCACTGAACTGACCCATGTCACATGTGTACACACACGTGTGCATACATGCATTGCATGCACACATGTGAACACACAGACCTATCTCTTCTGCAGGCAGTACGTGATGTTTATGTTTTATTTTTCCTCATCATCATTTCCTAATTTTCTAAAATGCAGAGTATTGCTTTAGTAATAAAGGTTATTTTTAAAAAGAAGAAAAGAGTCCACCTTATAACTGATATTAGGGAAAGAGTATTCAGTATTTCTTTCACCTCTAAATGCAATGGCAGTCACCTATAGGTATTTCTTAAAATGTCCTTTATCTGACTGAGAAAGTTCCCTTTTTTCTCAATTTGCAAAGTATTTTTTATCATAAATGGATATGGAATGTTTATTATGTCAATATGTTACATTACACTGATTGATTTTTGAATGTTAAATCAAATGTTTAGATACAAAGCCTACGTTCTCATGATGTTTTATCTTTTTATATTGCTAAATTCAATTTGCTACAAAGTTAGGAATTTTACAGCTATATTCATGTGGGCGTTAACATACAGTTTTGCTTTTTCATCATAACCTTCTCTAATTATGGTATCAAGGCAATCCTGCCTTATAGAACAAGGTGGGATGTGTCCCCTCCTGTGCTGTGGAGAATCCTATGTACAACTAACATTACCTATGCTTTAATGGATGATAGAAATCACCAGCGAGGCCTCCTAGTACTGAAAGTTTCTTTGTGTAAAGAATTTTAATTAAAAATTCAATTTCTTTAATGGATACAGACCTGTTCAGGTTATCTATTTCTTCTACATTGAGCTTAGGTAGTTTGCGTTTTTTAAGGAATTTGCCTATTTCATCTGAATTGTCAAATTTACTGGTATAAAGTTGTTAGCCTTTCTTTTTTTTAAACTATAGAATCATAGTGATGTTTTCTCTCTCTCTTGTGCCAGACATTGAAATTTCATGTCCTTTTTTCTGATTAAATGTGGCTAAAGATTTTTCAGTTTTATCTTTTCAAAGAAACAACTTTTGGTTCCTTTGACTTTTCTCTATTGCACTTTTAAAAATTTTCATTTTGATAGATAAAACAAAAAGCTTAACTCAAAACTCTACTCCCATTCACACTTTTAAAAAGTAAGAAAAGATGAAAACTGTCAAACAAACAGAAGGTACTAAAACTCGATAAGTAACATTAATTGTGAAAGACTCAAAACTTTTATTCAGTACTGAACTGCAGGTCCTACCTAGTGCAAAAAGACATGAAAAAGAAATGGAAGGTATACAGAATGGAGAAGAAAAAGTAAAACTGGCTTTACTCACATTCAACATAAACATCTATGTAGAAAACTCTGGAATCTTTTTAAAAAAACCACTACTATTATAAGTGAGTTTAACAAAGTTGCAAGACAGGTCACTATTTTTAAAAAATCAATTGTATTTCTATGTACTACCAACAAACAATAGGAAGTTCAAATTTAAAACAACAACAACAACAACAACACCACAATTACAATAGCATCCCCAAAATGAATTACTTAGGAATAAAATATGTACTTAGGAATAAAATGTGTGCAATAACTCTCATATGTGTATACATGCAGTCTCACTTAACTAGAACCATATCAAACTTTTAAAATGAAACATTTGATAAAAACCCCTTTAACATGTCTGTAAGTTAAATTATGGACATATGGGTTCTTTTTGTGTTTTTACCATTACAAACAATGCTACCATGGGCATTCCTGACATATGCACATACACGTGTGCACAGGTTTCCTGTAGTGTGACGTAGTGTTTGATTCCACTATACAAAATGTCCAAAATATGCAAATCCATAGAGAGTGGTTTGCGTAGGATTGGGGAGGGAAAAATGAAGAGTAACAGAAAGGAACAGGTTTCTTTCTGAGGTGATGAAAATGTTCTAAAATTAATTCTACTCTAGTGATGGTTGCACATGTCTGTGAATGTAATAAAAACCATTTTAAATGGTTGAACTGTATGGTGAGTTAATTATATCACAATAAAACTGTTATTTTTATATTTATTGAATTTTTTTTTTTTTAGGGAGAGGAAAGAGATTAGTTGGTCCACTTATTTATACATTCATTGCTTGCTTCTTGTATGTGCCCTGACTAGGACTTGAACCCTCAACCTTGATATATCAGGATGATGCTCTAACCAGCCAGGGATAAGCTGTTATATATATTTTTTAAAGCATGAAGTAGGGTTTCCTAGGGATGGACTGCTGGGTAAATGATAGAATTTATCAACAGAAGTGGGCCTTGTGATAGCCAAGCAAGCACTACACCCAAGGCCAGGATAAGCAGCAGGTGTCCAGACCAGCACAGCCCTTCCACAGCACACCTCAGTGTGACCCCTAGAAAAAATGTGCAGCTAAGACCCAACCAACTGTTCTGTCCTGCTGATCAGTGGGAAGCAGGGCACTGGATGGGCAGGGAGGGACATGTAAAGAAAGATCTTGCACTGTTACAAGAGCTACTCTGCAAAGAACAAACACAGCCATGTGTACAGCTCTCACATGGATGGCAAGGCCTATGCTCCAGCCACTTCCTCTTGCTCCAGCCCGTCCAGACCACATACTGCAGCTCTGGCCACACCACTCCTCAGCACAAAAGCATCCTGTGGCTGGCCCTTGTCCACGAAATGACCCAGTAAGGCATTAAGAAACCCCATCAACATAGCTGTCCCTAGGAATGTCTTCAGCTTAGCTAAGCAAGTTTATTTAACATGTCACGTACATAGTGCAAGTTGTGCCAAATACTGATAACACAGAGCTCAGCAGGCACATGTCTTTCAACACTGCTTCATGAACCCCCAGACCTCTTTCATTCACTGTTTCTTCTACTCAGTGGCACATTTAAGCAAAGGGGCCCATTACAACAGAATTATTTCTAAAATCCCATGTTTGAAGAAAGAGTATGGAATAATTAAACCTTAAATATTTAAATATTAACCTTATAGGGTCTGAGTTACTTCACCTAACACTGATGGAAAATTACAACACAAAGAGAGTAAACAGGAAACTTCTACCTGTCTCTATAGAGTATCTCAAAGGGAGAACCTGAAACACTGGCGAGAAGTTCATTACAAATGTATACCAGTCTCAGGCAACAGACCTGGTCACATATTTATATAATGTAACATTCCTAATGCTCTGACACGTAGCCAACACAACACCACAGCCATCAGTACTGAGACACCAAAAAAAAAAAAAAAAGAGAGAGATAGAGAGAGATCAAGTCCTTGCAGCTGAACATATGCTCCCCAGGCCGCCAGGGAGGGAGACCACAGGCAGACCTGGGGCAGTGAAGACCTCTACAGGCTCTGTGTCCCTTGTATGCAATGACTGACAGGAGCCCCATCCAGTGGGCATGTTACCCCTACCAGGGAGCCAAGACAGCCCCACTACTATTCCCACTCTCAAGGTCTACCAGCCATGTCATCTTATTGCTTTTAAATAATTCACTGCATGAGTGGCTGAAAAACATGCCTTGACTCACTTGAATCTTCTGAGGTAGGCATCTTCACAAATTGACTCTGTGTGATACAAAAATTTTGCATTAAGAAAAAAAATCTTGTTGAAGCAAATATCTCACCCTAGAACTTGCAAAGTCTCCTTTTCCTCCTCACTCAGAATTGACTTCATGAATATTAGACAAGTCTCCAAATATAAAGAGCTTAAGAAAATCAGTATTTCAGCAAGTGTAATCTCACTGAGCAGAACAAACCATGTAAAAAGCCAGCCAGCCTCCTGCACCAGCAATCTGTCACCAAAAATGCTGGAACCCTCACAAGGTCGGGCAGAAAAGAAGATATGCCCAAGCAGCCGACTGCTCCTAGCGGACAGGGACACTTGCTTCAAGGCTGCAGAAATCAGAGATCTGTTTCATCTGTGGGTATTCTATCATTAAAGTGTGCTTCCAATAAAATGGTCGGGAATGATGTGGCAAGTTCTGTTTTCCTAGTTCCTTCAGGAAGGATAAAGCCTAAAGGCAGGAGGGGAATGTGGGGAGGGAAGGGAATTTCTCAAAGCCCCAAGGAGAGTTCACAGAGTGAGGGACTAAAGACTCACTAGAATGCAAGAAGAAAAACTGAAACATTGGGAAAAAATACTGAAACATCAGAAAAAAATCTAAATGTTACCAGTTCTTCCTGGGCCCACGGCCACTGGCTGTGTGTGAAGTGCCACTGACCTCCACGCCAGTGCCAGTTCTGAAGGAGCAAGTGGCCACAGACGCTACCCACTGGCTAAACTCCCCACTTACTTTTAGCCAAAGCAGGCCTTCAGAACATGGGCAAATGGCCACAGGAGTTCCTGCAAGGACAAAAGTCACGTGAGCAACCACAGCAATGGCAATCACGAAAAGGAAGAGCCAGCATTCTCATTTCTGGGATAAACTTTTCATTAGCCAGACTGTTTTGCCTGAAAGACCTAATCAAGGTTAACGGCTCGGTAAAAAATTTCAAAACTATTCAGTATAAGGTTCATGTTCTCCTTCTGAAAATTAACTAGCTATGACATCAAACATCACTATAAACGCAAAACCAGACCTTTAAATCACAGCATCTCTGTATTAAAATAAGGTATTTAAAAACAAAGCCTTTGCTCCATTAATAAACAAAATAAAAAGGAAGATGCTTATTTTTCCTTCATCTTAGAATAAACAGACATACGCTAAGGCGCGAGCGAGTAGCTTCCTCTAATGACTTCAGCATGCAATCATCTATTTATAATAAGTGCTTGTGCTCTGCTTAACAGGATGTGGAACCATTAAATAACCCCATGAAATAAGTAGAGAGGAAACATGATTATTCTGATCTTGTCGTCAGGGAGACCAAGGATCAAAAATGTTAAGTGATGTTCCAATATCATAAGAAATGGAACTCTGGGTTAATATCCAAAATATACTCATATAAAGAACTCATATAACTCAACACCAAACAAACAATCCAATTAAAAATTGGGCAGAGGGCCCTGGCCCTGGCCAGGTGGCTCAGGTGATTGGAGTGCTGTCCATACACCAAAGGGTTGCCAGTTCCATCCCCAGTTGGGGCATGTGCAGGAGGCAACTGACCTCTCTCTCCTCACCTCACCCCCTTCTCAATGACCATGTCCTCAGGTAAGGATTTAAAAAGAAAAATTAAAAATGGCAGATGACCTGAAAAGATGTTTAAATTCATTAGCTTTAGGGAAATGGAAATCAAAACTACAATGAGACACTACTTCACACATGTTAGAATGGCTATTATTACAAGACCAGTAATAACAAGTGTTGGAGAAGTTGTACAGAAAAGGGAACCTTCATTCACTGCTGGGTGAGAATGCAGACTGGTACAGCCACAATGGAAAACAGTATGGCAGTTCCCAAAAAATTTTAGAATAGAGTTACCATATGATCCAGCAATCCCTCTTCTGGATTATCTACCTAAAAACTTGAAAACATTTATTTGCAAAGATACATGCACCCCTGTGTTCACTGCAGCATTACTCACTGTTGGCCAAGACATGGTGACAATCAAAGTGCCTTTCAATAGAGGAATGGATAAAGATGTGGTACATATACACTATGGAATACTACTCAGCCATAAGAAAAGACAAAATACTGCCATTTGTAATAACATGGATAAACTTTGAGAATATTATGCTAAATGAAATAAGTCAGGCAGAAAAAGCTAAGAACCATATAAAACTGAAACTTGTGGACACACAGCAGTGTGCTGGTTGCCAGAGGGAAGGGGGCAGAAGGGGGGTGAAAGGAGTCTAATACATAATGACAGAAGATGATTTCACTTTGGGTGATGGGCACACAGTGCAATACACAGATCTTGTATCACGGAAATGTATACTTGAAACCTATTTGATCCTATTAACCAATGTCACCCCAATACAATTTTTTTAAAAAGAAAAGAAATGGGATAAAAGCCTCTGCCTTCAATTCCTGCCTAAATCATCCAAACCCTAGAGCTAGTGTCATTGGCGAGTGCTGGCCCAGAGCAGAGGGGGGGTTGGCACACAGGAAAATGCATCAGCTGTCCTGGCCAAGAGCCAGGCCCAAAGTGAGATGACTCCTATCCACTGGAGTGATAGAGTGATGGCGTGAATGTAAGCATATGTGATGAGCTTTTAATACTTCAAGGCTGTCTCACATTATAGTGGAGACAGCAAATAAATGATTATGAAAGCATTCTGAAAACCTTACCATGAACTGCTGCTTTTCACTGTCAAAGCACAGCATTCTTTTATTCTCAAATTTCTGAAACTTATCATTTAAGATATAGTATTTATAGATTACAAACAATGCACAATCTGTTGTGGGTTTTTAAAAATTATTCATTGCCGACTGTGGCCAGGTAGCTGATTTGGTTAGAGCATCATTCTGATACAGAAAGGTTACAGATCTGATTCATGGACAGGGCACATACAAGAATCAACCAATGACTGAATAATGAAGTGGAACAAGAAGTTGATGTGTTTCTCTCTCTCTCTTTCTCTCAAAATCAAAAAATTAAAAAAAAAAAAAATTCACTACTGATTCTCCACAAGTCCAAATGAGACACCTTTTTCCATATTACCCAAAGCAATCTATAGATTCAATGCAATTTCTATCAAGATATCAATGGCGTATTTCAGAACTAGGTCAGATATTACAAAAATTTATGTGGAACCACAAAAGATCCCAAATAGCTACAGCAATCTTGAGGAAAAAGAACAAAGGTGGAGAAATAGCCATGCTACTTGATATCAAACTACACTACAAGGTCATAATCAAAACAGCATGGTACTAGCATAAAAATAGACATATATATCAATGAAATAGACTAGCAAGTCCAGAAATAAACCCAAGCTTTTATGGTCAATTAATTAGTTGACAAAAGAGGCAAAAACATAAAATGGGATAAAAATAGTCTGTTCAATAAATGGTGTTGGGAAAATTGGACAGATACATGCAAAAAAAAAAAAAAAAAGAAACTAGACCACTTTCTTACATTATACACAAGAATAAACTCAAAAGGGGTTAAAGGCTTTAAATATTAGAATCAAAACCATGAAAATCCTATAATATAGACAGGAAAGAATGAGACATTTCAGGTGGCAATATTTTTTTTTCTGATATATCGCCTCAGGCAAGGAAAACAGAGGAAAAAATAAACAAATGAGACCATGTAAAACTAAAACGTTTTTGCACAGCAAAAAACAAAACACAAACAAAAAAACAACAAAAAACAAAACAAGCCACAAAAAAAACAAACAAAAAAAACCATCAACAGAACTTCTGGTCAAGATGGAAGTATAGGTAAACACAGCTCACATACTCACACAACCACAGCAAAAATTACAACTAGACTACAAAACAAATATCACCCAGAATCATGAAAAAATCGAGCTGTATAGAAGTCTGACAATCAAGGAATTAAAGAAGCCACATTCATCCACACAAGTAGGAGGGGTGGAGACGTGGAGACACGGGAACCCAGAGACCCAGGACAGGCCGTTCCACACCCACATGTGGTGGATAAAAATCAGGAGGGAGGGATCCCAGCCCCACACCAGACCACCCAGCCCAGAGTTCCAGCACCAGGAAGATCAGTCCCCATAACTTCTGGCTGTAAAAACCAGTGGGGGTTAGGGCAGCAGGAAAAACTGCAGGATTCTCAGGAGTCTCCTCTTAAAGGGCCCACAATGAACTTAGGACTTAATGCAGAATCATTTCCTCGGGCCTTCAGCACCAGGGCAACAGTTGGAAAGGCACCAGTGGCATTTAAGGAGAAACAGGAGTGTCTGACATCAGGGCGAGAGCCAGAAACAGCTTCCTCCCAGACAAAACTCCAGAGGCTAAGCAGGGGCATTGTCCCATCTCAGAGCCTTCCCCCACACAGAGCCACAGAGAGGAAACAGGGTTGCCCTGCCCTGGTGATTACGTAAGGCTATGACCCACCCAACATACCAGTGTACTTTTCTGCAATAGGCCACACTACTGTGACACAGAGTCATAGCAGCTCTACCTAATACACAGAAACAAACACAGGAAGGCTGCCAAAAGGAGATCAAAAAAATGACCCAAATGAAAGAACAGAACAAAAACTCCAGAAGAACTAAACGAAATGGAGATAAGCAATCTATCAGAAGCAGAGTTCAAAACACTGGTTATTAGGATGCTCAAGGAACTCATTAGGTACTTCAACAGCGTAAAAAACCACCCAGGCAGAAATGAAGTTTGCACTAACTGAAATAAGGCTAAGGAGCCTCTGGGACATTTTCAAACATACCAACAGTCAAATCATAGGGATGCCAGAAATAAAAGAGAAAAGAGCAAAAAATTGAAAATGTATTTGAAAAAATGAAAGAAAAATTCCCTAATTTGGTGAAGAAAATAGACATACGAGTCCAGGAAGCAGAGTCCCAAACAGGAGCACACCAATCCACATCCATAATGGACCACACCAAGAGACATCATAACTAAAATGTCAAAGGTTAAAAACAAAGAGAGAATCTTAAAAGCAACAAGAGAAAAGAAGAGAGTTACCTACAAAGGGGATCCCATAAGACCGTCAGCTGATTTCTCAGAAGAAACCTCGCAGGCTAGAAGGGACTGACAAGAAGTATTCAAAGAGATGAAAAGGAAGGACCTACAACCAAGATTACTCTGTCCAGCAAAGCTATCATTTAGAATGGAAGGGCAGATAAAGTGCTTCCCAGACAAGGTAGAGCCAAAGATCATCACCACCAAGCCCTTATTATATGAAATGTTAAAGGGAATTATACAAGAAAAAGAAGATCAAAACGAACACTAAAATGGCAATTCACCAACTATCAACAATTGAATCTAAAAAACAAACTAAGCAAACAAGCAGAACAGAAACAGAGTCATAGCTATGGAGATTATTGGGAGGGGGACAAGGGAGAATGAGTGAAAAAGTGCAGGGATTAAGAAGTACAAATTGGTAGGTACAAAATAGACAGGAGGATATTAAGAACAGTACAGGAAGTGGAATAGCCCAAGAATTTATATGCATGACCCATAAACATGAAAGGGGACTGCTGGAGGGAATGGGCGTACCAGGTGGAGTGGGGCAAAGGGAGAAAAATTGGGACAACTGTAATAGCACAGTCAATAAAATATATTTTTTAAAAAACTGTAAAAGCAAGAGATTCATAGAGCACCTAATCAGCAAGTGATAAGAAATAGAAAACAATGATATAGCACCCATTTTTACTAAAATGTAATATGAATAATGCTATTAACATTCGTATAATTTAATTCTATGTTTACAGCTTTACTTTCTCAAAAATAAATAATTCTCATGAAGCTTTCATGGGGAAAAAAACCATCAACAAAATGCAAAGATAAGCCACTGAATGTAGAAACATATTTGCCAGAGATACATCTGATAAGGTGTTAATATTCAAAGTTTATAAAGGACTTATAAAACTCAACACCAAAAATACAAACAATCCAATTAAAAACAGGCAAAGGATCTACAGATGGGAAAAATAAGATGTATGAAAAGATGCTGAATGTTGATAATCATCAGAGAAATACAAATTAAAACCACAATGAGATATCACTTTACACCTATCAGAATGGCTATCCATCAATAAATCAGTAACAACAGCTGGCAAGGATGTGGAGAGGGAACCTTGGTGGGAATGCAGACTGGTGAACCTACTATGCAAAGAGTATGACATTACCTCAAACAATTAAAAACAGCCTTGGTTGAAGCATTGTCCTGTACACCAAAAGGTTATGGGTTTGATTCCTGGTCATGACACGTATGGGAGGCAACAAATTGGTTTCTCCCTCATATCAATATTTCTCTTTCTTCCTCTCATTCTTCTCCCTTTCCTTTCCCTCTTTCCCTTCCTCCCTCTCTAAAATCAAACATATCCTCAGGTTAGGATCATAAATAACTTATAGATAGATAGATAGATAAAGACAGACAGATAAATAAATAAGGAACTGCAATATGACCCAGTGATTCCATTTCTGGGAATTTATCCAAAGAAACCTGAAACACTAATTCAAAAGAATATATGTAGCCCTATATATTCAATGCAGCATTATTTACAATATCCAAGATTTGGAAACAGTCCAGGTGACCAGAAGTAGATGACTGTGTAAAAAAGCTGGGGTACATTTACACAATGGAATACTACTTGGCAGTGAAAAAAGAGGAAATCTTCCATTTTGTGACAATATGAATGGACCTAGAGAGAATTATGCTAAGTGAAATAAACCAGTCAGGGAAAGACAAGTACCATATGATTTCACTCATATGTGAAATCTAATAAACAAATTAAACTAACAAAATAAAAACAGACTCACAGAGAACAAATTGAGTTTTCAGAGGAGAAAGGGGTTGCAAGGCTGGGTGAAAAAGGTGAAGGGATTAAGCAATCTCCTCTCTCTCTCTTTCTCTCAACACAGACAACAGTATGGTGATTACCAGAGGAAAAGGGGGAGGTAGAAAAGGGCATAAGGTAGAGATAAATGATGATGGAAGGCCATTTGACTTGGGGTGGTGAGCACAATACAATGTACAGATGATGTATTATAGAATTGTACACCTGAAACCTATATTTATTAACCAACATCACCCCAATAAATTCAATTTTAAAAAATGAGACATTTTATTAATTAAGGGGGTAAAGTGGAAAGTTTCAGAAATTAACAGTTTCCTCAATGATAGATCCTCATTGACTGAAGGGAGGAAGACGGATGTCAGTTGACCTTGCTTGTAACAAGCTTGAGAAGGTGGAAGAAAACAGAATGAGACCAGCATCAGGATGCAGTAAGGAGTTACTGTTGGTTCAAATGGCTAGCTCTGTAAAAGAAGCTATGGCATAATTTTGGCGACACCTGCCAGTGGCCTTGGGCACTTCACACGAAGAAAACAGCAGAGGGTATGGAGTAACTGGAACCCTCCTGCACAGCTGCTAAGAATATAAAATTATATAGCCATTGTGGAAAACGGTATGGCAGTTCCTCAAAAAACTAAACCCAGAATTAGCATTTGATCTAGAAATTCCACTTCTGAGTACACATACAAAAAAAAGGAGGGTTTCAAAAAGATACTTGCACTTCCATATTCACAGCAACATTATTCACAATAGCCAAGATATGGAAACAACTCAAGTGTCCATCAAGGAATGAATGGATAAAGAAAATGTGGTCTATTCATACAATGGAATATTTTACTAGTCAGCCTTAAAAAGGAAGGAAATTCTGACACATGTTACAACATGGATAAACCTTGAGGACACTATGCTGAGTGAAATTAACTCAAGAAAGCCAAATGCTGTATGGTTCCACTTACATGAGGTACTTAAAGTGGTCAAATTCATATACACAGAATAGATGGGATGACCATGGGTCATTCATAAATCACTGGTCATCCCAGCTTGTCCTGTTCAGGCCTTCTCCTCTCTGTCTTCCTCCTCCCACAGGATGGCCCTTTCCTGACCTGGCTTCCTCTCAGCAGGAGCACACACCAGGCAAGGCCTTCTTGTACCTACACCTGGCACTCTGGCCCCAGATACTCACCAAGGTGACTCCTGAAAGAAGCTGGGGAAAGGCAGAGCTCAAGAATGTACAGTAACAATGGCACTGTGGTCAGCCCCTTCTGGACTAATCTCTGGGAAGTGCCTAAGGCCAACTCTAAGTAGCAGACGGTTTCTGCCTGTGATGGCCATGCAGGGGTGCCTGTGTTTGTTGGTGTGGGATCTGGGGGGCAGCGGGTAAGCAACAGGTCAGAAGGCAAAACAAGTATAAGCTGAGGCCCACGAGAATTCAAGGGGAGAAGCCCTAGGGGGAGGTTGCCAGACATCCCCAGTCCTGGTACAGCAGGGCCATCTTCTGTCCCTGCAGGTGGACACCAGTACAACTCTACTGGTCCCTCAGAAGCATACAAGAGGGGCAAGAGCACTGGCTGATCCTTTCAGGTGTATCTTTCCTTTCCTTTCTTCCTTTATTTTATTTTCTATTTTTGAAAGAACACTGGGATGAAAATAATGAACAGTAGTAAGTCCCTCAAAACACAAATCAGGTGCAATTACTACACTCGATTTCTAAAACCTAGCTTTAAAAATTATCCTATGAATAGGTCTTTTTCCTTTCATGAAACTACACCCACTTCTCACAATCACAGGGACTCCACAGGCCCTTCCGGGCCACATCATCTGGGCACCCTATGTACCTCCCCTAGCACCTCCAGGAATGCCCACATCTATAGCTTTGGGTCCTGGGAAGACTGACTTTCTTCATAGTTTTAACAATGCAGAAACCAAAGCATCAGGTTCCATTTTTGACCCAATATTACAGGTCAATGCAGTGACCACTATTACTGAACAGGGCTGCAGCACACACCCCAACTGGCCTTGATAAATGTGCCACATGCAGAGCAAACACTGGGAATGGCCTGGACTAATCCTCAGAGTAGCTAGGTGAGCTCTTTCTCTACAACACCCACGTTGCAATTGCACGTCTCTGGCAGGAGTTTCATATCATCTATGCAAGTTTCTATGTTGGTAAACGTAGGCAGCTTAGCAACAATGCAAGGAGCAATGCAGACAAATGCCTTTGTTTCTGGTACTGAATTGACATGCTGGGTTCATCATCACACACCTGGAAATGACCTCTGTGAGGGTTTCCCTTCAAGGTCCTTGGCCTTACTCAGAGCTTCTGTTTAAATTAAATGGGTGTTAAGAAAAATACAGAATACACATAAAACCAAAACACTTGACCTTTCGCCGATTTTGCTATCTGAACAACAGGAAATCTATACATATGTTCTCTGAACTTCATTCTCTTAAGGAAAGAGCCAGCAGATTCCAGAGCATCCTTGTTGGGAGGCCCTTGCCTGGGTGTCTCTGAAGGTGGCTTTATAAATGCTGCACACTCATTCCTCACAGACCCTGAAAAGTCATGTCTCAGAGGGTCATGCTTCTAGAGCTGAAGGTGAAAAAGATATGGAGGCCTTAGACAATGAAGAACCGAATAGCCCGAATGACACCAAAATGTTATCCTTTATACAGCATGAGAGTTTCAACTATTCCAACCCAGGGTGCTGCTTGCAGCCAACTTCAAAGACAATTTAGATACTGTGCCCTGCACCTGAGACAGGGGCTTGTGGCAGAGATTAGACCATATGGCTGTCAGTGGATACCATCCCCCTCATGGTAGTAAATTCCACGTGTCTCATTTAAAGTTTTAGTTTTAGCTTTAGTGTTTTGCTTTTCGTGGTGTTTTTTTTGCCTAAGATTCTGTAATCTTATTCATAGCCATTTTAACTTGTGCTAGTAAAAATGACTATAACAAATAGTTCAATAAAGATAGAGATGCCATTAACTATGTTTTATTGTGTCTCATAAACTACCTTTCCATAATATTACACATGGATCAAATACGACACAAGCAAAGAATAGTAACTTTGGGAGCCTATGCCCAAGTTTGGAATGTGCTAATTTCACAAGCAAAAGCAACCATCACACACCTTTGATTTGTAAAGCAATATCTGAATGATTCACAAAGCAGAAGGAGCTGGTTATCAACAATTATAAAATCCAAGTCCTTCACTCAGAACAAATTTCTTTTATGTCCATATTGCCAGTTACTTACTGAGCAAAGCTCTCTTATGCTTCAAATTTTAGCATTCCAAAATCCTTCAAGCAACACTGCCAATGTCTTCATCTAATGACCTGCTTCTGCATTATTTATAAGAGCTAGAAGCAACTTAGGTGTCCATCCATAAGCGAAAAGAGAAAGAAGATGTAGTACATATATACAATGGAATATTACTCAGCCATAAAAATAGAATGAAATCTTGCCATTTGCGCCAACATGGATGGACCTAGAGGGCATTATGCCACAAAAGTCAGAGAAAGACAAATACCGTATAATTTCACTTTATGTGGAAGTTAAAAACAAAATAAATTAGCAAACAAATGAGATACGAAGTCACAGATATAGAGAACAATTGGTGACTACTAGATGTGAAGGGGTTTGGGGAGATGGGTGAGAAGGGAGAAGGGATTAAGATGTACAAATTGCCAATTATAAAAAGTCATGGGGATGTGAAATATAGCCAATAATATTGTAATAACTTTGTATAGTATCAGATGAATACTTAACTTACCAGGGTGATCACTTTGTAACTTACATAAATGTCTATGTACTATATTGTTTGCCAACTGTCATTGAAAAAAATTTTTTTTAATTTTAAAGCAAAGGATCGAGATTAAAGAATTGCTCTAAGAAAAAGGGCAAAACCAAAGCAGACCTGCCCTTAAAAAGTATAAAAACAAATCCACTGGTTCAAAGTGATTAGTCAATAATCTGCCTTACTGAAGGAAGAAAAATAAATATTCTTCAGAGAATAATAATGCAGAGAGCTCAAGAATCCTATTTTTGCAACCCTATGTTCATTATACCATTATGTACAATAGCCAAGATTTGGAGCCAGCCAACGTATCCATTAATAAATGAGTGGATAAAAACACTGTAGTACATTTACACAATGGAGTACTATTTGGCCATGAAAAAGAGATAGAAATCTTACCTGCTGTGACAGCATGGACAGACCTGAAGACTATTATTTGCTAAGTGAAACAAGCCAGCCAGAGAAAGACAAATACCGGCCAGAGAAAGACAAATACCATTATGATTTCACGTATATGTGAATTTTAAGAACAAAACAAAGCTAACAAACAAAATAGAAACAGACTCATAGACCCAGAGAACAGACTGACAGCTGTCAGAGGGCAGGGGGCTGGGGAGTAAGTGAAAAAGATAAAGGGATTAAGCAAAAAAAAAAAAAAAGACAAAGCTCATAAACACAGACAACAATACAATGATTACCAGAGGGAAAGGGGAATGAAGGAAGGTAGAAGAATAGAAAGCAGGGAATATATGGTAATGAAAGACGATTTTGGGTGGTGAGCACACGATACAATATACAGAAGAGGTATTACAAAATTGTACACTTTAAGTCTATATAATTTTATTAACCAATGTTACCTCAATAAATTTAATGAAATTTTTAAAGAAAAAAACGCCGCTTTATTTTTAGTGGAAACCAAGTAAAATTTCGACAGAAGTCATTTTCCATACTTCAAATGCCATAAACACTTAAGCAATGCTTCCCTATGAAGCAAGAGGCTGACTTCCTCAGGCCCAGCAGAGACCACCTAGCCTGTGCCTGGCAGCAGCCTTGGGCTTCTCAGGCTACTCCTGCCTCCTCATTTTGATCCAGCAGTCTTGACTGCTCTGGCTAGTCCTAATTTGACTCAGCCTTGGTTGCCAGCCACAAGAATTATTAATGACACATAAAAAACTTCTCATTTTAGCTTCTTTTACAACCACAAAGGCTATAGTCCACCTCTCAGAACCTGAAACTGGAATATAGTTTCACAAGAGGCACCTTCATATATCTTCCATATCCAGTGGTGTGAGATGTTTGCATTTTTGTCTACACTAGAATGAAAGTGATGCAGAAAGATAAAATAGCATTCACTACATTCTTGTACAGTGTGATAGATTCCAAAATTAACACCACATTGTTTGATCAGCTGGTAAATACCTCCATGATGATTTTTAAGTTATGTGATGAAATTCTGAAATCATATACCTTAAATCTTAAAATATTTAAAAGATTAAAGACCTGCAGACCTTTTTTATTACCTGCATTATCCAATGTTAATGCTTTCAAGAATTAACGTCCCTTCCGAATACAAAGGCAACATTCATGTCAACGATGACAGCATTCTAGGACAGCTACTTCATCTATCATACAAGGGGTCTCCTTTTTCATGTGTGTGCATGTGTATGTTGTGGGCTACACAAAGAGAAGAGGAAAAGATTTAGACTCACCCAGCACTCCTCTGAGTGCCCACAAGACAGAACTAAGCAGTAAAATATCCTGCTCAGTCACAGCATGAATCCCTCAGCTGTAGGCAAGGTGTTCCAGCCTCCACACAACCACGGCCTCCTCGTATCTGGACTCCAGCTGCAGCCCTGCCATTTGCCATGGGTTCTTGGGAGTCACGGGCTCCTCACAGCTCCTGTCCAGATCCTGTCCAGATCCACACCGCAGAATGCACCCCCTTTCTGTTTCCATGTCACAGAGTGGATTATTGGAAGACTAGGCCCTGCCTATACTGCTATAGTACTTCCCCACTTCCCCATGAAGACCCCTTATTCCTGATCCTGGCTGCCTCCCTTGGCCTTGCCATTCTTCCTCAAAGTGAAACCTGCTCCAGACAGGTGGAAAGCTCTCTGTTATCCTAAAGCACTACCTCTGCGCACTCCTCAGGAATACTCCACTGAATTTCTGTTCCTGAACTCCCAGGAGGCCCACCCAGGACAGCAGGCACAGGTGTGACTCAGGACTAAGGCCTCTTTGGCTTGGGCACAGGAACTGCTGGAGAATTACCGACTATACTTCTTTCCATGTCAGCAAAACCCCAGAGCAATGAGCTGCTCATTCAGGCCCAGTAACCACCTTTGTCACAATTCAACTCTAAAACTGAAGGTTTGGTTCAGCTTATTTATGCATCACAAAAACATGAAAAAGTGTTATGTGCTTTGCTTATTGCTAAAATCTGAAATGGTCAACAGGGCGTCATTTGGGATACGCCCCATCACAAGAAGGCTCAGCCCCAGCACCCTGGGGGCAGTATCTACCCATCTATTTAAAACAAAATCTAAAATGTATAGTTACCAATGATGTAAACAATACTGAAGCCTGAATAAAACATACTCAGTAAATGTAACCCAAATCCAAGTTGGAAATACATATCTATAGATATTTTACAGTAGTTTCCCCTTATCCATAATTTTGCTTTCCACGGTTTCAGTTCCCCATATGGTCAACTGTGGTCTGAAAATATTAAAAGGAATAGTCCAGAAATAAACAATTCATAAGTTTTAAATTGACACCATTAGGAGTAGTATGATGAAATATCATGCCTTCCTGCTCTGTCCCACCTGGGATGTGAATCATACCTTTGTCCAGCAAATCTACACTGGATATGCAACCTGCCACTTAGTCACTTTGTAGCCATCTTGGTTATCAGCTCAACTGTTGTGGCAACCCAGTGCTTCTGTTTAAGTAACCTGTATAGTAGCCTAACACTACATCATGATGCCTACATGATTCACCTCACTTCACTCATCCCATAGGCAATGAATATCTCACATTATCAAAAGAAGAAGGGTGAGTGCAGTACAATAAGCTATTTTGAGAGAGGAGACCAAGTTCACATAAACTTTTATTATAAAGCATTGTTATAATTATTCTATTGTCAATCTCTTACTATGCCTAATTTATAAATTATACTTTATCATAGATATATATGTAGAGAAGAAAACAGTTTATAGGGTTCAGTACTATCCAGGCTTCAGACATCTACTGAGTGTCATGAACATATCCCCTGCAGGTAAGGGAGACTACTGTATTTGAAAACACTGCTATTTCCAGGCTAAAGAATTCAGGTCACAAATATATAACTTTTCATTCCTATATTTTCATTCACTCTATAATCTGAAGCATTCTCTAAATTCACCCATTAATTTGACAATGCATACAAATTTGCTATTAATGCTTAAATACCAGGCAAACACTAAGAGTTAGTCTGACAAAGTTTTGAAATCTCTAAAGCGAGTTTCAAACTTTTTCATCTCATGGTACACATAAACTAAATACTAAAATTCTGCAGCACACCAAAAACTATACTTTTTTGCTGATCTGTCAAAAATTAGGTAAAAATTGGATTCATTCACACCAGAAGGCTATTGTTGTGTTGGTGCTTCCTTTTTTATTTAAATTTTACAGTCTAAGGGAAAAGAGGTCTGTGCCCCAGACTAAATAGTCAGGTACTCTTGTTTTAAAAATTTCTGCAGCACACCAGTGTGCCTCCTGTGACACATCAGTTGCTACTCTAAAGTGAAAAACCGGTAACTCATAATTCTGTGTCAGAATTTAGGGAAATCAACCCAGATTTTCTTCTCATTCTATTAAATTCAGATGCAATCTTTTTACCAAGCCTTACTCACTACTTATACATACCAAGCACACTAGACATATTCTTGCACAAATATGCCCTAAGCGGACTGGATAACAGACCACAGGATCCCCAGCTCCTCCATTGAGGAGGGAGCCTACCCTTCCTAGCATCTGGGCACCAGAGGCCCTCCTAGAACTTTCTTGCACTCATACACAAGGAAGTCTGGGCCAGACCAGAAAACGATTCAGTCAATCCACCAGCTTACTGTCACCTCACGACTCCAGGTGTGACTCCAGAAAAACCACCCAAATAAGAATTATAAGATTTAATAAATCATTGTTGTTTTAAAAACATTACATTTTGGGGTGTTTTTGTTACATAGCAATAAATAACTAATATACATGTCATTCAGGTTAAGATCTACTTTAAAATATGGAGAATGTGAGGAGACTTCCAGCCAAGATGGAGGCCTAAACTGACACACTCCGTCTCCCTCCACAACTAAGAAGGAATACAACTACTGGAAAACCAGAAATAACCAGAAGTTCCAGAAAACAAATGTAAGTCCAATGTATGAACTTACAAAGAAGTGGTGCTCACCCAGACGGTGAACCACTTTGAGTAACCCTCTGCCTTCAAGATTCTGTTCTCTAACTCTCCATGAGAATTCCTGCTCAGGGATGCAGAA
Organism: Furipterus horrens; assembly: GCF_987537825.1. NCBI lineage: Eukaryota > Metazoa > Chordata > Mammalia > Chiroptera > Furipteridae > Furipterus > Furipterus horrens. The sequence goes on from NW_028327183.1 coordinate 32,968,575, forward strand.
CCACTGAAGAACTTTGAACATGGTCATAGCATCATCAGATTTGCAAATGTACAAGCATGACATGATGGGGAAAGATGGACTGGAAGATTCATATATTAGAGGAAGCGAGACTCATTGGAAGGCTATGCCAATAGTGTAAATGAGACATAATGTATTTCATAAAGTAATAAGAAGTCTGACTTCAGTTTTTGTTGTTTGGCTGATGACAGCTATTAAGCCTTAAGTCTCCCTTGAGCTCCACATTTAGGATAGCTGATTAGAAAGTTTGGTATTTTCTCTTTTGGCTCTGACATAAAATTCAAACCATGCAAGCCCCTGCCCACACACCAGGACCCTCATCCTAGTCTCAGATCCTAATGTCAATTAAAAAACCAACAACTTCAAGTTAGTCTCCTTTCTTGGCTCACTCAAGCCATTTTCAGATCACCTTGGGAAACTGCCCTTAAATCCTCAGAAAGCCTTTTTATGTAAGTAATAAGACTTTTCACAACTTAAAAAAAAAAAAAAAAAAAAAAAAAAAAAAAATGGAGACTGTGTATCGTCGGCAGCCGTCCGTCTCGAGAGACGATGGTGTAGTTTCTTAAGAGTCTATCTGCACCGCCGAGAATGGCTGTGCAGTCCAACTCGGGAGTGACACGGTATCTGTCTCCTCCCGTGTTGAATCGACATCTTGCGATGACGCTGGAGTGTCCTCTCCAGTGAAGCTGAAGCTACAGAGCCTGGGCAGGGTGATATGGAGGGTCTGCTGTAGCCCATGCAGCAGACCCCCCCTCTCTTCGCAGCTGAAGGGTCCAAGGGAAAGACGGAGTCAATACAGCTTGGCTTCAGGTGCGCCACAGGAGTTGCCGGTGTTGACTACAACGTCAAACCGCCTTAGGGACTCCGGCTCCGGATTTTCTGTCGGGGTTTACTCCCTTAGCCTTTCCCCTGAAGAGGTATGCCGCAAGGCAGCGGAGGTTTTTTGGAGTCAGAGTTTTCCTTCTCTGATGTGCCCTGACTGGAAGATCGAACCAGCGACACTTAGCTCGCAGGCCGACGCTCAATCCACTGAACCAAACCAGCCAGGGTCAAACACATATTTAAACTTTGAACCATTTTTCTTCCCCAAACCCCCTTCCTCCATTTTGCCCTAAAGCATACCAGTGTTCCCCTTGTAAAACTGCAAACAGTACTTCAAGTGACACAATCCTATGTAGCTCCTTAAGTAAAAGCCTTTATCAGAATCACCCATCATCACCTGGTCCTGGCCAGGTATCTCAGTGGGTTAGAATGCATCCCGATATACCAAGGTTGCGGATTTGATCCCCAGTCAGGGCACATACAAGAAGCAACCAATAAATGTATAAATAAGTGGAACAACAAATCATGATTCTCTCTTTTCCTTCCTATCTGTAGAATCAATAAATTTTTAAAAAATAAAAATAAAATAAAAAAAAGAATCACCTGTCAACTATACCACAGTGCTTCCTTATTATACTCAAAATGCTTGGCATGGAGATGGCCCAGGGAAAAGGTAAAACCAAATGCTGAATACTTGTGAAACACTTTAGTATGAATCAAACCTTTAGTATGAATTAAAGTGAACAATACTATGTAAATTCTCAAAATTTTAGCATGGAAATCACATTCCAAGATTTTTTCCAAACTTTTCCAAACCTCCCCATTACAGACACTGTTTGTCATCCTTTCTAAGAGGTTATTAATTCAATTCTTTGAAAACAGTAGCAAGGGTGACAGTCTTGTTGGCTGGTTGGAGAGATGAATTCTTGAAGTGGCTGAAAGACTTGGTGGGAGGGGAAGTTCCAGAGCAGATAACTGGTTTTTGGAGATGTGATCTCTAAACGGAACTTCAGAAACCCCAGATTCCGCTTGATAATAACACAAACTTGTGAACCCCAGAGCACCTCATGTTATATGTAGAGAGCCACTGTCACTTGCTTAATATTTCCATCAGAATTCAGTAGGTTCATGCAAGACCTGCGCAGAGTTTCAATGTTAGAGAGCATAAAGCTGATTATTTATGGGGAAAATGCAAAACAAAAAGTACACAACCACTCTTCAGTTCAGAAAGAAGATCAAGAATATCTGAGCATCTGGGTTATGACGCCAGGCTGGGTGCTGTAGAATGCCCAGAGGGTGGGCTGAGCCTTACAGAGGAGGGGGTTTCTCCTGGGCCCCTCAGTCAGGGCAGGTAATCTTCACTGCACTAGAGAAACACTTTGCAATACAGAAGTGGCTATGGGACTTTCTGAAACTTGCTTTCGCAATTTTCACAAGCTCTTGTATCTCATGCTTGCTTTAACAGGAGAGAAGCAGGTAAGCTCACTGGAGAAAGTGAAGAGCCGTGAGCCAACTACATATACAGGCTGCTCACAACTGCTTGTATCCACAAAGACATGCCAGGGTGGCACTGAGGAGAATTTTCAACAGAAACCTGTCTTCATAACACATCAGCTTTAACTTGCCTACAACCAGCAGACCCCTCCTAACTCACAACTTTCCTGTATTTTCCAACGGTTGACTGAAATACTCTAGTCAGAGGCAAGGCACTTATGGGATAGAACTCAGGACTTCAGTTTTACAAAGCCAGTCCTTGGAGCATAGCTCAATGGAGCACAACAAGCCTGGTTCCAGGAGACTGATTGGAAAGGACCAGAAAGCAAACTCTATGGCCTTTGCAGGCTTTGTTGTTGTAAACAACTCTTTAAATGCGAAAACCACCCATAACAATCTGGTCATATAAATTCATATCACAGTTTGCCAGCCCCTTGGCCTGTGCTCAAACCAACATGCAACCCAAATTCCTTGCTGTGGCCCTTCTCCCTTCTCTTTCAATCCCCTCCACCCAATGCCCACTGTCTACCCTCTGCTGCCTCCAAGAACAAGGAGCAGGCCCATCACTGTGTGCAGAAACAGTGAAATCACACAGGCCTATGTGTCTCCTCCACACCTAACACAACTCTTGAGTGCCCAGGTGCCTGCAGTGGTTCAATGCTGATGGGCAACAGCGCCTGGGGCCCCCTACTCTACAGAACAAGCATGGGGCTGCTCACTTCCGCTTCCAGGGAGTCAAACCTAAGACTAGTGAGCAAAGCAACTCCAGGAAACCAGATGTAGCTTCAGCTTTCGAACAATCCCCATTAATGTGCAGTTGCCCATTGCAACTGCAGAGCCTTCGAGACTGCCTTCAGTCCTTTTCCTCCTTGCAGGCACCTCCTCAGCCTGAGGGGTCCACCTGCTTTCTAGAGGCCTCCAGAAATCCTCCATGGAACAAAAAATTCTCCATCGGAAAGGCCTCCAAAGCAACCCAGCTGGCATAGCAGTGGTGTGCTCACAGCCCTGGGTCAAGTTCCACATATGCCATCCCTACTATGTCCAGAGACCATGCGGATATATGTGCTGCTGCCCTCCTGAGCCACTGCTGGCAGAGTCCCGTCCTGAACTGCTGTGGGCAGGCACCACCTCCAAAAGCCCCAAAGAAAAGTGATTCAGAAAGGGGTTCATGCTTTTAAATACTTCTTAGATACGCATTGTTCACCACTGTTCACTCTCTATTTTGGACTAAAACCAGTTATAGCCGAGGGAAATGACATTAAAACAGTAATTAAAAGCAAAGAGAGCCCTGTTAGATTCCCTTTTTGTTTTATTAAATATGAGGAAACAGATTTAACATATGTATGTTAAGTTCTCATGCCTCTTTGTTATTAATCCTCCTCAGGATCCAACAGAAAGCATCAAATTTAAATATCTGCTCTATAAGAAACCATTTTTGTATCAAACTATCTATTTGAGGAGGCTGCATTTACCTGGTTTCTAGTTTTGTTCACAATCCCTACACTGTTTAGTGGTTTGAACAATAAGTCCTGAGTCAAACCAGCTTCCACCATACTTTATTCAAATGCATTTTCAAGGCTTTTCTTTGTAGCACTTTCTCTTGCTCTCACACTGATTTCCTCCTCTAAAGGAAAATACAGCACAATAAAAGACCACAGAAAAAGGAGGTGGTGAGACTGTAACAGAAGGTCCTCTTGTTTTTTGTTGTTGTTGTTTTCCCCTTTAAGGTAAGCAGACAGTTGTATAGTCACTTGCAATTTCAATCAGGATGGGGGCCCCAAATGGGAAAGGAACACTCCCACCAAGAGTCTATTCTTCCTCCTTTGAGCCTGGAGCTGGCTGTCCCCAGCATGGACTAGTCACTATCAGCTCAGCCCTGGAAACCTACTCTAGAACAGGCACATACTCAAGATCAAAGCCACAAACTCCCCAACCTCAATAGCTTCTCTCAAAAGAGAAAATAAAATTCTCTCATATCCAAAAGCTTGAATCAAAACAAACAAACAAAAAAAGGCTGTACAGCCATTCCTCAGAGAAACAAAAGCACACATTCACAGAAAACCTTGTATGTAAATGGTCACAGCCACACTATTCATAATCACCAAAAAAGGAAACAATTCAGATGCCCATCAACTGATGATGGATAAGCAAAATGTGGTCCATCTACAAAATGAAATATCATTCAACTATAAAAAGAAATGAGTCCTGGCTGGTGTGTACCAATGGACTGAGAGCTGGCCTCCAAATTGAAGGGTTGCTGGTTCAATTCCCAGTCAGGCGCATGCCTAGGTTGCAGGCCAGGTCCCCCCAGTTGGGGGCACACTGGAGGCAACCATACATTGATATTTCTTTCCCTCTCTTTCTCTCTCCCTTACCTTCTCCCTAAAATTAATAAAACATTAAAAAAATAAAAGGAATGAAAATACTGACACCCTACATGGATGAACCTTGAAAATACGAGGCTCAGAAGAAGATGTCAGACACAAAAGGCCCCATAGTGTGTAAATCCACTTCTGTGAAACGTCCAAGATAGGCAAATCCATAGAGACAGAAAGGAGATTAGTGCTGGAACTTATAAAAATCAAAGGGGCAATCCTTGTGGTCAAAGTACTGTTCTAGCCTCCTGACTTGGTGCTGAATACAGGAAGCTAGAAAGGTGATAAAGTTGTACAGAAGTAAACATACATAAAAACTAAGTGAGAGCAAATCTGGGCAATCAAGATTTTATCAATGCTGATATTTTATCCTGGTTGTGATATTGGTCAGCTGTGAATGTTACCATTAAAGAAGTTAGGCAAAATGTACATGGCTCTCTCTGTATTTCTTCTTTTTTTTTAAGGTATATTTTATTGACTATGCTATTACAGTTGGTCCAATTTTTCCCCCTTTGTGCTCCTCCGCCCAGTACCCCCAACCCTTCCAGCAATCCCCCCTTTGTTCATATCCATGGGTCCTGCATGTAATGTAAGTCCTTTGGCTTCTCCATTTCCCATACTATTCTTAATGTCCCTCTATTTTGTTCCTACCAATTATGCTTCTTAATCCCTGCACCACTTCACTCTTTCTCCCCTCCCGCCTCCCAGCTGATAACGCTCCAAATGATCCCCATACCTATGATTCTGTTCCTGTTCTGGTGGTTTGCTTAGTTGGATTTTGTTTTTATTTTTTAGATTCTGATAGTTGTGAGTTTGTTGTAATTTTACTATTCATAGTTTTGATCTTCTCTTTTTCTTAAATAAGTCCCTTTAACATTTCATATAATAAGGGCTTGGTGATGATGAACTCCTTTAGCTTTACCTTGTCTGGGAAGCACTTTACCTGCCCTTCCATTCTAAGTGATAGGTTTGCTGGATAGAGTAGTCTTGGTTGTAGGTTTTTGCTTTTCATCACTTTGAATACTTCTTGCCAGTCCCTTCTTGCCTGCAGTTTCTTTTGAGAAATCAGCTAATGGATGGCCTTAAGGGAACTCCTTTGTACGTAACTTTCTGCTTTTATCTTGCTGCTTTTAAGATTCTCTCTTTCTCTTTAGCCTTTGACTTGGTATGGTCTTCTTTGGGTCCAACTTGTTTGGGACTCTGTGCTTCCAGAGCTTGTATGCCCCATTAGAAAAGTTTTCCTCCATTATTTTATTCACACACGTTTTCAATTTCTTGCTCTTCCTCTTCTCCTTCTGGTACCCCTATTATTCAGATGTTGGCACTTTTGGAGATGTCCCAAAGTCTTCTTAAACTCTCCTCATTTCTTTAAATTCTTCTTTCTTCCTTTGGTTCTGGTTGAATAATATTTATTTCTTCTTTATGTTCTAAATTATTGATTTGAATCCCGGCTTCCTACCCAACACTGTTGGGCCTCTGTATGTTTTTCTTTATTTCACTTTGTATAACCATCACTTCTTTCTTTATTTTGTGGCCTTACTCAATCATTTCTCTGAGCATCCTTATTACCAGTGTTTTGAACTCTGCATCTGATAGGTTGGTGATCTTTTCACTTAGTTCAGTTTCTAGAGTTTTGATCTATTCTTTCATTTGGGCCCTATTTCCCTGTCTCAACTTAATAGCCTTCCTGTGTTTGCCTCTGTGTATTAGGTAGAGCTGCTGCACCTGTTATGTTGCAAGAGATGGAGCCTTAGGTATTTGTCAGTGCTTGTGGACCCGGTTCACTGCTTTGTGGGGCTGTATGTGGGAGAGGGGTCAGAGAGGGAACAATGCTGCTTACTCGTCACTTGCCCCGTTTCCAGTCACTTCACCACTTCCCATATGTGACTGGCACCCTTCTAGCTGTTGCCCTGATGATGGTTCACAGAATGGGTGAGTTTGCAGACATTCTAGGACCTTGGGGGCCCTTCTAAACAGACTCTCCTGAGAGACAGGCAGTTTCTTTCGCTGCCTCAACCCTCTCTGCTTTTCACAGCCAGAAGCAATGAGGCTTTATTTTCACAGTGCTGGAACAGTGAGCTGCCTGGTCTAGACTGGAGCTGGGATCGCTTCCCAGGTGTCCTTCCTGGCTTTTATAACATGAGACCACTTCAGCCGGCTGGCCACTGCCTCTGCCTTGCCACCTCCTCTGCCACACATGTCCTCGCCACCCCAGCTCCCCAGCTCCACCCCTCCTACCCATCTAGATAAACACTTTCCCTTTAAATTGTTGGTTGCTTGGTATCCATACTGTGCAATTTTCTGGCAGTTCTGGTTGTTTTCTTTGTTCTGAGATAGTTGTAAAACTTAATGGTTGTGCGAGGAGGTGAGGCATGTCCACCTATGTCTCAATCTTGACTGGAAGCCTCTCCGTCTGTATTTTTTATAAGTGCATGTGAATCTACATCTATCTCAAGAAAAACAACAAACACAAACCAGGTGAGCCAGCCCATTTCAACCCCCACCCCCAGCTGAGGACCAAAGCTCTGAGAGACTAGGAGCGAGAGACCTGTCCCCCAGGCACAGCCCATGCTCACACGACCATGGGCAAACCTTCTCTAGATTCGTATGTCAGGATCAGCAGGGGAAGAAATGAGCCATTTCAATCAGGCATGGTAAAAAGGTCGACTAGAATTAGGAAACCAACTTCTTTTCCTTTCCAAGAATTCTTGTGTGTACTGGGGTATGCATGGCTCTTTCTTCCCAGGCACCTCAGCTCAGGTTGAGGAGACCACACGTTCTGGGATAGCCAGTGTGTGTCATGACAGCAGTCCTAGGGAAGTATGATCTGGAACACACATAGAAAAGTTTCCAGAAGGAGGGGTGAACCGCCATGCAAGCCAGAAGTCTCATCTTACAGTCTGAGTTAGGCAAGCATCCCGTGGGGCACCCCAGCCCAGGGAACAATGCAGAGTCCTATACAGCCCAGCCAACACCTCTCCGGGGCCACCCTTGTCATCACCCTGAAGCCTCAGTAATACCATCTACCCAGTGTGGATTCTACAGCAGTGACCCCTGAAACCTCTCAACTGCCACGTGAGGCAAATGGCAAAAGGCTCCTGCAATTGGATACCCAGGAGCCTTGGAGCCAATTACTTGAACCAGGCACAGAGAAGACCAGGAGGTAGTTTCTACCCTGAGCACAATTTCCACTTTTCCTAAGACTCCTACTACTAATGTGAGAAATGCTCACAATAAAAACCGGGACACAGGACTTGAGCAGTAAAGCGAGGCCTTTATTCACGAGTCTGCAGAGCCGGGCGCACCCTCACAGCCAGGAGAATGTGCGCACCAAGTAGACAAAGGAAACCGGTTTTATAGTCTTAGCTTCCCCACCTTGAAATTGCCACCCTAAAGTGATTATCTTTCCCCCCCTAAAATTGACACCCTAAAGTGATTATCTTCCCGCCCTAAAATGATTTATCTTCCCCGCCCTAACGCAATTAGCTCCCCCTCCCCTCTCCTTCTTCCCCGTTTCTCCATTACTGGTTACTCTGGAGTTACAATCTAACACGGTTATCTAATTGCCCCTTCTGTGGTTTGTAGATATGCCAGTGCTGTCAGCTCCCTTCTCAGAGATCCTCTAATTACATTTTCCCTTTGTTACTAATGACTTTCTCTTGGTTTGGGAGTCACTATGCCCTTGTTTCTTACACTAATGAAAATGAACCATCCAAAGCCCAGAGGGCCCCAGCTGAGAATGACAGCAGAGGCCCCTTCAAGGAGCACTCACCTGAGTTCACCTTCTTCCATGCAGAACTCGAATGCAGCACTGAGGTTTAATCAAGAAGACCATCATTTCAAGTAAGGTTTCAATGATTTGGGTTAAAGAGACTACACCAAGTGTGGCAGCAATGCCCCATGGCTCCTAAGACAGCCTGCATGGCCCCCCAGCCCACTCCTATTTACCCCACAGCTCTGCACAAACATAGAAGGACGAGTTGACAACCTCTCTGCTTGCTGTGACTGTATGACTCAGCTCTACACCTCAGTTTCCCTATTTCAGAAAAATATAGTTGGTAATTATGTAACAGGCCACCTTATTCCATGACAAATGAGACTCACTGAAAATTAAAAACTGCCACAGAAGAACAGAGCACAGTGCCTGTGCATTTTTGTGATGTACCAGGAAGAAAGACTGACTTCCATTTCTACCCAAAGTTCCTTCAAAAATACTCACTTAAGAAAGACACATGTCACAAAGAGGG